>NW_026606643.1:3035000-3635000 GCF_029890125.1 Rhinichthys klamathensis goyatoka
TTATTTTTAAGACAGATTATATGAATTTAATTTTTTTTTAAATATATAATGTACTTAAAATATAGTTTATGAGGTATTATTTAGCCTATTTTTTTTTTTACATATTTATTTATTGCCAGTGTTTTATATCATCCATACATGGTCCAGCACAAAATATGAATAATTTACTTTCATTATTGTGTGTGTCACGTTAACATTCACGTATTATTTGATACTCTCTTAATGTATTAGCCTATTTCTTTAATGTTTCTTTATTTTTAATCTTTTTTGGCACCGTGGCGTGGCTTATTGCTGCCAGTTCAACACATGATGTTGTTTTAATTATTGCATTTATTAATTTTACATAGGCTGTTATTTGCTTACGATTATTACGAATGTCACTGTTGAGTGAAATCGAGGGACTGTAACGAGAGAAAACGCGGTGGTTGAGCCATTTCATCCTAAAATAGTCTAACTTATACGGCACGTAAATTTCATGCTGAAAATGGCGTTTAGAACTGAAGATTAGTCTTATTGTGCACAATTTTTATACGCATGATGCTGCACTATATTTTCTCGGATTAATTCGGACATATGATCTTGCTCGGGCAAGTCTGTGAGCGCAGAGTCAAACGCATTGGAATGGAAATTAGAGCCCTCGAATCGTCCAACTAATAGACAGTTGTTCACACATTCACATCCGTCCATTACAATATCAATTAATCCGTACAGGGAAAAAACACAGGTCCTGACATGTCGCGACAGATAGAGAAGTTTCGTGTTTAACATTTAAAATAGTAAAACTCCTGAAAATATTAATACAAACGCGAAAAACGCCTACATCATCGTGTATACAGTAGTAGTAGTGTATATAAATAGCCTATAAAAAAGCAAGTTTATATTAAAAAAAAAAAACCGTAAAGCAGAGCTCTATCAATTTAAACCTTCTATTTCTGCAGCATTATTTACGGCTGTGATGTGCGACTATATTTACTGTCCGCTGTGAATATAGGCTACGGGCTGTTTTTCAGTAGTTCCGCGTGCAAATATTTTTGTGTACTTGCTATTTTTATATTTCGTTGCCTAATCCTGTGTGTTTTCCTGTGGAAGCTGCAGTGCAGTGCGGGTAAGAGGAGGGGTCACTGGGGTAGAGGGGAGGGGTCAGGGGTGAGGGGAGGGGAGTGTGAGATCCTGAGGGTTTAAAAGCCACCGTTTGTCCAGCTGAAAGTGTATTCTGACCTGAACACATCACAAGCAACTTCTCTGTGATCATTTAGATCTCTTGTCAACGGATACTTTAAACACAGATTTTTGGAGGAATGAATGCCATGGACAACATGACTGATGACTACAGCCAAGACGACTACGACGAGGCAGCAAACAGCTCAATGTGTGACTTTAATGAGTGGGAACCATCATATTCACTGATTCCTGTGTTCTACATGCTTATCTTCATCCTGGGCCTCACTGGTAATGGTGTGGTCATCTTCACGGTGTGGCGGGCCCAGTCCAAGCGCAGAGCTGCGGATGTCTACATCGGAAACCTGGCTCTTGCTGACCTGACCTTTGTGGTGACTCTGCCTCTGTGGGCCGTCTACACTGGCCTGAGATACGACTGGCCCTTTGGCGTGGCCCTCTGCAAGATTAGCAGCTACGTGGTGTTGCTCAACATGTACGCCAGTGTCTTCTGCCTGACCTGCCTGAGCCTAGACCGCTACATGGCCATCGTGCACTCGCTCACCAGCACACAGCTGCGGACCAGAGGACACATGCAGGCCTCGCTGGCCACCATCTGGCTTCTCTCAGGTGTGCTGGCTGCACCCACCCTGCTTCTCCGCACCACGGTGTACGACGCCGAAACCAACCACACCTCCTGCGCCATGGACTTCAGCCTGGTGGTGAGCAAACCGGGCCAGGAGACCTTTTGGATTGCGGGCCTCAGCATCTCCTCTACGGCTCTTGGCTTTCTGATCCCCCTTCTGGCAATGATGGTGTGCTACGGGTTCATCGGCTGCACCGTCACACGTCACTTCAACAGCCTTCGCAAGGAGGACCAGCGCAAGCGTCGCCTGCTCAAGATCATCACCACATTGGTGGTGGTGTTTGCTGCGTGCTGGATGCCCTTCCACGTCGTGAAGACCATGGACGCCCTCTCGTACCTGAACCTAGCGCCTGACTCCTGCACCTTCCTGAACCTCCTGCTGATGGCCCATCCCTACGCAACCTGCCTGGCGTACGTCAACAGCTGCCTCAACCCGCTCCTCTACGCCTTCTTTGACCTCCGCTTCCGCTCTCAGTGCCTTTGCCTCCTCAACCTGAAGAAAGCCCTTCACGCCAGCCCCGCCAGCTCCCTCTCTTCACAGAAGACCGAGGCCCAGTCGCTGGCTACTAAGGTGTGAGGAGGTGGGTGGAAGGGTGACACAGAATTGGGGTAACAAGTCAACAACTTCCCTCAAACTCTTACATCCTTCACAAGAACTCAAAGGTAACTCTGTTTGTTGGGGACAAGAAGACTTTCCTTTTGTATCTGACTGTGGGAACTTGAGGAACCAGCTTCTCCTGTCCCGGGACTATGCGTTGGTACTCTGTGTAATATAAAGGAGAGCGTTCTGGTTCTGAAGAACTTGATGCAGTCTGTTTGTCCTGCTGTCTCTGAGACCACAAGCAGCTTCTGGAAAGCAGACCCCCCTCCGACAGCTGTGCTCCAGACGTGCGGGACACAGTTGAATGTACATTGAGGAGGACGAGCGAGGGCTTTTCTGCTTGCCTCTGCATCTCTCGCGGCTCCAGAGATTTGGCTTCACAGACTCTGCTGTTACTTTGGAGCTGCAGGGTGGTGGGTGGCCCACGGAAGGCTTTGAGAACAATTTATGAACTCTTTACTTTTAAAACTGTATTAGTGCATTTAACCATGCTCCTTACCCTTTGGTTGCTTGATTATTTTTTTGTCCATTAAGCACTTGTTCGTAAGGGGCAGTGATAAGAACCCTGGTGGCCAGTCTGTCTTATCTAAACTGTCAAGATAGGGGAGGGAGGGATGGGAGCCTTACATGAGAAGAAGTGTTGCAGCTTGATTAAAGACTTTCAAGGGGGGAGGTGGGTGTTTTGGGGAGACGAAAACATGGAGGGGGGTAAACTCAGACAGACAGATGGCAGTTGACAAATGTTGTTGGGGAAAAGGGACGGCCAATTAATAGGTGGCAGCTTCGACAGATGAGATACTGTGCGTGCGAGTGTGAGCTAATGAAATGTGCTAGTCAACTTTTATTTTGATATTGTGGAAAACACTGCTGTATGATTCTTTTATGCAGTACTTTATGAATAAAATGTGTATTATGAATTTCTCGTGTATGCCTCTGTTTTGTCATCCGTTAAAGCTCATGGATTCGGCTGGAATGTCTGCAACATTCCCTCATGTGCGCTGTTTTTCCTGTTAACGCTGGGCTGAGGCTAGTAGCTTTGTCTTTTATTGTCCTCGGCCAGTTCAAAATCAAAGCAAGTGACTGACAGGAAATGCATGTTTAAAGCCGATTTCCTTGTGTTTCTGGTTTTGTACTTGGCTGCCTCAAACTATGTTGTGTACACAGACGCAACAACACTAAACAGCTCTTTAAAAAAAGACACAAAAAATCATCACCTAAAATATGAACTCCCTGAAAAATCTAAGAAATATATATTAAATAAATAATCTATCCATCTATCTATGAACTATTTATATATTACTTTGTTATATGATACATACAATTATTTTCATTAGAAAAATTCACAGTATCTTTTTGCATAGGTATAATTAATTTGGTATTTAGCAAAAAAAAAAAAAAAAACCTCTATAAAAGAAACTGCTCTGCATATGGAGGGTCATCAGCCCCTAAACAGCCCACTAATGATTAAGCTCCCTAATAAGCTTTGGTCAGGACATTATCATTATCAGAGAGACTATGCTAATCTGTGGTAATTAGTGGTTTTAGCCTGGACTAATATTTGTCCTTCATAATAAAGGGTGTGGTTATTATCAATAACATTGATAACTATGTGCATCATGATACAGATGAAAAACATTTAAAGTTGATGAAACCACAAATGAGCTTAAAATTTTATTTGCTTGTAGAATTTACCACAACATGAGAGTGTGTAACTGCTAGAAAAAAGAAAAGAAAAAAAAAGTTAACACATTTGACACATAACTACTTGTTAACACATTTGACCATTTGTGTATTTCTTACTCTGGATAAAAGCATCTGAATTAATTACTGTAATGTAAATGTACAATCTAAAAATGCTGGGTTGTTTTAACCCATGTTGGGTCAAATATGGACAAACCCAGCCTTTGTGTTTAATTTTTTTTTGTAATACATTTTTTTAACCCAACCTGGGTTTGTCCATATTTGTCTCAAACATGAAACAAACCAGCATTTTTTAGTGTAAGTAAACACTAACAGGCAGTTGATAAATGAGTGAATTATATCTAATCTGAAGATTACTGCATAATGTGGACAGACTGCACGCTACAGGGATTATGAGGCGGGCAAAACACATGTCTGTTAAGCGGGAAACAAAAAGCAGAAGCAAGAGGGTGGGACATTAAGATAGCGGAGGAAAAGTGAAAGAATAGAGGGTGTTTCTTTTATATAAATGGCCCTTAGAGACAGAACAAGTGTGTGTGTGTGCAGTTGCTAGCATGTGTGTGGGCTAGTGACTAGTGGGCTAGTGGGTTTGTTTATTTGTTTTCTGTCAGGGATGTAAGTGAAATATGAAGACAGGAAACTGATTTTTAGATGCCCAGTGAAATAAATATTTCCTACATTTGAATACAGGAGACTGTGAGCTTGTATTTATGGATAAACAAATGAATGTGGAATTGAAGAACGACACTAGAACAGGATAAAGTTAATCCATGTTTCTGGCGTCTGCTGCTAACATGTTCCATGTTTCTTTGCTAACAGCTGCAGTGTGTGGGCACAGATCAAATGTTGGGCTCAGTATTGCCCGCAGGTGTCAAATTATACCTTAGGTTCTCAAAGAAAATCTGGACGATATTTCTAGGGACATTTTCAAAGATGTTGTAAAGATTTAAAACAGTAATTTAATCTCCCTGCATAAATGCGAATTTCATGGTGTGAAGTTGCATATGTTAAACGAGCTGCTTCCTGTGCTTTAAAGTGAAACTTGTATATGGTGGAAGTGGGAAACCTGACAGTGTAAAATCAGAGCATAAAATAAAACATTACAAATCTTTTGTAACTCACTCCATTTAAAAAATAGTGCATGTCTACACACATTTTCATTGTTTAAATATTTTTTTTTTCTTTGTTTTATCTTGACATTCTGCTTTTTTTCAGTGTCTTATGCTGATAGAATTAAAGCTGATGTAGGTCATTTTTTGGATATGAAAATATTTCTTTTCTGCTATCCCAGCTTAATATACTCTAACAGAGAATAAGGAAGCCATTTGTGGGGTTCCAAAATCAGTAAATCCTGGAGAAGCTGCTCATTCCAGAACAAATGGGTGGAGCTTTCGCAGAGGTGGACCGTAACAAAGTACATTTACTTGAGTACTGTACTTAAGTACACTTTTTGAGTATCTGTACTTTACTTGAGTATTATTTTTTTCTGGAAACTTTTTACTTTAACTTCACTAGATTTAAAAGACAAATATTGTACTTTTTACTCCACTACATTTCTGTCAAGGTTCTTGAGTAGAAAGTAGTAACATCAGTCAGGGGATGATGTCAGAACCCGACGTAAGATTGACGTCAACATCCAATCCGACTTATGTTGGTTTCTGACGTCAACCAGATTTTCATTTTCAACCACAATACAACATCTGTCCAACATATAGACTAGATTAACGTCAATTCGATGTTGGATTCTTACATCATCCTGATTTTCATTTTCAACATTGGGTTTGGTCTTTGTGGTGGAAATTTTAAACTATATATATTAAACCCAACAGGTTAGACTAACATCTAACCTTATTTAACATCTAACATTTGAACAGAATGTACTGTACGAAACCAATGGAAAACGTATGACTTTGAGTGTGTGCGTGTGTGTGTATAAATAACAAATATGGGAAATGAAACTACACAGTCTAAATTTTAAACCTTGTGATTATGAAGTAATGAAGAACCAATCAAATTTTGGGGAAATTATATAATGTATCATGTCATTTTCGCCCATTCTCCTTTTCTATAAAAACTGTTGTATTTGTTTTTAGTGGTGGGATTCTCAATGGGATTTGTCTGAGATCCACCGGCCATGCTCATTGCTTCTTTTTGGGAGATTCTCTGAGAACTGCTAGAGAACTCCCGGCCGTAATAAAGAACATTTAAAGGACAATTACTCAAGTCTGTCTGTAATTTAAGCTGCGCAGCAAGAGAACAAGTAAGTTAGAATTATCGGCTCAGCAGTAGTCGTAGTCATCTGGAGACTCGCTGGAGTATAGGATTTAGACTCGGCAGTAGTCATCTGGAGACACGTCGGAGTATAGTTAGGGACAAAAGGCTGTAGTCGTCTGGAGACACGTCGGAGTATAGTTAGGGACAAAAGGCTGTAGTCGTCTGGAGACACGTCGGAGTATAGTTAGGGACAAAAGGCTGTAGTCGTCTGGAGACACGTCGGAGTATAGTTAGGGACAAAAGGCTGTAGTCGTCTGGAGACACGTTTGAGTATAGTTAGGGACAAAAGGCTGTAGTCGTCTGGATGCACGACGGAGTATAGTTCGGGACAAAAGGCTGTAGTCGTCTGGAGACACGTCGGAGTATAGTTAGGGCCAAAAGGCTGTAGTCGTCTGGAGACACGTCGGAGTATAGTTAGGGACAAAAGGCTGTAGTCGTCTGGAGACACGTCGGAGTATAGTTAGGGACAAAAGGCTGTAGTCGTCTGGAGACACGTCGGAGTATAGTTAGGGACAAAAGGCTGTAGTCGTTTGGAGACACGTCGGAGTATAGTTAGGGACAAAAGGCTGTAGTCATCTGGAGACACGTCGGAGTATAGTTAGGGACAAAAGGCTGTAGTCGTCTGGAGACACGTCTGAGTATAGTTAGGGACAAAAGGCTGTAGTCGTCTGGAGACACGTTGAAGTATAGTTAGGGACAAAAGGCTGTAGTCGTCTGGAGACACGTCGGAGTATAGTTAGGGACAAAAGGCTGTAGTCGTCTGGAGACACGTCGGAGTATAGTTAGGGACAAAAGGCTGTAGTCGTTTGGAGACACGTCGGAGTATAGTTAGGGACAAAAGGCTGTAGTCATCTGGAGACACGTCGGAGTATAGTTAGGGACAAAAGGCTGTAGTCGTCTGGAGACACGTCTGAGTATAGTTAGGGACAAAAGGCTGTAGTCGTCTGGAGACACGTTGAAGTATAGTTAGGGACAAAAGGCTGTAGTCGTCTGGAGACACGTCGGAGTATAGTTAGGGACAAAAGGCTGTAGTCGTCTGGAGACACGTCTGAGTATAGTTAGGGACAAAAGGCTGTAGTCGTCTGGAGACACGTCAGAGTATAGTTAGGGACAAAAGGCTGTAGTCGTCTGGAGACACGTCGGAGTATAGTTAGGGACAAAAGGCTGTAGTCGTCTGGAGACACGTCGGAGTATAGTTAGGGACAAAAGGCTGTAGTCGCCTGGAGACACGTCGGAGTATAGTTAGGGACAAAAGGCTGTAGTCGTCTGGATGCACGACGGAGTATAGTTAGGGACAAAAGGCTGTAGTCGTCTGGAGACACGTCGGAGTATAGTTAGGGACAAAAGGCTGTAGTCGTCTGGAGACACGTCGGAGTATAGTTAGGGACAAAAGGCTGTAGTCGTCTGGAGACACGTCGGAGTATAGTTAGGGACAAAAGGCTGTAGTCGTCTGGAGACACGTCGGAGTATAGTTAGGGACAAAAGGCTGTAGTCGTCTGGAGACACGTCGGAGTATAGTTAGGGACAAAAGGCTGTAGTCGTCTGGAGACACGTTGAAGTATAGTTAGGGACAAAAGGCTGTAGTCGTCAGGAGACACGTCGGAGTATAGTTAGGGACAAAAGGCTGTAGTCGTTTGGAGACACGTCGGAGTATAGTTAGGGACAAAAGGCTGTAGTCGTCTGGAGACACGTCGGAGTATAGTTCGGGACAAAAGGCTGTAGTCATCTGGAGACACGTCTGAGTATAGTTAGGGACAAAAGGCTGTAGTCGTCTGGAGACACGTCGGAGTATAGTTAGGGACAAAAGGCTGTAGTCGTCTGGAGACACGTCGGAGTATAGTTAGGGACAAAAGGCTGTAGTCGTTTGGAGACACGTCGGAGTATAGTTAGGGACAAAAGGCTGTAGTCATCTGGAGACACGTTGAAGTATAGTTAGGGACAAAAGGCTGTTGTCGTCTGGAGACACGTCGGAGTATAGTTAGGGACAAAAGGCTGTAGTCGTCTGGAGACACGTTGGAGTATAGTTAGGGACAAAAGGCTGTAGTCATCTGGAGACACGTCGGAGTATAGTTAGGGACAAAAGGCTGTAGTCATCTGGAGACACGTCGGAGTATAGTTAGGGACAAAAGGCTGTAGTCGTCTGGAGACACGTCGGAGTATAGTTAGGGACAAAAGGCTGTAGTCGTCTGGAGACACGTCGGAGTATAGTTAGGGACAAAAGGCTGTAGTCGTCTGGAGACACGTTGAAGTATAGTTAGGGACAAAAGGCTGTTGTCGTCTGGAGACACGTCGGAGTATAGTTAGGGACAAAAGGCTGTAGTCGTTTGGAGACACGTCGGAGTATAGTTAGGGACAAAAGGCTGTAGTCGTCTGGAGACACGTTGAAGTATAGTTAGGGACAAAAGGCTGTTGTCGTCTGGAGACACGTCGGAGTATAGTTAGGGACAAAAGGCTGTAGTCGTTTGGAGACACGTCGGAGTATAGTTAGGGACAAAAGGCTGTAGTCGTCTGGAGACACGTCCGAGTATAGTTAGGGACAAAAGGCTGTAGTCATCTGGAGACACGTCGGAGTATAGTTAGGGACAAAAGGCTGTAGTCATCTGGAGACACGTCGGAGTATAGTTAGGGACAAAAGGCTGTAGTCGTCTGGAGACACGTCGGAGTATAGTTAGGGACAAAAGGCTGTAGTCGTCTGGAGACACGTCGGAGTATAGTTAGGGACAAAAGGCTGTAGTCGTCTGGAGACACGTTGAAGAATAGTTAGGAACAAAAGGCTGTAGTCGTCTGGAGACACGTTGAAGTATAGTTAGGGACAAAAGGCTGTAGTCGTCTGGAGACACGTCGGAGTATAGTTAGGGACAAAAGGCTGTAGTCGTCTGGAGACACGTCGGAGTATAGTTAGGGACAAAAGGCTGTAGTCATCTGGAGACACGTTGAAGTATAGTTAGGGACAAAAGGCTGTAGTCGTCTGGAGACACATTGAAGTACAGTTAGGGACAAAAGGTTGTAGTCGCCTGGAGACACGTCGGAGTATAGTTAGGGACAAAAGGCTGTAGTCGTCTGGAGACACATTGAAGTACAGTTAGGGACAAAAGGCTGTAGTCGCCTGGAGACACGTCGGAGTATAGTTAGGGACAAAAGGCTGTAGTCGTCTGGAGACACGTCGGAGTATAGTTAGGGACAAAAGGCTGTAGTCGTCTGGAGACACGTCGGAGTATAGTTAGGGCCAAAAGGCTGTAGTCGTCTGGAGACACGTCGGAGTATAGTTAGGGACAAAAGGCTGTAGTCGTCTGGAGACACGTCGGAGTATAGTTAGGGACAAAAGGCTGTAATCGTCTGGAGACACGTCGGAGTATAGTTAGGGACAAAAGGCTGTAGTCGTCTGGAGACACGTTGGAGTATAGTTAGGGACAAAAGGCTGTAGTCGTCTGGAGAGATTGATTCTGAAGGGTTAACGTGGCTAACGTCAAATATATATAGATGTGCTAGCGTATAAGTTATAATAGTATAGTTATTTTTAGAGAGACAAATCTAAAATAGTTAGGTTTGAGGATAAAAAATCCATCATATCTTCTAAATGCGAATTTTGTCATTGTCTTGGAGCACACTACTTTATAGATAATAGTAAGACTAACATATTCATACTAAAAGCCAAGAAACTTTAAATAGGGCACTATTTGAGGGAACTGTCATTTGGGTGTCCGAAACCATTGTGGACGTTATTGAGTGCACTTACTCAATCTCACATTCAATCCCACTACTGAAACTGTGTTATAGAAATAAATTTGATATTGATATGAGGGTACACTGTAAAAAAAATTGGCATCACAAAATGTTTTCTTTTGTCAAATGAACTTAGATAATTTATGAGGTTCAGATAACATAATATTTTGAGATTCTGTTGATTAAACCAATCTCATAGGTAGGCAGGCATAGATTCAGAGGCATAAGGTACTGTAAGTATTACATACAACAATGCAACCATAATAAAACAATGCATTTACATTTACTTTTTACTTTTGATATTCAAGTACTTTTAAAAACAAGTACTTCTGTACTTTTACTTCACTCAAGTAAGGAAGTTGTGTACTTTGTCCACTAGATCCCACTCGCTAGACATGCAGTGAAGAGGAGCGAATGTAATTTGGGCCTGATGGGTGGAGCTAGAATATCCAACCACACCCTAACCCTACCCAAACCCACAACTCTATCCCTCCACCCCATCAGACGTCCTGAGAGGAGGAGCTGGACATTATTTTACTGCAGTGAGCACCACTTGAAATACTGTGGAACAAAACTTTTTTCTGTTTATTTGAGCATCCTAACAGGTGTTCTGGAATATTCGGTTTCTGAGATTTTCTGTGACACTGGGCAGAGCTTACTTGAATATTCATGAGTTTCCTGTATCTTGTTAAAGCGCCACTGAAAATATTAGTGCACGCTCCTCGGATCACAGAAACTGTTTTCGGTAACATAATTGCGTTTCAGCATCGAGTGAAGTTAAGCTTCTTGTTTCTTGCTTCTACATTGTGTAGTGATATAATTTAATGATTACAGACACTGATTTACAAGTGGCTTATCGTTATATACGCTTCGAGTAAATAAGCCAACAGCCATCGAGTTTGTTTTAATTATATAGGCTACTTCTGTTTTGCTTTGATGGTCTTTTAAAATAGTTTAGTTTGATAACTTGTTGTATACATGTATTCGTGGTGGCATAATACATTTTCAGTGTTGATTATTTTGTCATTCTCTATTGCTTTCTTGTCATGTCTGCTGAAATAATACAGGAAGCAAAAGCGAGTTACTCTCTTTAATGAGGATACAGGGGAAACACACAGTACAGCCGATGGTGAAAGGTGACGCAGGGACTTCGATGGTCAGGATCCGTGAGGTGCAGTGATGAGGTGACGGTGAGACGACAACCCAAATCCACACGACGACGACGATGAAGACAACGAAGAACGGGAACATCAGGCGGGAACCGGACACAGGAACACCGAACACCAAGGACATCAAGACAACGATCTGACAATGATGAGGAAACAGCGGTAAGTATAAATAGAGTGTAGATATTGCTTGCAGCTGGTGACGTGATGATGATCAGCTGGAGCGGATCAGGAATGCCAATCACTCACGCCCACACACACGTGCATTCACAAAACAACATAAACACAAGACTAGAAGAGACCAGAGAATACGTCTACCGTGACAGTACCCCTCCCTCTAAGAACGCCTCCTGGCGTTCCCAGACCCCCTTACCTGTCGATTGAAATCATCGATAAGGGTGTGATCCAGGATGTCTCTAGCAGGAACCCAACTTCTCTCCTCCGGACCGTAACCTTCCCAGTCCACCAAGTACTGAAATCCGCGTCCCCTCCGCCTAGAGTCCAGAATTCGATTAACCGAATATGTGGTCTCCCCATCTACGAGTCGCGGTGGAGGAGGAACCGGGGCAGGCGGATTAATGTGTGAATGAAACACGGGCTTAATTTTGGATACGTGGAAGACGGAATGAACCCTCCTGTACGCGGGAGGTAATTTGAGGCGGACTGCCACCGGACTAAGGATCTTGGTGACAGTGAACGGGCCAATAAATTTGGGTGCAAGCTTATTAGAAACGGAGCGAAGAGGAATATTCTTAGTAGAAAGCCACACTTTTTGACCAACGACGTATACGGGAGGCCTTGACCTGTGGCGATCGGCCTTGGCCTTGGTGCGCGCCCCCACTTGGAGTAGAGTCTCACGGGCTCTAGTCCAAGTGTGGTGACACCTCTGGACAAAGGCGTGAGCGGAGGGGACCGCAACCTCGGATTCCAGACTGGGAAAAATTGGTGGCTGGTAACCTACACTACACTCAAACGGAGATAGGCCCGTAGCCGACAATGGTAACGAGTTGTGTGCGTACTCCACCATAGAGAGTTGTTGACTCCACGAGGAAGGATTCTTGGAGACTAAACATCGCAACACTCTCTCCAAATCCTGGTTGGCTCTCTCGGTTTGACCATTGCTCTGGGGATGAAACCCAGAGGACAAACTAACCGTCGCCCCCAGTAATCTACAAAATTCTTGCCAAAATTTGGACACAAATTGGGGACCCCTGTCGGAAACCACGTCTGTCGGGAGGCCATGTAACCGAAAGACATGATCTACGACTGCCACTGCTGTCTCCTTAGCTGACGGTAATTTGGGTAAGGGAACGAAATGGGCCGCCTTCGAGAACCGGTCCACCACAGTTAAAACCACTGTGTGACCCGGAGAGGGTGGGAGGGCGGTAATAAAATCTAGAGCGATATGGGACCAAGGTCTCGAAGGCACCGGCAGTGGCTGAAGTAACCCGTCTGGAGGTCGATTGGAAGTCTTACCCGTGGCACAAACCGAGCAAGCCAAAACAAAATTGTGAATGTCTTGAGCCATAAGTGGCCACCAGAATCGTTGCTTGACTAAAAATCTAGTCCGATTAACTCCTGGATGGCAAGCCACGTTGGAGCTATGACCCCACTGAATAACGTCAGACCGTAATCCCTCCGGCACGAACAACCGATTCGGTGGGCAACCGGGCGGAGGCGTTACCCCTTCCAAGGCCTTAACGACCCTCGATTCGACCTCCCATGTGAGTGTTGAAACGAATAGAGTTTCGGGCAAAATACACTCGGGAGTAGACGGGCGCTCGGAAAAATCAAATATACGAGATAAGGCGTCGGGTTTGAAGTTCTTGGAACCCGGACGATAAGTCAAAGAAAAATCGAAACGACCAAAAAACAAAGCCCACCGAGCCTGCCTGGAGTTCAATCTTTTGGCAGTCCTAATGTATTCCAGATTCTTATGATCGGTCCAGACGATAAAAGGTACCCCCGACCCTTCTAACCAGTGGCACCATTCCTCCAACGCTAACTTAACTGCCAACAACTCTCTGTTACCAATGTCGTAATTACGTTCGGTAGGTGATAGCCGATGAGAAAAAAACGCGCAAGGATGCATCTTGTCGTCAGTGGGAGAACGTTGGGACAACACTGCACCTACTCCCACCTCCGACGCGTCGACCCCCACCACGAACTGACGTGTGGAATCAGGGGCGACAAGGATGGGGGCTGAAACAAAGCGGCCTTTCAGTTTGACGAACACAGCCTCGGCTGCGTCCGACCACCTGAACGTCGTTCTGGGGGAGGTCAAGGCAGTCAGAGGTGCGACTAGTTGGCTGAAGTTGCGAATAAAACGCCGGTAGAAGTTGGCGAACCCCAGAAACCTCTGCAGGGCCTTGCGGGAATCTGGACTTGGCCACTCCACCACAGCCTTAATCTTCTCAGGGTCCATCCGCACTCCCTCAGACGACACAATGTAACCTAAGAAAGGGACAGATTGTGCATGAAAATCGCATTTCTCCGCCTTGACAAAAAGCCCATTCTCTAGCAACCTCTGAAGCACTCGTCGAACGTGTTGCACATGTTCCTGGAGAGACGAAGAAAAAATCAATATGTCATCCAGGTAGACATATATGAACTGATCGATCATGTCTCGCAACACGTCATTGACCAATGCCTGGAAAACTGCTGGGGAGTTGGACAGCCCGAACGGCATGACCAAATATTCAAAGTGCCCCCTAGGGGTGTTAAAAGCAGTTTTCCATTCATCCCCCTCCCTAATGCGAACCAAATGATAAGCGTTACGCAAATCCAATTTTGTGAAAATGGAAGCTCCCTGCAACCTCTCGAAAGCTGAAGACATCAACGGCAAAGGATAGGTATTCTTTACCGTGATGTTGTTCAACCCTCGGTAATCAATGCAAGGTCGCAGAGAACCATCCTTCTTCCCCACAAAAAAGAACCCCGCCCCCGCTGGAGAAGAGGAAGGGCGAATGAACTTGGTTGCTAGAGAATCAGAAATATATTTCTCCATAGCCTCTCTCTCAGGAATAGAGAGTGAATACAACTTGCCCTTAGGCGGAGACTTACCTGGCAGTAAATCTATAGCACAGTCATAGGGACGATGCGGAGGTAGAGAAGCAGCGCGAGACTTACTGAACACCTCCTTCAGGTCCAGGTACTCCTCGGGCACGTTAGACAGATCCCCTGCTTCCTCCTGCAACACAGACACAGGCACAGACGAACAGGCAGACACGAGACAAGACTTATGGCACTCCTTGCTCCACTCCAGCACCGATCTGTGATGCCAGTCCACTCGGGGGTTGTGTTGAATAAGCCAAGGGTGTCCAAGGACGACGGGTGCCAAAGGTGAGTCCAGAACATAAAATGAAATCGTCTCAGAGTGGTTGCCAGAAGTGATGAGGGTGATGTCTTCGGTGGAGAGGGAAATAGTGGGTAGCTCTTGTCCATTAAGTGCGTGCACTGCGATTCTGTGAGTGAGGGGTTTACATGGAATCTGAAATCTTTGAGCAAAACTGTAGTCCATAAAATTACCTTCAGCCCCGGAATCCAACAGTGCGTGACAGTCGTGCTGGTGGACTGACCATCTTAGTCTTACCGGGAGAAGTGTGGAGGTAGATGTAACAGCTGATGAGGTCTTCCTGGCGGAGATCCCACCCGATAGTAGCCTCAAGTTTACTACCGGGCTGGGCCTTTTACTGGGCAGTTGTATGCAAAGTGTCCCGATCCTCCACAATAAAGACAAAGGCCCTGGGACCTCCGCCTCTCCCTCTCCTCCCGGGAAAGCCGAGCTCGACCCACCTGCATGGGCTCGGGATCGAAGTTGGGGCTGACCACGTCCCTGCCACTGGACCGGGGACTGTCGATTCCTCCGAAGGTACGGGTGGACTGAGCTCGACGTTCAACTCTGGATAATCGAGCGTCCACCCGCAGAGCCAGGTCAATCAGTCCATTCAGGGTGGTGGGTAGGTCCAGGGCGTAGATCTCCTTCTGGACGTGGTCAGCCAACCCATGCAGGAATATGTCCCACTGCGCCTCCTCGTTCCATCCGCACTCAGCCGCCAAGGTCCGAAACTCAATAGAGTAATCTGAGACCGATCCTCCCCCTTGTCTCAGCTCTGCCAGTGTTCTGGCTGCCTCTCGCCCAGCAGCAGCCCGATCAAAGACCTTCCTCATCTCGGCGGCGAGGGTCTGGAACGAGGCACAGCATGGGTTTTGGTTTTCCCACACCGCCGTTCCCCATAACGCCGCTTTCCCAGTCAGTAGCGTCAACGTGAACGCTACCTTGGCTTGTTCCGTGTTGAAAGTGCGAGGCTGTAAAGCGAAGTGCATGGAACAGCGGGTGATGAATGCTCTGCAGTGGGAGGGGTCTCCACCATAAGCCTCTGGTACAGGTAGGCGCGGTTCTGGCTGGGATGGACTCTCTGGTGGTGTGGGGGGAACGGCTGGTGTGGGCGGCGCAGTAGGAACACGCAGGCGTTGGATCTGCTGGGTGAGCTCGGACACCTGCGTCACTAAGGCTTGTACTGCGCGACCCGTGCCGCCGATCTCTCTCTCCTGAGCGTCCATACGCCGGATACTATGATGAATGAAATCTTCAATCGTTGATTGCGGTTCACTCGCTGCTCCCATTTCCTGGTCAGATCGTTCTGTCATGTCTGCTGAAATAATACAGGAAGCAAAAGCGAGTTACTCTCTTTAATGAGGATACAGGGGAAACACACAGTACAGCCGATGGTGAAAGGTGACGCAGGGACTTCGATGGTCAGGATCCGTGAGGTGCAGTGATGAGGTGACGGTGAGACGACAACCCAAATCCACACGACGACGACGATGAAGACAACGAAGAACGGGAACATCAGGCGGGAACCGGACACAGGAACACCGAACACCAAGGACATCAAGACAACGATCTGACAATGATGAGGAAACAGCGGTAAGTATAAATAGAGTGTAGATATTGCTTGCAGCTGGTGACGTGATGATGATCAGCTGGAGCGGATCAGGAATGCCAATCACTCACGCCCACACACACGTGCATTCACAAAACAACATAAACACAAGACTAGAAGAGACCAGAGAATACGTCTACCGTGACATTTCTCAGTTGGTAGCTGCATAATTTCAACCAGATATTAAAACACAATGAGAAATTGACATTCATGAATTAATGCATTAAACTTATTTTTCCGTAAAACACACAGTGCTCTTTATGATTAGAAACATGGTGAGATGGGGAAATTAGCAACCCGGCATCATTTAAGGTAGGGATGCACTGATATGAAAATTTTGGCCGATACAGATAATAACCGATAATTCTTTATATTTGAAAGCCGATAACAGTTATATTGGCCGATAAATCTAAATCAAAATTAATTATATTAATTTTGATTAATTAATTAATTAAAATAATTTTGAGCACCTGATTACAAAAACAAAAGTCTCATGTCCCAATCACACAATTATAATGATGTTTTAATTAAAATTTGATGTAGCCTATGATGATAGACTTGCATATTGGACTTAACTGTATTTTCTTTTTCAAAGTGATTTCAATCATATTTCAAGCAATTCAAAACCATCATGGCAAACAGAGCACATCTGAACTGTCTCAGCTGAAGGAAATAATCCAGTATTTATTGACTTTAATATATCATTTTCTTATCGGGCTGATAACAATAACATTAAAAATGAACATATATCGGCCGATACCGATATGGTGGCCGATATATTGTGCATCCCAACTTCAAGGTTTTAGTTAAATTCTACAAGCTTACACAACAATTAAAATGTTAAAACTGAATTACAAGTGGTCAAATTGATCAACCACATGCTAAAAGTTACTTATGGGGGTTTTATTTACAAATGTGTACATGGAGAAGACATAATTGGCAAAAGTATTAGGATTATTATTATTAATATGGGACAATTACACATATTTACACTGCACTGATTGTTCTGTCATTTCTTAATTGCTTGCTCAGTTGGTAAATCATTTTGAAGAGTCTTTATTAAACCCTAAAGTGGTGTTATTTTTTCATATCATCAGGAAACATTCCCAACCCGGCCTGTGTCCTAGCAGCATTTGTCCACGGTTCTGCACTCTTAATCCAAAGCTGCCTATAGTGGCTTTCTCTGCGGCTTCGGTTGCGTATCCTGATTGCCTTTCTCTTTGTCTCCCTGGTGATGCCTAGTAGTGTGAACACTTTGCAGAGTGATTGCCCTGCAAATCATCTGCAGCCCATCTCCAGAGGCTCACAACGAGTTTGCCAACCCTGCCTCCTACACTCTTCCACTAGCTCCTGGTTCTTGCCCTCATTGGCCTCGTCCATGCACTCTTCCCAAGAGACAGTGAGCTCCAGCAAGATCAATTGATTGGTCAAATCTGAGACTATGATCATGTCTGGACGAAGCTGCGTGGATTTTCTTCTGGTTGGGATCTTCAGCCGTTTGCCCAGATCCACTTCCAGTTGCCAGTCAGTGGCCGTAGTGAGGAGGCCAGACTTTGCTCTCGATTGTGGATGAACCTTCTCTCCGACTCTGAGAAACTGGATGGTCATCGGTTTTTGGTGGCACTTGGCTGTGGCTATTTTCTCAGCAAATGCCTTAAGGACTTGGCCATGGCTCCAGCGATAGCGCCCATCTCCAAGGGTATTTGGGCAGCTGCTAAAGAGGTGTTCTAGGGATCCTCTTCCTGAACAAAGAGGACAATATGGGGTCTCGCTTTTGCCCCAGACGTGGAGGTTTGCTGGACCAATTTAGTCCAAGCTCTTTGTTGTCCCATTCCCACCATCCTGCTAGCTCTTAATTCCTCCACGTCTGCCCACACTTCCTCTTAAACCAGATATTGACACTCTTTACCTTGAGCATTGTCAACTCTAGTTACCGGGAAATAGCCCAAGCCTGCCCGCCCTGTTGCCATGGGCCCCACCAGCGCCTTTGTGCCTCACCCATGACTCAGCCGTGCCTCAGCCACCTCCAGTGATTTTTCTGCGCTCCATTCCCTGCCTGTTCGCACCTGTATGCCAGCTGCTGCCACCTTTGGATCCCTGGACTCTCTGTACTGCCATGCTTCCCATGTGCTTGAAACCATGAACTCTTCAGCAAGGCTGCTGATTGGGAGTTGCAGGACGTTGCTGGTACCGTACAAAGCACCACTGCTCAGACTGTGGGGTAAACCAAGCCATGTTCGCATGTAGCTGCTGATCTTTCTGTCGAGGGCCTCGGCAGTTGTTATGGGCACTTTGTTCACCAGCAGGGGCCACAAGATCCGGGGCAGGATAGAATGCTGCTAAATCTAGGCCTTAAACTACCCAGGAAGACCTGAGTTGTCCATCATGTCAAGCTCTTTGCTGTTTTTTTGGATAAAGAGAGAATCTTTGAGACTGCAGTCAAAGAGCTTACAGAGGCTCTTGACTGGCTGCTCTGCAATGGCCGGAATGGTGACTCCGTCGAGTGAAAATCTGAACCTGCACACTACCTTCCCTCTCTTGAGCACTAGTGAGCTCGATTTTGCTGGTTTAAAGTTCATCCTTGCCCAGATGATGAGCTTTCTAGCCCTTGGAGAAACCATCTGCTGCCTGGGACAGATGTGTTGGTGACAGTCAGGTCATCCATGAAGGCTCATATTGGGGGCTGTCGCACTCCAGATCTCATCAAAGGGCCTCTGCACCCTACCTCTGCCGACTTCACAATCATGTTCATGGCGAGAGCGAAGAGAATGACTGAGATGGTGCAACCTGTAATTATGCCTTTCTCAAGCCGATGCCAGTCTAATGTACCTGACCCAGTGGTGGCTCTTAGCCTGAACTTGCTGTAAAAATCCAGGATAAGGTCTGTGATTCTTCTGGGAACATGATGTCGCTGGAGGGCAAGCACAATGAGATTATGAGGTATGGATCCACAACCATTAGCAGGATCCAACCACAACGCAGAGAGATCTCCTTTTCCTTCACGAGCCTCCTGATGAGTTGTGTGATGACTCCTGTGTGTTCCAAACAGCCTCGCACTCCCGGGATTCCACCCTTCTGAACAGAGGTGTCAATATAGTTGTTCTTCAGGAGGAACTCAGTTAGTCGTCGCGAAAGGATACTGAAGAATATCTTTGCCGGTTTATGCAATTGTTTCCTGCAACGTTAATGAAAGTTCATGTCAGGTAAAAAGGAAGCAAAACATTCTGCAGATGATATTTAATGTTGTGTCAGCTGGCTTTATTTCTTATACAGTATCAAGTTTAACACACTTTTGAGTTCTATACAGGCCGTTTCACGTTTCACATTTCACGAGTTCCTTTGCCCATACAATCTTTTAGCTAATAAGGTTAAGCGTATTTGGCTTGCTATGTAGAAATTTTTTCACGCACTTGCTGCGCCTACATTGAGACTTTTCTCTGCGATTCGCAGTCTTTAAATTAATATAATTTGTGCTGTCATTAATGGAAAAATCTGTTTGCTAATAGCAGCACTTGTAAATAGTACAAGTACACCATCTGTGTGGTGGCACAACTGGTAAACAGAGTGCGCTGGTGTGGCAGCGGACCGGTTTGAATCCTGTCCGTAGTGTTCCAAGATTAAACCAATTTTTATTGTGCTACAAATACATTTAGTTAAACTAAAGTACGAATAAATTGTGCATAAATATACTATTTTTTTCACTAGGGTGGTCTGGTGTCTTGTCCAGAAGAGGGTCTTTTTCCTCCTGTTGGTGATATTAAGAGCAATCAAACCCAGCAGACAAACTGATGGACCCTCATTCTCCTCTGTGACTGTAGTGATTGATGGATCACCGCGGATGTGTATTTGTGTTCCTCATCAAAGCCTCAGACTCTTAACCACTGAAACTCAATTACAAGGGGGGATTGTTTCAAATAGTTTGAAAACAAATTATTTCAGCAAATCCGTCTAGTTATGATTTAATTGTGCAGAAATTACACTCTTAAGTTTTAGAGAAAAGACACAAAAAAATTAAGAGATGATTGCCTGACCTTTTTATGATCATAACAGTTTCTTTTTAGACTCTTGGTGTGAATAGGCACGTCTCAATCCTTCCTGTCTTGGCAACCCAAATGTCACATGACTCACACATTGACCACTAACAGTTTCCATTTTGAGTTTATTTCCAAAATCAGTTTTAAAAGCAGGCTGATGAAATGCAAATCATTGCAGCCTAAACAATCTGAAACTAGAACAATCTACAGCATTAACAAAGTGTTATAATGAATGACGTAAAGAGATCAGAGATAACGTCTCGGTTACGGATGTAACCCTCGTTCCCTGAGTAGGGAACGGAGACGTTCCGTCGGATGACGACGAATGGGGTTTCGCTTAGAAAGCCAATCGACTTCGAATACTTCAAAACGAGCCAATGGCAAAGAAATGCCATGGGTCTGCGGAATTTGCATAGCGTAGCACCGCCCCACCTCGTGGGTATTTAAGGAGCACGCTGGCAGCAAACCGGCATGTTTTCTTCGCTGAGGAGCCAAGACTGAGGTCAGGCGATCCTCGCGGCACAGCGGAAGTGGCAGACAGACGGAACGTCTCCGTTCCCTACTCAGGGAACGAGGGTTACATCCGTAACCGAGACGTTCCCTTTCGTTGTCACTCCGAGTTCCGTCGGATGACGACGAATGGGGATACCAGTCTAATCACGCCACCTTCCCAGCTGTCTTCCAGTGCCCTGCGTAAATCTGAGATCCCTGTCGTGAGACTAGCACGGACGAAGGACTCCTATTTAACACAGGAATACCAAGGTACACTGGGGAGCATATCCCAGGTCTTAGGGAAGTATGCAATTACTGCCAACCCAGAGGGGGGGACTTAGAAATACACATATGACCCGAGGGATGCATATGGGGAATCACTGGGGTATCCAGCCGCAGGTGGAATATTTCAACCCCAGGGGTGGCAAGGTGGCTTGCCAAGGGAAAGACACATGCTCAGAGAGGCTTACAGTGGGATACACATGTGGGGGTAGCTCCGGGAGGTACCATGCACACGGGAGGCACCTAGCCGACGCGCAGGCAAGAGACACTGGCGCCGACGTCAGGAGTGCTGGAGGAACTCAGGGCTTTCGGAGAAGCTCACCTGAGGAGAATATCGCACGTATCCAGTCCGTAGAGTGGAATGGCGAGCAAGCGAGGACACCTGAGCGGGTCCGGTACTAGCTGGTTGAAGCGAGTACATGAGAGGACACAGGCTCCACTCGGAGATTGTAGAATCTGGCGAATGTGTTAGGTGTCGCCCAGCCTGCAGCTCTGCAGATGTCTGTTAGCGAGGCGCCATGCGCTAGAGCCCAAGAGGATGCCACACTCCGGGTGGAGTGGGCAGTCACACCAAGGGGGCACGGTCGACCTTGCTGCTGGTATGCCAAAGCAATGGCGTCCACTATCCAGTGAGACAACCTTTGCTTGGAGAGAGCCTTTCCCTTCAGCTTCCCACCATAACAGACAAAGAGCTGGTCTGAGGTCCTGAAACACTGCGTCCTGTCTACGTAGATGCGGAGCGCACGTACTGGACAGAGCAGTGCCAAGGCTGGGTCTGCCTCCTCCCGGGGCAGCGCTTGCAGGTTCACCACCTGGTCCCGAAAGGGAGTGGTAGGAACCTTGGGCACATATCCAAGCCGGGGTCTCAGGATCACGTGAGAATAGCCCGGCCCGAATTCTAGGCACGCTTCGTCAACGGAGAATGCGTGCAGGTCCCCCACCCTCTTAACGGAGGCCAATGCAGTCAGAAGCGCCGTCTTCATAGATAGGAAGTTTAGCTCGACTGACTGCAAAGGCTCAAAGGGAGCACTGCGCAGGGCAGCTAGGACCACTGCGAGGTCCCAAGAGGGTACGAGAGGAGGACGAGGAGGATTCAGTCTCCTCGCTCCTCTCAGGAACCTGATGATCAGGTCATGTTTCCCCAAAGACTTACCTTCTATAAGGTCATGCTGTGCGGCAATAGCGGCTACATAGACCTTAAGGGTGGAGGGAGACAGCCTTCGCTCCAACCCTTCTTGAAGAAAGGAAAGCACAACACTGATCGAACAACTCCGGGGCTCTTCTCGGCGAGAAGAGCACCAGCTGACGAAGAGGTTCCACTTCAACGCGTAGAGGTGTCTCGTGGACGACGCTCTAGCGGAAGTGATGGTAGCCGCCACCGCTGGTGGCAGGGTACTCAAACCTGCCTCGTCCCGTCCAGGAGCCACACGTGGAGGTTCCAAAGATCGGGACGAGGGTGCCATAGGGTGCCCCGTCCCTGAGAAAGGAGGTCCTTCCTCAGAGGAATCGGCCAAGGAGGTGCTGTCGCGAGGAGTACAAGTTCGGAGAACCAGGTCCGGGTGGGCCAGTACGGCGCGACCAGAGTGACCTGCTCCTCGTCCTCCCTGACCTTGCGCAGGAGTTGCGCAAGAAGGCTCACTGGGGGAAACGCATATTTGCGGCCCCGCGGCCAGCTGTGCGCCAGAGCATCCGTGCCGAGCGTGCCCTCGGTCAGGGAATAATACTGGGCGCAATGGGTCGAGTCGTGAGAGGCAAACAGATCTATCTGTGCGTCCCCGAACTGGTCCCAAATCAGCTGAACCGTCTGGGGATGGAGTCGCCAATCTCCGGGGAGGGGCTGAAGCCGTGACAGCTCGTCGGCTGCACAGTTCAGGGCTCCAGGGATGTAAATGGCTCGAAGCGACCTCAGATGCTTCTGACTCCAAAAGAGGAGGTGGCGGGCGAGTTGCGACATACGGCGGGAGCGCAGACCACCTTGACGGTTGATGTACGCTACAGTGGCGGTATTGTCTGTTCGGACTAGTACGTGTTGATTCTTGAGCACGGCCCGGAAGCGGCGCAGAGCAAGACGTACAGCCTGCAACTCGAGGCAATTGATGTGCCATAAGCGGTGGGGTCCTGTCCAGGAGCCCGCGGCAGCACGTCCATTGCACATGGCACCCCAGCCCGTGGTGGAGGCATCTGTCGTTACAACAACATGCCGGGAAGCTCGTTCCAGAGGCACTCCCGCCCGTAGAAAGCTGAGGTTCCCCCACGGGGTGAAGGTCTGACGGCAGGTCGGAGTAACTGGTACTCGGAGCGTGCCGTGTTGCCATGCCCACCTCGGGACTCGGTCGCGAAGCCAAAGCTGAAGCGGTCTCATATGAAGCAATCCGAGCGGCGTTGCCGCGGCTGCAGATGCCATATGCCCCAGGAGCCTCTGAAAAAGTTTCAGTGGAACCGCACTCTTGCCCTCGAACTGTCTCAGGCAAGTCAGCAGTGACTGCGCGCGCTCGCTCGTAAGCTGCGCGGACATGGCGACCGAGTCGATCTCCATACCGAGAAAAGAGATCCTCTGCACGGGGCAAAGTTTGCTCTTCTCCCAGTTGACCCGAAGGCCCAAACGGGCTACATGGCGGAGTACCAAATCCCTGTGTTCGCAAAGCTGATCTCGAGAGTGAGCTAGAATCAGCCAGTCGTCGAGATAGTTCAGAATGCGAACCCCGTGTTCCCGGAGGGGAACAAGGGCTGCCTCGACGACCTTCGTGAAGACGCGAGGGGACAGGGCTAGCCCGAATGGGAGAACTGCGTACTGATATGCCTGTCCCTCGAAAGCAAACCGTAGGAACGGTCTGTGTCGAGGGAGAATGGAGACATGAAAGTAGGCGTCCTTCAGGTCGATCGCTGCAAACCAATCCTGGTGCCGCACACATTCGAAAACGCGTTTGGCGGTGAGCATCTTGAACGGCAGCCTGTGAAGGGAGCGGTTCAATACGCGCAGGTCCAGGATTGGCCGTAACCCACCGGTTTTCTTCGGAACAATGAAGTAGGGGCTGTAAAACCCGGACCTCATTTCGGCTGGAGGGACAGTCTCGATCGCACCCTTCGCCAGCAGGGTAGCAACCTCCGCTCTCATGATAGGGGCATTGCCACCGACCATAGTGGAGCGGACTCCCCTGAAGCGGGGAGGAGACCGCGCGAACTGAATCGCGTAGCCGAGCCTGATCGTTCGTGCGACCCAGCGGGACAGGTTGGGAAGCTCTAACCAAGCTCCCAAGGACTGAACCAGCGGGGTCATGCGAACCACAGACTTCCCGTCGGTGGGGCAGCGAGGCGGTATGACTGACCCAGACGTGGACGGCATAGCGGCCCGATGTGGGGGTGCAGTCATGAACCGCGCCCTGACAGAGGAGACCAGGGAAGGACGAACGTTCCACGGGGGTCTGCTCTGCCAGGGGTCTGGCGACAGAGGGGGATGAGAGTGGCACGGTCCGGAGACGGCGCGCACTGTCATCCGGCTCTGGGACAGAGGAGGACGAGGGGTGCACGGCCCGGGGGCGGCGCACCGTGTCGTCCAAGAACTCTGTGTGCTCAGGGATGAACGTGTTATTTCTTTCTTTAACCACATTAGGGTGCTGCCCACCCGTGGGTGAGCAGCGGGGAGTGGAGAACAAAAGATTCTCCCCCGGCCCTCCACCGGGGGAAGGAGTGGTCCTGCTACCACCTCCTGAGAAACACACGTCATCCCTGAGCAGCCCGTCTCAGGAGCGCCGCTTGGCCCGGCGTTTAGCGGGGGGCGGGGCTGGAGAGGGCTGGGGCGCCTTCTTGCGACTTCCTCCGCGACCGGGCCCGGGTGGAGGCTGCTGCTTGGGCCGGGCGGGAGGGGCGGGAGTCGCAGGAGGGCGCCCTCGGCGGCGAACAGACTGAGTACTCTGCCCGGTCGGCTGGGTGGAGGCAGCAGCGGGCCGTCGGGGCAGAATATGCTTAATAGCCTCAGTCTGTTTCTGCGCAGTCGAGAACTGTTGGGCAAAGTCCTCGACTGCACCGCCGAAAAGGCCATCTTGCGATATGGGGGTGTCGAGCAGCCGGGACCGCTCGGCATCCTTCATATCGGCAAGATTAAGCCATAGATGTCTCTCCTGGACCACGGCTGTGGACATCACCAAACCCAGGGAGCGTGCGGTCACCTTCGTCGCTCGGAGAGCAAGGTCGGTGGCGGCGCGCAGCTCATTGAAGAGCCCTGGGTCCGTCCTACCCTCGTGCATGTCCCTGAGCATCTGGGCCTGGTAGACCTGCAGAATGGCCATGGCATGCAAAGAGGTGGCTGCCTGTCCCGCAGCTCTGTAGGACTTCGCCACTAACGTAGACGAATACCTACAGGCTTTGGATGGGTGCTTTGGCTCACCACGAGACGAAGCGCTCTGAGGACACAGTTGCATCGCAACAGAGCGTTCTACCGGGGGAAGCCCAGTGTACCCACGGGCAGCGGCCTCATCGAGGGGAGGAAAGGCGGATGAGATCATCGAGCGGTCACGGGAAGACATGGGAGTCTTCCAGGACTTCGAGATCTCATCATGCACGTCCGGGAAGAAAGGTATCGGGGCCTGACGCGGACGGGGGTCCGCAGCCTGACCCAAATACCAGTCATCCAGCCGCGAGCGCTCGGGACAGGGCGGAGGGTTCCACTCTAACCCAATGCTCGCGGCGGCTCGAGACAGCATGGCCGTCATCTCTGGATCTGACTCTGGCACAACTGTAGTCACACCCGAAGGCGGCAGCTGTGATGAGTCTTCACTTCCAGCAGACTCCGACCCACCTTGTGATGCTGCAATAGACATGGCATCTTCCTCTGGAGCGCCAAAGGAAACCCGCGGGACACCCGAAGATGATCTCGCCGGAATCCCCTGAGCACTCACGGGTTGCAGCATTGGAGAGGGTGCGGCTGGGCACGGACTGATAGTCGGCACTTGGTTCCAAACCGTCACCCTCAGATCACCCTGGCCACCAGCCGAAGTACTAGCTCTATTTCTAGAGTCAGTAGATCGGGGTGTGGATGAGGGGACCCTCACTCTTGCGAGATCACCGAGTCTTGACCGTAATGCTGCGATGGTCATGTTCCCACAGAGAGAACATGAGTCATCCACGAGTGCTGCTCTAGCGTGATCAATGCCCAAACACACTATGCACCACTCGTGCCCATCAGAGTCGTCAACCAGCCTACCGCAACCAGAAGTGCACGGGCGAGGCATCTTTAAAAAGACGTGCCACGTGCAAGCTCTTTTGTGAGAATAGAAACCTGATTGTGTTGAAGCGCTCGGGGAGAAACACACTCGCTGTCGAACCACAGACAGATACGCAGGAAGTGCGCGCTCGCCGAAGATCGCCGTCACACCAACACCAGAGAATCTTGCTCGTTTGAAGAACTGACAAATTCAGGAATGGCTTGTGGAACGAAGGATCACCTTGGCTCCGAAGCGAAAACATGCCGGTTTGCTGCCAGCGTGCTCCTTAAATACCCACGAGGTGGGGCGGTGCTACGCTATGCAAATTCCGCAGACCCATGGCATTTCTTTGCCATTGGCTCGTTTTGAAGTATTCGAAGTCGATTGGCTTTCTAAGCGAAACCCCATTCGTCGTCATCCGACGGAACTCGGAGTGACAACGAAAGGGAACTGAAGTTATATATGATGATGTGATGTTGATGACTGAGACTGTGGAAATGGACCGAGGAGAAAGAGTGGAGATGATGGTGGATATCTATGACAGTGCAGATACTGTGAGACATCATGATCTGAGGACAAACACAGAGAGACATCAGCCACTTCAACACACTGGTAACGTAATTCATCTGATACACATTATAACAGAGAGAAAGGTATTGTAGTATCTCTTGTGTTTGTCTCAGTTGGTTTAGTTTAAACAGTCTTAACATTCTCTAAACTCAATTTTCACAACTGTTTTATGGGACATCATGTCTGCAAAATGTTAGCCTACTTAAAACAAAAACATTCACCCAAAACATTTCATTAAGGTCAAAATGTTTTTTCACCATCACAAACATGCCTTGTCATAAATGATTTTTTAGAAATGACACGTATATCTGACAGATTTTGATAACTGAATGATTCACACGATGAAAGACTGTTTAGATGTGTTGAATATGACAATTTTAATTAGAAGCAACTCGTCAGTTTTGATCAGCAGGCCATGTGCATTAAGATATTATACTTTTTTGCACAAAAACAGTTGTACTAAAACAGGTGGAATTTGCTTAAATAAAAAAGAAATCCAAATTTGGTTGAACAAGAAATGATTTGTTCAGAGATCTGAACTCATTTGAGAATTGAGCCAAAGCGATTGAGCAAAACTGTAAGAGTAAAGTTCATAAGAATTTAGTAGAAGTGTGAAGACTAATTTAATCTTGTCTGTCGTCTTCAGGAAATGTCTCATTGAAGAACAGAAAGCACAGAGCAGTTGAAGTGTGTTTGTGTCTGCTGTGTGTTCTTCTGCTGACTGCTGTAATGATGCTCTGTGTGTATTTCAAAACCGAGAGAAACCAGTTACTAACCCACATTAATAATCTGACTGAAGAAAGACAGCAGATACTTACCAAATATGAGCAGATACTGAACCACAGTAATAATCTGACTGAGGAAAGAGAGCAGGTAAAAAACAAGAATGATGAACTCCAACGTGTCCTTTATGAACAAGGTAATTTTGTGATTTCCTCACTAAATCATTAAAAAAATACTCTTTTTTTCTATCATTCCACTCCCAAAAAAATAAGGATTGACTTAAACATCAAGTGTCTGTTCATAAATTTCAACACAGACAAAGCTAAACTGTGTAAACTAATATCTAAACTGGTGTATTAATAGATCAGCGTGCTGACAACTTTAAATGGATTTACTTCAACTTCAGTTTTTATTATATTTCATCTGAGATGAAGAGATGGAGTGACAGCAGACGAGACTGTCAACAGAGAGGAGCAGATCTAGTGATCATAAACAGCGAAGAGGAACAAGTGAGTGAGAAAGAAAACAATTTTGTGTTTGTTTGTGCACATTGACACACATGGGTCGGTCTGTTTTAACAGATGAGAGAAAGATGCATTACTGTTATTGTAATTTTTACTACTATATATATTATACAATATATTACTATGTTCTATCATAACAGGAGTTTTTGCAGAAGGTTGCAGGATATGATCAGTTTTGGATTGGTCTGAGTAAAACAGAGGGAGTGTGGAAATGGATCGATGGCACCACAATAGCAAAAGGGTGAGAGATCACTGAAATTAACTGATCATTAGCCAGAATTTCTCTACTGTAAATATGATTTCATACTCATTACTGACTCTTCTGTAAATCAAACAGTCTTCTTCATTGTTTCAGGTATTGGAGACATCAGCATCAGTATTTATATAGTGATTATTGTGTTATAATGACTTCATCTGGTTGGTTAGATAAGGCATGTTATTATTCAATAAAATGGATCTGCAAGAGAACAATTTTAAAACCACTCATTACATAAAATATAAGAACACAGAGAAATAAACCCATCGTGTGTTTGGAAATCAGTGGTTCTGCTTTGTAATTCTAATTATATCATTGAACAGTACAAGTTATTTTGAAATGAAATATCTTTATGTTATTCATCAGATGTTTAAATATGCAGCTTAATTGGAAATACGAGATCTATGTAATATATTTAAATCTTTATGAGATGAAGATGAATAGATCCACTCCATTAAAGTCTGTTGCTCATGAGAAAGGGTCAGTGGTACGTGTCTCGTCCTGAATAGGGTGTAGCAGATAAGGAAAAGGCTTGACACTCACTGTCCAGGACAGATTTCCAAACTTAAATAGTATTTATTACAAAAAAATAAGAATTTAAAAAAAAAATCACAATCTCAAGTAAACAAAGGATTGAGAAGATACAAAGCGGATTCTGTTTCACATGGAGTCAGGCCGTGATGTCATAGACTGTCACTTCCGGTTTTTGGCCACGCCCTCTGGTGAAGTCACAGGTCCGTTATCCCCAGAGGCCTTACATCTCCCGCTTCAACCCCTAGGGGTGTCAACTCAAATAACATTGGATGAAATATTTAATTATTTAACAGAAAAAAGAATCCTCATTTTAGCTACTACAGAGGGAGCTAAAACTAGATCTAATGTGTTGTTTATCTATTCGATTTCATGTATGTGTATAGCAGATACAGCTAAAACAGTGGATCAGCACAATAAAATACAGATTTTATGTAAAGCTATTTATGTCCTGTAATTTGAATCACATGTTGTGCTGCAGAAATAGTGTGAGCAACACTATCAACTGATCTCTTGAGTAAACTAATGTTTCATTAACACAGCAAAGCACTGAGCTAACGGCCTCTTGAAAAGCAAAACAACAGACGTTAAAGGAGAGATGAGCCATTTATTTCACAATAGATTCTCTGACAAATAAACATCATAATATCACATTCACCGATGGACAGGTCCTGCAGAAGCAAAAGCCAACAGAACACATTTGATGCAACACAATCAATCTGTAAATAACATTATACCACGGGCTGTTTAAATACTCGATTCTGATTGGCTGGAAGGTGTGCAGTAAAACCGTTTAATGCACAGGTAGTTCCAGTCAGTTTGATTACAGTTCGTAAATTAATCCGCTACTATAAACATATAGTAACAGAGTTACACTTGCAAAACAGTGAGAGAGCGACACATATGAAAACGTTTATTTAGGTAGGCTCGCCATAGAGACAAAGAGTTGCGACGCTCTTTGATGTCGCCGCGATGGCTGTCACCTGGTAAGCCCCAATAGTTCCAAAACATACGCTGGCTGACATGTTCTTCTATGCAAGGGGGTAATCCATCAGCCGGAAACTGAAGTCTCCCCGGGGGCCGCCATTGGCTAACAAGCCTTCACCTGCTGTTTGCATTCCATTGACTCCCATTCATTTTGGCGTCACTTTGACAGCGAATAACATTACATCTGAGGCGTTTAAAGACTCCATTTGTCCATTATTTATTTCTAAAGAAACTCGACAATGTATAAAAGGCTCCATTACCTTGTATCTTACGTTATGGCCCCGTAGAAGCAGTTTTTGTAAAAATAGGCTAACGATTCCGTCATAACACACGACTCTCTGTCGCACAGTACAGAAATTACCGTATAGGCAGAAGTAGAAGCTCGCACACAATCGGGGGGACGTGGAGGCATAAAGTCAAGGGAGAAGCCCATAAAGAGTCATAAAGTTGCTCCTGCTGCTAGCTCATGAACAGCTAATACTTACGATCTCAGGCTCTGCAAGATTCGGAAGGGAATGATTCAGATTCCTCTTGGCACAGCTACTAGAAGACGTACAACTGTCAGTCAGGTTGCTCACGTCACATCTACGTCTTCAAGCTCAGTTTGAGCATGCGCAGTTCGCTTGGCAATCAGGAAGTGAGTGCTTCTAATTGATTTCACTTTTCTCCGTTGAAGTCTATGGGGTTGCTGTGTCCATTTCTTTTACTGTCTATGCTTCTATGGGACAGACAGCAGCGATTGCATTATTAACCAGTAAACATAAAATAAAACACTCACCCAATACTTTTTCAGCTGTTACTGCATTATTGCATTTTGTTAATGTCAGTTTTGCATTTGGAGAGGCAGGGTGAAAACGAAATACTGTATATTACTTAGATAAGTTTTAGGCTTTTTTTAAGGGAAAAGACAGAGCTAAGATCGAAGACGACAAAGATGAGGTCAATACGAAAAAGACAACTAAATGGGCAGTTAACACTTTCAGTGACTTTTTGCGCCAAAGACAGAACAATTGTGATTTGGAGACCTACTCTGCTTCTCTTTTAAATGAGACATTGCGGGAGTTTTATGCCTCTGTTCAGTCCGCTGGACGCGAATACAGCATTGCAAGTTAGATGTGTCTCAGAGCAGGTATAACCGTCACATTACAAAATACAACATCATAAGGGATAAAGACTTCAAGTCAAGCAATGCCGTCTTTAAATCAGTTTTAAAGCGCTACAGGAAAAATGGAAAAGATACCAGCGTTCATCAGATTTTAGCAACGAGGGGACTGTAGACTTAAATAAGAGACGCTCACAGGTAAATCGCGCACGCATCTCTCTCTCTCTCCCTACTCTTTCAGTTCTCTGTCTCTCTCTTTTAATAATGAATTTAAATAAATGTGATAATTCATTCAAATAAAAGCAATCCGATGGCTCCACTTTATTTAAAGCGGACGGAGTGCTAGAACTAACTAGCCGTAACTTAAGAAAATAACCTTCATTTTTACACGTCTGTTAAAAAATTACACTGTAAACATCAGTTACAGCTTTAACTTCTTTTTAACTTGGCAAATAACCGAGGTATAAGCGGGCTAATCCACGGCTAGCCATGCATTAAAGGATTTTAATGCACGAGAGGCAATATTCTTTAATAAAAATCCTTTAATACATGGATAGCCGTGGATTATCCCTTACATAGACCTTATGCACCAGAGAAACGAGGGCGCCGCCATCTTTAGAATATTGTCTTTGAACTTCCGTTTTTGCGGTCGCTCTGTATATTTCTATGGCATCGCTGTCCAGGAGTAATTAGCTGGTGAAGTTGATTTACTTATTGTAGAGTTAACGAAAGTTATCATGAGTATTGTAATGTTTATGATAAGCATTGTAAACACTGTAAAAAATGATCGTGATTTTAACGGTAAAAGACTGTAAAAATGCTACAGTGCAAAACTGTTAATTGGTTAACAGAAAGTTTCCTTACTATATACGGTAAATAACTGTGATAGATCTAACGGTACATTTAATGTAATTTTACTGTAAAATACCGTTAAATTTACAGTTTTTGAAAGTGAAAAGAACAACTAATTTTATAATTTACAGTGAAAAACCGTAAATTGACATTCCCACAATTCCCTGCATGACACTTCCCATTTGATTTATTATTGTTGAAATAACTATGTTTCTTCTTAGGTTTCTTAGTTCTTTTCTAATCAGTTATGTACATTAGGGTTTTATGTTACATTTAATGTTGTTAAATTAATGTTTATTGCATTTTTTAAATTTCATGTGTGTTACCATGATGGTGTTTAATGTTTGTGCGAATGACACTGTGCAGCTTCTATATAGTAGTATAACTTTCTTGTGGAAGACTGCTTGTGATGAGCTTTGATTTACCATGTGACTCATCACTGCTGTGATGATTGTTGGTTGTCAGTGTATTACAATGGTACAAAACAGATATTAATACTTCAATAGGTTGGTAAATTATCATTATATCAGTGATGAATTACGGTTTATTACTGTAAATTTTAAGTTAAGTCTGTAAAACCAAAAACGTTGATACCGTATTTTTGACGGTAAAGTTCTGGTAACCACATGCTGCCGTTTTTTTTCCGTAAAAACAACGGGATTTTTTTTATAGTGAAGCATATGTCTTAACAAATGGACCTTGGGAATTTTTTTAACATTCATTCATAACTACGCAAGATCGCTGTGAAAATACAGACCGGAAGTCAAAAGACAACGAGCGCAGCGCTGAAAAGGGGCGTGGCTACATAAGGTCTATAGTATATGCATGTGCCGTGTGTCCACATTTAACACCATAGTTGAAATGCATCTTTTTAATTCAGTCCTTGCCCGTGTTGTTGTACTCGAGACCGGTCTAAAGATCATTTTTAGAAGTTCTTGGTCTTCTCCCGGTCTCGACAGCATTTGCACTCGGTTTTATCTCAAGACCAGTCAAGGCCAGGATATCACTAAATCACTGGTGCGTTGTTGGATTTATTTGTTAACATCATCAATGTAATTTCATGTAAAACTTACTGCTTAAAATGCAATCAATAACTTATTTCCAATGTGATTATCTTTTGTTACTGTGCTGTCAGGTTCAAAATCAACGCAGGATTGTCAAAAAAAAAAAAAAAGCCCAAAATTAATACGAACAAACTCAAAATTCAAAGATCGCAAAAAAGTACTTGTATGAGATTTTTATATTACAAAATATAATAAAGCAATATCACAAGAGCACAAGAGATGTTTTACGCATATATGAGCACGATTGCAAATGTGATATTGATATTATACAAACATTCAATAAACAAGAATAAACAATAAACAAGAATAATAATAAGTATAAGAATAATAAGTGACTTGAATTTTAGACAATTTTAGACAAGTATTTGCTATTTCAGCAACTCATTTAGTGTTTTGATGTCAGTTTCACATTTAAAAATAAACCTATCATTTTATTTTCCATCATAATTTATATTCAAAATGTTAATTTTAAAACATTAAGATCAACAATATTTATGCAGGTGTAATTGTACAAATCCAGATGCAACTCTGCAACAAAAAGATTATTTTTATTGTTAGTGATTTGATTGGTAATAACTCTATAGTGTCTTATTATTATAATTGTATTTATTGATTATAAGATATTTCTCAGACAGTAGATACATTTGAGGAGTGTCTAGTCTTGTCTCGGTCATAAGCCCACAAAGCCTTGGTCTTGTTTCGGTCTCAACACACTCTGTTGAGGGTATATAATATATTAATATAATACATGTCAGAAGTGAATCTTAAGAATAGGTTACACAGAACTGCGTGCAGGAACATGGTATCACACCAGGAGCTGTTCGACTTCTCCGATTCAGCGGATTATCCAAGATGGATCAGATGGTTTGAGTACTTTCGTCTAGCATCACAGGATTGAGTGAAAGACCTGAGGAATACCAAATCAACTCCTTGTTCTATGCCATAGGAGACGATGCAGACAATATCTTGGGCATATTACCGCTAGGTGAGTCAGAGAGAAAGAAATATGAATGTGTGGTGGAAGTATTTAGACATCAACTGTGTCGGCAAACAAAATGATGGTGAAAATGCAGAGACTTTTATAACAGCAGTACACAAGCTGACAGAACACTGCAACTTCAAGACATTAAAAGAGGAATCAATCCGAGACCAGGACCGGAGAGTTGGGTGAAGCAGAGACACGGGGCTGTCGGAACGTTTACAACTGGATCCAGAGCTAACATTAGCTGAAGCTATCCAAAAAGTAAGGCGAAATAAAACAGCAAGCAGTGTTACATGGATCTGACTAAACGTCCACTCACAGCATAAATATGGATGCGATCAGAAGTAAAGTCTCAAACAGCAAAACAGTCCCATATGGGGGTGGTTGATTATGATTTCACTTTTCTAACTTTAGCTAGTGTGTAATGTTGCTGTTTGAGCATAAACAACATCTGCAAAGTTACAACTCTCAAAGTTCAAAGCAAAGGGAGATATTTTCAAGAAATTGCTTTTCAAAGACTACAACAAACTGCTGGTAGGGACTACATGGCATTCCTCTCGGTTTAGTGACATCAACAACCCTACAATTTACATAAACCCTGGCCCGGGAAAGCATTTATAGATTATCATGACAGAATATGCTAATCAATGACTAGAAGATAACTAAAGATACCTAAATTCATCAACTAACCTTTCAGAAATGTCCTGTTGCATTCTACATGTTGTCACTTCTTCTTGAGTCTCTCCATCATTGTCTGACTCCGATTTGAACATTAAAGGCTAAAGGTTTTTGAATTGTTCAGTGCATGTCTGTGTGAGGTAAAAGGACACCGGCTCTTGAAGCTCCGCCCTCTGTGCCGGGAGCAGCAGATCATTTGCATTTAAAGGGACAGACACAAAAACGGCGCGTTTTTGCTCAAAAAGTGACCATTTTAACAGTGACCATTTTAACATGTATAAAAATATCTGTGGGGTATTTTGAGCTAAAACTTCAGATACACACTCTGGGGACATCAAAGACTTATTCTACATCTTGTGAAAAGGGAATTATACCACCCCTTTAAGAGACAAAACAAGCCAGAAAGACATCATGATGGAAAAGGGAAACAAAAATCAGCACAAAATGACTGGTAGATGCGGAACGGGACAGACTTGGGAGGATTGTCCTGCGAAAGATGCAGAGTCTCGAAAATGTAAGAAAAAAGCCCATTTCGCAGCTGTATGTCGGATGTGCAAATTGGACTATGTTTCACAACAGGACAGAGGATTCTCTGAGGGCGAGGATTGTGCTTTTCTCGGTGAGGCTTCGACAGGGACCGTAACGGAGTGGACAGAGACGGTCACTGTAAATTGAACTCCTATCAAATTTGAACTTGACACAGGAGCAGCTGTGACTGCCGTTCCAGAGAACATTTTCAAAGCAAACAAGTTTGGTGAGTTAAAAACACCTCCAAGTACTGCACGGCCCAGGGCATTATATTCTGGATGTAAAAGGATGTTTTCAGTGTGTACTGATAGTGCAAAAGGACACAGCAGCATTCAAGATGTGTATGTTGTAAACAAACTCACAAAATCTCTTCTGGGTCTTCCTGCTATAGAGGCCCTGAATCTCGTTCATCAAACTGAAACAGTCACACAACATGACATAAACTACATTGATCAGTTTCAATCAGTGTTCAGTGGTCTAGAATTGCTGAATGACCCATATCACATTGAGTTGAATACTCAACTCAAGTGACACCGTGTAGATTTTGTACATGTGTGGACTTGCCAAACCTAAACAAATGGGTCAAGAGAGAGCACCACATTCTTCCGGCTGTCGATCAATCTTTAGCCATGCTGTCAGACGCCACAATCTTCACAAAACCTGATCAGGCTTTTGGCAGATTTCCCTGACCCAAGAGTCGAGACCACTCACCACATTCATTAATCCATTCAGGAGATACTTTTTCAATAGACTTTCATTTGGAATTGGCAAATGTCTCAACTCCTGGAGGATTTCAGTGGTGTTAAACATCACGCAGATGCCATTCTTGTCTTTGGCCCAAACAAACTTGAACACGACCAGCATCTGAAAAATGTCTTGAAGAAACTCACACTGAATGAAAAATGTGAGTTTGCTAAGACTGAAATGCTTTTCGTTGGTCACAAGATCACAGAAAGAGGCCTAGATGCAGACCCAAGCAATGTCGGGGCTATTCTACACATGCCAGAACCAAAGGCAGATGTAAGCAAAGTATTAGGGATGGCAAACTACCTCGCTAAATTTCTACCACAACTACCACCCCACTGAAGGAACTGCTAACCCCTAACCCAGACAAAGAAACGTATAGGTGTGGGATGAGCCACATAGACAAACATTTCACAGATTGAAAGAGACATTGAGTTTACCAAAAGTGCTGTAAGCATGTTCACCTGAAAGACAGGCAGAAGTTTGTGCAGATGCGTCATCCTACTGCATGTTGTCACAGGATACTGAGAAGCGCTATGTGCAGATTGAAAAAGAAGCACTAGCAGTGATGTGGACGTGTGAGAGACTGGTGTCATATCTACAAGGTCTGTATTTTATAATTCTCACTGACCATAAACCTTTCAAACCACTGCTGGGAAGCAGAGGACTGGACGAACTCCCACCCAGGATTCTCAGATTTCGCCCTCACTTGTTTCGATTTAGTTTTGACATCCAGGAAAAAATGTAATCACAGCAGACACACTTTTACGCGCACCTCTGGATGTGGGTCCAAGCAGAGGATGTAACCTGCAAAAAGGTAAAAGAACACTGTCTTGCCGGATGGCCAGAAAAACACACAGTGAGCAAAGAGCTGATGCCACATGTGAGAGCAGAACTGACTGTTCCTGATGACATCTGATGAAAGGTGACCGACTTATCATTTCGGTGACATTGCAGAAAGAGATTCTGAAAAAAATACAAGACGGGCACCAGGGGATGACAGTGCCATGCCAGAGCACAACACTCAGTCTGGTGGCCGGCTATTTCATCACATATTCGTCAGGTGGTTGAGCACTGCCACACATGCAATCACCACAAAATAGTTCACTGTGAACCACTCTTACCTACATCTCTTCCAGCACGTCCTTGGCAAAAAGTCGGGATGGATCTTTTTGAAGGGCAAAAGAAAACGTTCCTGCTCATTGTGGACTATTTTCCAGAAGCTGCACATCTGAACGTCACATCTTCTAAGGTCACAGTCAGAGCAGTCAAAGATGTTTTTGCTCATAGTGGCATTCTGGAGGAGATCGTTTCCCACAACGGGCCACAGTTCGTATCACATAAATTCCAACAGTTTGCACATGAATGCAATCTCAAACACACTACGAGCAGCCCTTATTATCCTCAAGCGAACGCAGAGGCTGAAAGAGCTGTAAGCACAATTAAAGGATTGTGGAGTAAAGAAACAGACTAAAACAAAGCCTTGCTGACTTACAGAGCAACTCCTTTGGAGCACAGGTTTTCCCCTTCACATCTGCTTAAGGGCAGATGTATCCGGACCACTTTACCTTAACTACCGAGAAAACTGGATCCTGAGTTGCCGGATTTGCAAGAACTCAGGGGAAAATATGAGGAAACAAGTAAACTTCAGGCGATTAACTACAACTGTCGACATAAATCACATTTCTTACCTCCACTGAAGAGAGATCAACAAGTGTGGATTACCACAGAGCGGATCTATGGATCTGTTCGCAGACCTGCTCAGACTCCAAGATCATACACTGTATAATACCTCAGGGCTCAGTGCTGGGCCCTGAGGTACTCATTGATTGTACTGCCACTCTTATAGCAGTGACACACAGCTGTGATGTCCCCACAGTACCTGGACATTTTTCAATTTGCCTTTTGGACAGATTGACCTGAATGAAATAACACCATTTTCAGCACAGTTTAGTGAAAGTTGAACCAACAGCTAAGCTCAACAACAATAACACCATTGAGGTCAAAAGTTTGGGGTCTGTAATTAAATAAAACATTTAAAATATTTTATAACTCACTCCATTTTTTTTCGTTGTCTAGAGACAGGACCAGTCTGTTTGCCAACCAAGGGAAGACAAGGGGGATTGTTTGAGGAAACATGTTTGAAAACAATAATTTTTGCAAATCCATCTGATGATGCTTTAATGGTGCCCGAAATCACAAAATTCAGCTTTAGAGAAAAGACAGAAAATTAGGAGATGATTGCCTGACCTCTTATGATCATAAATGTTCTGTTTTTGGACTCTTGGCGTGAATAGGCACTTCTCAATCCTTCCTGTCTTGGCAACTTGAAGGTCACATGATTTACACCTTGATCACTAACAGTTTCATTGTGTTTTTTTCTGACTTATTTATTTCCGTTCATTTTCCGACAGGCTGATGACATGCAAAGCATTGTAGCCTAACAATCTGAAGCTAGAACAACAGCAGCATTAACTATTGACACAGTGTTATAATGAATGACGTTAAGAGATCAGAGATAACTGAAGTTATATATGATGATGTGATGTTGATGAGTGAGACTGTGGAAATGGACAGAGGAGAAAGAGTGGAGATGATGGTGGATATCTATGACAGTGCAGATACTGTGAGACATCATGATCTGAGGACAAACACAGAGAGACATCAGCCACTTCAACACACTGGTAACGTAATTCATCTGATACACATTATAACAGAGAGACAGAGGTATCTCTTGCGATTTTCTCAGATGCTTTAGTTTATTTTTTAAACAGTCTTTACATTCTCTAAACTCAATTGTCACTGTTTTATGGTACATCATGTCTGTAGTAACTCGCCCAAAACATTTCATTATTTATTTTTTGTCATCAAGTGAGATGCTAAACATGCCATGTCGTAAATATTTTTAGAAATGACTCGTATGTCTGACAGATTTTGATAACTGAATGGCTCACACGATGAAAGATTGTTTAGATGTGTTGAATATGACAATTTTACAGAGAAGGAACTCGTCAGTTTTGATCAGGCCATGTGCATTAAGATATCGTGTAGTACTTACTCTTGCACCAAAACACTTGTGCAAAACACGTACAATTTGCTTAAATAAAAAAGTAGTTCAAATTTGGTTGAACAAGAAATGAATTGTTCAGAGATCTGAACTTATTGTTTTGAGAGATCTTGTTTGAGAATTGAGCCAGAGCGATTGAGCAAAACTGTAAGAGTAAAGTTCATAAGAATTTAGTAGAAGTGTGAAGACTAATTTAATCTTGTCTGTCGTCTTCAGGAAGTGTGTCAGTGAAGAACAGAAAGCACAGAGCAGTTGAAGTGTGTTTGTGTGTGCTGTGTGTTCTTCTGCTGACTGCTGTAATGATGCTCTGTGTGTATTTCACCACCGAGAGAAACCAGTTACTAACCCACATTAATAATCTGACTGAAGAAAGACAGCAGATACTTACCAAATATGAGCAGATACTGAACCACAGTAATAATCTGACTGAGGAAAGAGAACAGATAAAAAACAAGAATGATGAACTCCAACGTGGCATTTGCGAACAAGGTAATTTTGTGTTTTTCCTCATTAAATCATTAAAATGTATCTTTGTTTCTATCATTTCACTCCAATAAAAATAAGCATTGACTTAAACATCAAGTGTCTGTTCATAAATTTCAACACAAACAAAGCTAAACTGTGCAAACTAATATCTAAACTGGTGTATTAATAGATCAGCGTGCTGACAACTTTAAATGGATTTACTGCAACTTCAGTTTTTATTATATTTCATCTGAGATGAAGAGATGGAGTGACAGCAGACGAGACTGTCAACAGAGAGGAGCAGATCTAGTGATCATAAACAGCGAAGAGGAACAAGTGAGTGAGAAAGAAAACAATTTTGTGTTTGTTTGTGCACATTGACACACATGGGTCGGTCTGTTTTAGTGAGAGAAAGGTGTATTGCTGTCATTGTTATTATTACATATATTATACAATATATTACTATGTTCTATCATAACAGGAGTTTTTGCAGAAGGTTGCAGGATATGATCAGTTTTGGATTGGTCTGGGTAAAACAGAGGGAGTGTGGAAATGGATCGATGGCACCACAATAGTAAAAGGGTGAGAGATCACTGAAATTAACTGATCATTAGCCAGAATTTCTCTATTGTAAATATGATATCATACTCATAACTGACTCTACTGGAAATCAAACAGTCTTCTTCATTGTTGTTTCAGGTATTGGAGACATCAGAATCAGCCTTTATATTATTATTGTGCTCTAATGACTTCATCAGGTTGGGAAGATAAGCCATGTTATAATTTTAAAAAATGGATCTGCAAGAGAACAATTTTAAAACCACTCATTACATAAAATAGATAAGAACACAGAGAAATAAACCCATCGTGTGTTTGGAAATCAGTGGTTCTGCTTTGTAATTCTAATTATATCATTGAACAGTACAAGTTATTTTGAAATGAAATATCTTTATGTTATTCATCAGATGTTTAAATATGCAGCTTAATTGGAAATTCGAGATAATATATCTAAATTATAATAGAGATGAAGATAAATGGATCCACTCCATTAAAGTCTGTTGCTCATGAGAAAGGGTCATTAGTCAAATCCACTTTGGTGGCTGAACAAAGAAAAAAGGCTTGACACTCACTGTCCAAGATATATTTCCAAACTGAAATAATATTTATTACAAAAAAAAAAAGTATAAACAAAATAAACAAAAATCACAATCTCAAGTAAATAAAGGATTGAGAAGATATAAAGCGGATTGAATCGATCTGCTTCACATGGAGTCAGGCCGTGATGTCAACGATGGACCCTCATTCTCCTCTGTGACTGTAGTGATTGATGGATCACCGCGGATGTGTATTTGTGTTCCTCATCAAAGCCTCAGACTCTTAACCACTGAAACTCAATTACAGAAGCTTTCATCTACTTTCTTTTCCACAAACAGTGAAATCAACGATATCATGCATCCCCAAAACTTACTTGATGCAGAGGGATGCATAATGTGACAAACTTAGTAAATAAATAAAGCTAACATTATATAAAACTAGATCTAATGTGTTCAACTATTAGATTTCATGTATGTGTATCAGATGCTACAGTTCAGCTAAAACTATGCAGTGGATCAGCACAATAAAATACAGATTGGGTAAATCAGCTCTGATTTGCCTTTTGTACAGATTGACCTGAATGAAACCCATTTTGAAACACCATTTTCAGCACAGTCTAGTGAAGGTTGAACTAAAATTACTTTATTTGAAATATATTACAATAGAAAACAGTTATTTTTGATTATATAAACGCAGCTTTTGGTGACCATAAGAGACTTTAAAAATCTTATCGGCCCAGATCTTCAAATGGTGGTGAACACTAAAAATAACCAATAGGACAAGATGGATAAAAAATAATAATTTATTGGATACTCAGTTTTGTTGTGTTGTATGTAATGCAATGGCATTAATACATTTTTAAGTGTCCAGATAGTTTCTGGGCCATCTGTACATCTATGTACTAGCTTGTACAACTTTATAAATTTTTATTGCAGCACTTCGAATGTAGCACTTCCTGTTTGAGCTGTAGAATTCCTAATTAGAAGACTTCCTTTGATTAAAAGCCTCTGCCAAATGAATAAATGTGTAAATGTAAGTGTTCCTAATGGCCACAGACTGTAACCACACCTAGGCAAACTGCCACACCCTTATGAGAGCTTGCAATGAATATGCATTATAACAGTTTGACTTTGGACCATGCTTAAGTATTCATACGTGCTGTTGATATTGTAGCACAGCTAAAGCTATTGCACTAGATGCTTGGTCAATGAGTAGATGCTGTTTTGCATTGCGGCCATTTTGCCACTCCACCCTAAAGGTGCAATCACATTAGCGAATTTCAGCTTAATTTGGCGTGCAAAAATAAGACCATTGTCTATTGTCAGTGTAGCGATGTATAAAGCAAAGCTCACACAGAAGTCACTTTCAAACCAAGCAGCTTTCTGGTGGACAGTGCAGTGAATTCATGTGACCAACCTGCACAAGTGAAATTGGTGTGGGGTAGGCCTACTTTTTCACCCTCAAGTGAAACTCCAGACATTTCGCAGGGCAACGGCAAATAAAGGTTCCTTAAAGATGTGGCCAAATTCAGTGAAATTCCATAGCAAAAAGGTCAACTGTCTATTGTCAATAATGTAGCAATGTATGAAACAGAACTCACAAAAAAAGTCACGTTCAAATCAGTCACTTTTCTGTTGGTCAGCACGGTGAATTCACGTGACCAAACAAGAACTTTATTGTCCTCACGCAAAACTCCTGATCGCACACGCTCCTTTTGGAATGACTGGATTTCGCCTGCGAAATTTCTCTGAGCAACGGTAAAAGTGACCTCACTTTTAGAGAAAAGGGAAAGACCCATTCAAGACAGAAACCATTATAAATCAAGGCAACATAGCAGGTCAGGCAAAAATAACTCTTGAGGAAACGTGTGTGGCTTTACTGGGCCAGAACAATGGGACGAGAGGGCGGCTCAAGTATGGCTACAGTAGAGGGAAGCTAGCGATGACCCCCAAGGAGCTTGTGGAAGACTCGTGGCTTCCTGTCCTGGCTCATGCCTCCCGCACTCCCTCCAGTGTGACGGGGGTTCTCTAGTGCACAGGACGGGGTCACAGGGCCAGAGAAGGTTGGGGGTCCGACAAGGGAAAGGTTCCTGTCCAGGGAAATCCTGTCTTTCAACAGCATCACATCGAGGTTCAGGACCCTCGCTGTGCCTCCGGGCCCCTTAGGGACTGTTAGCTCAAAACTGCAGCTCTGCCGATTGTCTGACAAAGCAGGCCACACTTCCTCAGCGCCTTATGATTGAACCCGAGGTCACGGAGAACGTACGCCAGAGGAGTTTCCAAATTGCAGAAGCAGGCCAAAGATCATCAACACCTTCAGCATTAGCGGCGTCTTCAGACACCTGAGGTTCTTCCTGCATGAGAAGCGATACTAGAGACTGGATATAGTGGGTTGTACAGGCACGTCGGCGGTATGCATGATGCGATCGCACCGGATCTATGGGTGTGAGACCAGGAGGGCTCATCCTCCCTGATGCACAAAGCATCCCTTCATGAGCAGCTCTATTCTCTCCTTTGTGAGACTGGTTTTAGAGCAGTCTCAAGCTCTCGCTCTCTCAGGCCTGTCACTGGAGCTAAATGACTTCCCTGTCATCAGCTGAGCCCACAGCCGGTTCAGCTGCAGGCATTCAGGCGAGCCGAGCTGACAGCTCTCTCCTGATCACAGAGGCTCATAGAGCCACATCTTAAATGGTATGCAGTAAATTAAATGAGGCTGAGCGACATTATGTGGCCTAAATGGGAAAACATTACCTGTCTGTCAAAACAAGAATGCAACCTTGTCTGCAAACAATGACAAACTGAATATGCACAAAGTGTGTGTGTGTGTGTGTGTGTGTGTGTGTGTGTGTGTGTGTGTGTGTGTGTGTGTGTGTGTGTGTGTGTGTGTGTGTGAGATGGTGGGTATGAACCATGTTATTGGGGGTCCATGGAAATACAGATTGTGGACTGATGTTTAAACTTTTTTTTTTTGCAAATAATAATAAATAAATACATATTAATAACATAAATTAATACTTTTATGCAGCAAAGATGCATTCAATTGATCAAAAATGACAGAAAAGACTTTCACATTGTTAAAAAAAATTTTTTTCAAATAAATGCTGGTCTTTTGAACTATTAATCAAATTCACTCATCATCCATTCATGCTAAGTATCCTGAAAAACTGAATCATGATTTCAACAACAAAATATTAAGAGGCACAGCTGTTTTTATATAACGTTGATAATAAATGTTTCTTGAGCATCAAATCAGCATATTAGAATGATTTCTGAAGGATCATGTGACACTGAAGACTGGAGTAATGATCACAGGAATAAATTACATTTTAGAATATATTTAAATAGAAAAGAGTTATTTGAAATTGTAATAATATTTAACAACAGTATACTTTTTACTGTATTGTTATCAAATTAATGCAGTCTTGGTGAGCATTAGTGAATTCTTAAAATGTAAAAAAGATCAAACCAAAACCAAATATAGTTTTTTAAATTAGTTATAATTTATGGTAAAAAAAAAAAAAAAAAAAAAAAAAAACCTGACTGTATCAGAAGGGGTGGCTTAGAGTCAGAAAAGCTTGACAAACCCTCTATTAAAGGACCAAAAGAGGCAAACAGTCATCATACTTCAATACAAATGGCATCAGGCATGTTCTTTGAAACAAGAACTTAATAGTCCGCAACTAATGACACACTTTGAAAAGCAATAGTGATCAATATTTTGTTGATGGTAAAAGAAACCACCCAAATGTGTGTACTGAGAAAGAACCTGCTATAAAAGGTCCTTTTGCTGCTTTTCAACAGTTGGATACTGTTGGTGTAAAGCATCTCTCGTCTGCAAAAACAACTAGATGCCACACACAGACAAACACACAACTTCTTCCAGACAGGTGTTCATCTGGTGTCAAATCCAACAGCGACATGCATCATTACATCAGTGCTTGACTAGAACAACTGCTTCATTTAGATCTAAATGCTTCTCTTTTTACAACATTTTTAGCACTTTATAAATCTGTGCTAAAAGATTGTAGCTAGTTAAGTTTGCTGCTGGTTCAGGATGTACAAACCTGGACCAGACAATTCTGTCATCGTTTACTCACCCTTACACAAAAGAAGGTAGGCTATTAAAAAAAAAATAAAAAAAAAATCTGTTTGTTTTTTTTGTCCATGCAATAAAAGTCAATGGGGTCCAGTGTTGTTCGGACCCCAGCAGGATTCAGGATAATGCAGGTTTGGAAAGACACGAGGGTGAGTAAATGACAGATTTGTCATTGCTTGTGATCTATCCCTTTAAACTTGATTTCCCACCATGGGTTGTTAACGCATGACTTCGGTAAGAAAATAAAGATCGAGATGCAAATATAATCCAGGGTCTAAATTGCAAATCAAGTATCAATTTACCGTATTGTTCAGATTCTCAGTGATTCAACATTATAGTTTGTGAAAAGTAACTTCCCGACCGTCTATGTTCCCGACACTTTTTGTCTTCCATGACTGAGATAATATATTATGAAACAGCGCCACCTGCTGGTCCACCTAAACTGTAACGGCGTATGCCGTTTATGATATAGGCTACACTGTTGAACTGTAGTAGGGCATTTGTAAGCTTAGCTTTCTCTGTCCGTGTTCTAGACATTTTTATACTTTTCCCCAGTATTATTGCTGTCTGATTCCTAGTATGAATGACAGCTACTGGTCTTATCGCGCATTCAAGTTAGCCTATTTTTACCCTTACTATTACTTATTATTACTCTTTTTTACAGTCTATGATTATTACTCTGATTCGCATCAGTCCTTCTAGCCCGTGTTTGACTTTTACTTTTATTTGCCCATCTCTACTATTTCTTGGCCCTTCTCTGTTTTAAAGAACACATTTATTAATTGGAGTCCATACTGCCACATCTTTATAAAAGCTTATTTCTTTTGCAATATAATGGCTCACTTGTAATTTAAACAATGATACTAGAATGAAATTATGCATTCATGTGTAGAATAAATTATGTAATAAATAATTCAAAGAAGTAGATTATTTAAGTAAATAAATAAACATGTATTTTATTCGTTTTAATATATATATTTTTTACAGTCTATGGTTTTAATCATGGTTTTAATCGATGTTGATGACCGGAGTGACGTTATCTCACCTGCCCTGCTCTATGCTTCCCCCATTGGGCGAATCTGGAACTGCCTGTTCACGTCATGAAGAACCGCTGCTCAACTGCTGGACACTCTTGAACAATGACCTTTAGTTTTACAGCAATCTTGTGTTCAGGTTAATAATTTTGTAGTATTTTAGTAGGGTAATAAGAGCATAAACAAAAGAATGCCGTGTCAATAATTATACAGGCCCCATTTTATTTTTATGTAATTAAATTAAAGATAATAAACCTGATGGCCTAATTTGTCGTAAAAAACAATTTCACCACTATTAATTAGGGTGGTTTGCATCAAGTGACAGTAAACATAGGCCACAGGTTTTTATGATTCTCTCATTCCTCAACTTAGGCTAAATGTTATCACATGTCACGTGATAGTGACGTGAGAAGTCTCAGAAAAACAAAATACTGCCACTGCCACATTCCTAATAGAAATGAACTCAATGAACTATTTGTTGGCTTCTTTTTATTATAATAACAATAAGATAAGTTAATGTAAATGACAACTCACCTCAACCAATCAGCGTCCAGAAGGGAGGGAGGCAAGCCTGAACAAGTGAAACTAAAAGCAGTTAAGATGGATGAAATATTCTCGTCATGGAATTTCTACTTTTTTACAACTCACGAGGGAAACTCCATTTCAATCACAATGGTGTTCGCAATTTTGGAAATTTAGGAGTTGTATATGTTTTTATAGGCTATATAGCTAAATGTAATTTCATCTGAACATAATAGGCCGAGATGAACATTAGACCTACATTAGATTTTGACTGTCGAAACAGTTTTGAGGTTAAATTAGCCTAATTTTGTGTCTCTGGAAAACAACAACGATCCCTGACATTGTATTTGTAAAATATGTATATATTTATTAATGATGGATGTTTTTAGATTTGTGGAGTAAAAATATTGTTTTTATTTTGAAGATAAAAAATAGTAAAAAAAACTAAGATGTTATTAAGCGTTATTCTTTTTCAGGGGTTATTCTTCAACAATTCCATGAGTTTGATGTATATTTCAGATATATTTGCTATTCATTAAAACCTAATTGAGTTCAATCGTTCAGTTTAAATTCATAATCTTGCAATATGACATATCTTCAATTTAAAAAAATGTGCAATATGTAAATAGTCATATAAATCATAGAATAAATACGTTTTTGAAGAATATTTATGGTATTCTGCAAGCTTTGTCATTGGTTATTCAATTATTTAACTAAATTGTCTCAACACATTTTAAAATGGAATAGTTTATTTAGTATTTTACACAAATTACACTTTAAAAAAACATTAACAAGAATATTAAAAGTCATATTCTGTAAAAGTTTAGCTGTCTCGATAATTAGATGGCCTCTTTTCATAATTTACATTTTGTGCTATGACATCTAAATTAGCAAATGTTTCTTTTTATTTCCCTTAATAGCCTACATTAAGTGATGCATTAGCATAACGTAGGCCATGTATAGGCTATATCTAAATAGGCCTATGTTACAATTTATAGGCTAAATAAACATTGTTCTTAAACTTCCCCATCTTCCCTATTTAATAGTCCATATAAGGTCATGTTATCGTGTTATTGTGGTTCAGTGATGATTTCTTCTAAACAAGGCTATAGGCTATACAGATTCAGTAGAAGTTACTCTCACTGTTATCGTTCTCACAATGTACACAGTGTACAGTAGGCTACTGCTTATGTAAGTGAGGTGGTCATTTTATCAGTTCAATGGGTCAGCCTTCATCTGATGAAGAACAGGTAGCAGCTAGATGCAATGTAAGAACAGGTAGATGCAATGTAAAAACACGGAAACTGGACATGCAAATACCACGTCAACGGGAATTCTAGGTCACGTTGTTTACGCGTCACTATTTAAGCGAGACGCTTCTAACAATAATTCAGAGAAGTGCGATCACTGCAGTCAGCCGCTCCTGGAGGAACGAGCGCTTGATCATTCATCTAGTCTGAGTCTCTGAACACCGCTGAAAACACACTCACGGTCTGAAATGGCGAAGAAAGGTAAGACATGTTTAAAACGAGTATTCTTTTCAAAACACATATGATTACAACTTGAAACGTAACGAGTTTCACTTCTTGCCCATACAGAGCAAGCCGCTGTCGTCGAGTGCGCGCAACAGTTGCGCAAAATTGGAGATCTCTTAGATTGGAAATACAAGTTCCTGGAGCTCATTATCGCTCTCCAGAGAATGCAGAACGACGGAAAAAGCTGAAAAAGAAGGAATCCGAACAAACGTACACCTGACATCTGAAGAGGATTCATTTCTGAAGACGAGGTGCGTCGTACTTCCAAAAACCACAACAACAAAAAGTTGAACAGGAATGGACTTCCGGGACGAAGACATGGAGAGGATGGCCCTCGAGGACATCGAAACACCGTGGACCATTTCTGTGCTATTCTGAGACCATATCTGTCTCTTGACTGTTTTCTCTGAGGGGGTTTGTCCTGAAGGAGTTTTCATTCATCGGGTCGAATCGCTGAGCTCGTTTACTACTGGACTTCTTTTCCTAACAATTCTGAATTTAGTAAACAATAGGCTACTCAATGATGTGTACAAATAGAGAAAGTGCGAAATGGATGTCCTGATTTATAGCCTACACTTGCTTTTAGGCCTATAAAGTGTAGCTATTTCATACTGGAAGGAACTGACTTCATTTATCCATGATAAATTACCTCGAGACCAGATTTTAAAAAAAAGAAAGAAAAAAAAAGTGGCTCAGGAAAGGTCTATTTCTGAGGAAAAAGTTTAGTTATGCCACTTGCTTGATATTTTATATCTAGGCCTAATGCAGACATTTTTTAAAATATACAGTGCTTCCTAAAAAACAGTTGGACATTTTTATTCTGAGGTCCTGCAATTGTATTTGGCTTATTCTTTGGTGAATAACTCCCAGTGTGTGATACACACGTTATTATAACGAAATGCAAAGATTTTTAAAGCACTTGTAACGGTACAATTTCGGGGTGTCTTGTGAAACATTGGCATTTAGCTATATCTAACTTTTTAGACAAAACTAATTTTTTTATGATATTGGCTATTTGTAATATGTAAATCTATAATTTGACCGGTAACATGACGTTACTTATCATGTGATAGCAGAGAAAATCTACATACAGTATGCTAAGCCACTTCCTGTAAGCAAATTAAATGTTTACTTTCTGTTTCTGACTAATGTTTTATGGTGTTTTCTGAAACTGATGAAATATAACAAAGACTACAAAATAAACAGCTTGCATGTGTACGATTGGTTCCTGAAATTTATTTATACGATTTTTTAAATCACAGGAAAATGTAACTATGCCTATTTAATGAGGTGGTGATTTTGAATGAATTTTTAGTGCTGCCAAATCGATTAATCTCGATTAATTGCATCTAACATAAAAAATTGTGTTTACATAATATATATGTGTATATATTATTATTATATATAGCCTAAATGTCTGCGTGTGCATGTCTACATATATAGGCTACTGTATGTAATGTGTGTATACAGTATACGCACACACACACACACACACACACACACACACACACACACACACACACACACACACACACACACACACACACACAGATAAATACATAATATATATAAATAAATACATACACAAACACTATGTAAACATTTTGTTAGATGCGATTAATGATTTGACAGCATACGACGTAAACTGTAAGCTCCACCCCTTAAAGGTGCCATATGTAAAAATTGAGGTAAAAATGTCCAAAAAATGAGCTACACGTATCAAAAGAATGAGAAGAAATAAATGCAATGATGTCATTAAAAAAATGGCAAGTTATAGTGCTGCCGAGATATAAACCTGAATTAGCATGCTAAATAAATTATAGCCCCGGCCCGGCCGGTGTCATAATACCAGTTTCGGCCATGGGAGGCGGTATGCGGGCAACATAACCACCAGCCAAACTGCAGTACACGAATAACTCGCACGGCTTGTGGGCGTATTTGAACCTGATGTCAATCGCTTATAATTTAGTGTTGAGATGTTGTTCATTGAGTCTCTAATCTCTAAAAATCTCCAAATGAACTGCGGTCTTACTATCGTGTCAATTGATTTGATTAATATGCGCGAGGGAGAGAGAGAGCAGGAGGACTGCGCTCGTGTTGTTGAAGACGTGAGAGTGCGCGCGCGCGGCCGGGGCGCTCTCTCTCTCTCTCTCTCTGCTCGTTATAAGCCCTGTCAAGCGCAGCAGTCATTCTATTCTACATCACTCACCGATCAAAATAGGCTTTGGCGGGACAAAGCGGATGATTTGACGGTTTTAGAAGATTAACAACCCGAAACTAAAAAACAGACTAGAGTAGGCCAACTTTCTGGAGGTATACTGCCCCCATCTGGTATGGAATATGTGGATTTTGAATTGATTTTTTGACACAGGGCACCTTTAACATAAGTCACTGGGGCCAATAGACTTTTTTTTTTTTTTTTTTTTTTTAAATTGTATCAAAATACAGTAGATACAGATGTTTCACATATACTGTACTAAATGATTACAAATCATCATCAGATATGAAAAGCATTAAAGATAACATTCATATCAATGAAATTAAAGAACACTCAATCACACATTAGAAACTGGGGCCAATAGACCAATTTTCAGTTGGTAAACATGGTGACGTTTTTCTGTGGGCGGAGCTTAGGTGGTGGCAGAACGATATCCTCTGGCCGCTTCACTAACGTAAAGTCTGCAAGTTTTGTTAGCTTGTTTTTAACAATGACTGGAGAAAATCCGATTTTATTTTAATGTGCAAGGTCGCTCACTGTCCAGGACCGCGATTGTTATTTGCAAAAGTTAATTTTAACGGACGGAACCGGCCGACCCTTACACTCATTGATTGAGGATCTGACAGGATTAACGTTAACGCTACCTCCGGTTGAGTGGCCTGACTTCTACACCTACCTGATAGAGAAACAGAGGGCATGTAAATCTTTAGATGCCTATAACTATGTGCTGAATGGTCAAGTACAAGACTTGTGTGTACGATCCGTAGTTCTGCCGAGCCAGCGCGATGAAGACGACAATGTAAAGAGTGACATTACGGTGCAATTTTAATGAGGTAAATATTTTCTAGAAATAAAAAATCGCAGATAAAGCATATTCATTTTTCATTGATTCTTGCACCCAACAACACAACAAGATGACATTTAATAATAAGAAGAATAATTTAAGATCCTTATTTTGTAGCCGAATCTGTGCTGGTTTGTATTTGCCGCCTCCAGTTTTCCCTTTGTTCTGCCACCAGCTAGCGCCGTGACGCAACTGTGACGTCGGCTGGAAATTGGTCTATAATCGTACAAATTCATATAAATAGCCACCAATTCGCCAAAATGTAAAACTTACCAATTGCCATGAGATTGTGTTGGCGACTTGTATGAGCCATTTTAAAAGTGAATCAAAAATATGCTGAGCAACCAGTGAGTAAAGTCTGCTCACAAACAAACGGCCATTTATAGTGAACCAAGAACATACAGCATAAGGTATGCGTTTCCCGAAGACAACTATGGTCACAGGTTCCAATGTTACCAACACAATTCAATAGAACTTGAGACCATAGTTGGCTAACGATGATTTAGGGAAACTCACCCCAGAGTAGTGCGATGAACAAATCTTTTCAGTGAATCAAAACATTGAGCACAACCAGTGTTCGAGTTAATTTGATTCCTGAAAGACTGACTCTAATAAACCAGTTCTTTGAAAAAAAAAAAAAAATGTTACTGGTTTAAATAAGTGAAAGTAATACTGAACCAAACCGATCGGTTTCTGAATCAACATACATTTACTGACCTGGTTGAACTTGTTCAATCTCGTCTGAACTGCATGATGCGTTTGGAGGAAAACCCGTCAAGCGTAAGCATTCATGAGGTTATGTCTCGTGTGCTCTGGTATGCATCATCATGGCATGGTAATCCCCTGTACATGTTCAGTGCATTCTACATACAACACACCAGATTTGACTGCATCATTCCACCAGAACCATACAGTCACAGCCAGGGGCGTAGAATTTAGTAGGGACGATAGGGACGTGTCCCTACCAATATCCAGTGACACTGATATATCCCTAGCAATAATTTCAATCAAAACTTAAAATATATTTATATATTGATGTCCCCGTCCCCACCAATTTCAAAATCAAACATACGCCACTGGTCACAGCACTAAAACTAAGTGCAATCTACATAACTTAAAGAACGAGGACAGCTAATATTCATATCCCTTTCAGGCACTTAAAGATATTCCTTTATTATATGATACAAAGCAGATGTACAAATCAGGGCATCCATTTCACACCATCTCTATTTTATTTTATTTTTTACAGCTCATTACGTATTTTTTACTAACAGAAAATAAACATGTCAAACACCTGCTTCTTTCACTGGAAGGGCATATCCATTCCCCGTTCATTACCAGTCCTCTTTCAGGACAGAAGACAACCAAAAACATGACAATTGACTCCGGCAAATATTCTGCTAACAGCTAAAGGAAGGAACAAAATAAAAATGATTAAAAACATAGTATAAAAATTGGAAATATAGCAAGAGATATTATGACATGAATGAAACCATACATATGAGACGAGACGGCTACATCAATGCAGTGATCACTATGGACAGGCCTCGGGAATGAAAGCCTTCCTTGGTGTCGGGGCTCTGCTAGTGTTTGACTGGCATTTGCATGAAATGGATGAAAGTTATGAGGCAACTTAAAGCCAGATGCTTGACTTGGGATCTACGCGAGCTCAATGCTTCCTTGACCTGTTGGTGGTGTATTACAGTACAAGACCCATCGTAAGATTGAATTAATACAGCTGTGAATCTTGGGGTGAATAGATGAACTGGATTTCCTGATCAGCTAAACAAAAAAAGGCTGTGAGTAAAAGAACAATCACTATCAGGTTTTAGTCACTTTATACACAGGCTGATGAGAATTGCCAGCAAATTGTCTTTGAATTTAAACCAATATTATTAGCACACATTTGAACATTTTATTCTTCGAGCATTCAGAAAGAGTGGATTTCTGGAAAGAAGACTTGCAAGGAAGAAGGGTCATGTTATCTTTAAAGCACCGGAGAAAAACTGATGCTTGCGTTTCAGTCTTTTTAAATGTGGAAAGGTTTATTTTCTGTTAATTCAAGACCCAATTCAGGCATCAGAAGCTCAAGGAACATTCCCTGCTGAATATGGAAAAGCAACTGAAACAGGACCTTTTCATGAAACCATGACAAGGATCATCAAGCCCGTGTATTCGGAAGTAGTGGCTCCTTATTCAAAGATACATGGAGATTGAGATTACTGTAGAATTATACCAGGATCTGGATTAGGATTAGAGTCACGGCCTAGTTTAGTACAGGGAAACAGACCCTTTACAAAACACCTCCTTCAATGCGCTCGTTTTCGTTCTTACATGAACTTTATGATCTAAGTGCATGAACTACAAGAAGCCTCACAGTGAATTGCAATCATGTAGCAACTATTGGCCATTAGACGTAGACAGGGCAACACCTTTGTGAAGGTCAGAGTCAGATCTGTGACAATGAGAAAAAGCCGTCCCTTTCCAAGTGTCATCATCATCATCATCTCCTTCAAAAATTGTATTTCCATCATCACCATCACCAATATCAGTCCGAATCAACCAAGCTTGGGGCCAGTGGTCTGAGTCCATTGCCATGAGCACAAAGTTGAGTCCCTTTCTCTCTACTCTGGAGGTTCATTTGGTGAAAGCGGCCACCACCGCCCACAGCAGCTCGTTGGCGCCCGACTTGGCAGCCTCGGCCTCCGGCTCGAGATCCAGGAGCAGCCGCACCCTCTTCATGGCCAGATCGTACTGGTCGTCCAGCAGAGGAGCGAAGGCGTTCTCTAGAACATCAGAGGAATGTGCCAGGAACAGCAGAGCCAGCAGACGCTTATCCATCCGTTGGGGCTCGTTGACCCATTTCTCCAGGACGGCCTCCTGGACTTTGCGCACCAGCCGCTGTTTGATGTTGTTGTTGGTGAGCGGGTGGGTGGTCATGTCGAAAAGCAGGAAGTTTTGCTTCTCCGTGGTGAGGACGCCCTTCTCCACCAAGTTCTTAGCCAGACGCTCTCGGACATTTCGCAACTGGTAGTGCAGCTTCAACGGGTTCCAAGTTTCACCTAAAGAATGTAAAAAGGGCCTTTGAAATTGACTAGAATTGGAATTATCCATTTCTAGCACTTTTTGATGTTTGTAGCATATTTGAATCAACAAAGCTTAAAATCAACATGACATCTAAAATAGCCCACTATATCAAAAAGTAATCTTTCATTTTGGATGGTGCCACAAATTCCTCTTATTTTTCCAATACATAATTAACCGGTTAACCAACATTAAGAATTTTTTAGATAAATACAATCGGTTAAACGGTTCAAACGCAATTTATCAAGATATTTTGAAAACGTTTGCCGCATGGTTAAAAAAAAAACCTCTACGCATATAAAATTGAGCTTTTGAGAGAATAAAAAAACCTAAAAAAGTTTTTTTATTACATTAATGCAAAATACCTGTACTGTATTTTGTACTGTTTACAAATATTAAAAACACTATAAACATAGATATATTATAGGCTATTTTAGTTTCCCTCACTCCATATTAAATCCTTTAAATTTAACGGTATCTAGAACAGAACAAAAATGGCAAACAAACTGAGCAGTGTAACTTGTTATATGTTTGGTTTGACTATTTTATTTTGATTATGAACAGCAGGGCTCGACATTAAGGCTTGTCCGGGACAAGTGGATTTTTTGTAGGGCAAGTGGAAGAGAAAATTAGTTGTCCCACTGGACAAGTTAAATTTCAAACAAAATAAAATGCCATGTTACTTCACTACGGCGCTGTAGCGCTAGAGTGTAATGCAGCCCTTACAAATGCTATTGCGGTAGAAGAAAACACAGCGCGAAATATGACGGAGTGCAAACGAATCCGAACTAGCTAGGTGTGTGAAAGTTTCACAAAACTTCAAACGAAGAATGCTGTCGTGTGCAATACATGCAAGGCGGAACTTGCTTTTCACGGGAGCACAACATGCATGTTAAAGCACTTAAAGAGGAAACACCCCGGCACAAGAGGAGCCGGTGAGAGGTGAATGTTCTCCAGCTGGAGCTAAATAACTAGCAGTAAATCTCTTTATTAGAGAATGCAATACAACTAATAATATTAACAATAATAATATAATTACAGTAATGTGGTGCTTTATTTTTGCATTGAATAAAGCTTGATCGAGCTTAGGAGTCAGGGCTGTTTTTATTATTGTAACACTATTAGGTATTACGGTCTTATCACTTGCCTGTATTTTGTTCCATATTCATGAAGACTTACAAAAAGTGATGTTATGAAGAATATCATGTCAATTACTTTTATTTTATACTTATAATAATTGTTTGCAGATAAAGTTTGTCTGTAATGCAGCTGATTAGATTTTTTTTTTTTTTTTTTTGAAAGATAACAGAATACTTAGAGAGCATTTGTGTGTGATTTGAGTTGGACCGAAATCTGAAAACTTAAAGAGAATGTCCTGTTTAGTTGGCTAAACAGTTTAGTTAGTTCATTAAAACAACCATTTCAAAAGCTGAAGTGATTTTCTTTTTTTATATTATAGTTAGAATATGTATAACTCAGTGTTTTAAGTAACTGAAAAAGCTGAATAATCGTTCCAAATGTACTGATTAGTTGGCGAAAATAATCGCTGATTAATCGATTAACGGTTCTAATAATCGTTAGATTAATCGATTATCAAAATAATCGTTTGTTGCAGCCCTAGTTTCAACAATTCAAGCGGAAACAACTTAAAAAACTCCCTTATAATAATGCAGATAAGAGTAAGACATCATTAGAAACTGTTTACATTTAATTCTGAATACTTACAGTAAATTAAAGAAATCAAACAGGATGCGCTTTGTGTCGTCTCATCATATAGGCTCCTACTTGTCACAGCTTTTTATTTTATTTTGTTAATCTGTTAATATTTAAGTGAAATCTATTTTGCGTATTTATTCCTTTAATAAATATGCTTTTATTCTGTTTTTCTGTGTTCACAGAACCGCTGCAGGTGCATGATGTGACGATGAATCCTCATGTTCTGTTGTTTATTCTGCTATTTGCGCATGTAAAACTAAACCCTGGAAAACAAATTTTGTTATTTTTAATGGGTCACACACACTTAACCACTCTAATTAAACTTAATTCTAATTTAACAAACTTATCGTTTAACGAGTTTCGGTTGTCGGTTAGGGGAAAACAAACTAAATGAATATCCCTAACCGCACTTCTTTTTTTAAAATTCTATTTCATGAAATGAATCAGATCACAGAAGTAATATTGTTTGCAATGTTTCACACTGACTTTAAGGCAAAAAAACTAACAAAAAAAAATGTAAGTATGTCATCACTTACATGTCCTTCCAAATGTTTATGAAGAATATTGCAACTTTTTTGACTAAACAACAAAAATCAGAGGGGATTGAAACAACACTGAATCCCACTGACTTTCATTTTATGGAAAAAAAAAATCCCAATGAAACATTTAAAAAAATATATTTGTGTTTCACAGAAGAAAGCAAGTCAAACAGGTTTGGAACTGTGAATGTACCCGTAAAAATAAGTAACATACTTGTACATGCGTCAAATATATTCACAACTCACCACTTAACAACTCAACCCAGCTCTGGACTGTCTCTGGAGGTTGAGTCTCTTTAATATGTTTCAATGCCTCATCCAGCAACATGTCTCCAGTGGGGGCATCAGATTTACACAAAACCTGATGAACAATCAAGTATAAATTGTCAAAATGAAGTGTAAATAGCATTAAAAAAATAATTTAAAACACACACACACACACACCTTTCTGGACAGAAGGCTTTTCCTCCTCATTCCAGATGCCTCCAGCTGCAGGCGTCCTCTTATGGCCAGCTCAATAAGCATACACCCTCTCAGACCAGAAGATATGCAATCATTCCAGAATGACGTGTAACCCTAAGACAGAAGTTATTCAATTATTATTCTAAGAACAACATCGGCAGATATATCACACATAAAAATACATAAAAGGTCCAGACGGCATTAATTTTACATGACATCAACAAGAATTGCCTATCATGTTGCAACTGTTATGTGCAGGGTAAGTTAGTTATAAAGAGTTAACAGTTACATAATTCACATTTACGACAGAACACTTAGAGACCTAACGTTATGCTTTCTAACTATATTTTACTCGAAAAGCACGACTGGGACCCTTCTAACAGGCTAAATGTTGAAGGTCTCCAGAAACAGCTGTTCTTAAGACACTTAATCTGTGTCGTTTAACAGGATTTATCTAACTTAGTCATCATCATGTTAACTAGCCGCTTCCTGGCGACCATTTGACTAACAAAGCCACATAAGTCAGGTCGAACCTCTCGATCCTTCAGTCCGAGCAATAACACCTCTTCCATCAAAGTCAGCCGTGTTTCTTTGGAGTCGCCCTTGTCTTCTTCCTCCTCCTCTCCGCGGCGGGACTCGTCCTCATCCTCTCCGGGGATTTTCTCCTTATCCGCGGCGGCGGCGTTACGCGAGGCCTCGGTCCGTCTCTGCACCAGGCCCGAGCTTCTCTGCGTTAGCGAAGTCATTGTTTTGCAGAAGCCTAAAAACACCAGTGTGTTTAACAGTCTTTTAATTATACATCCGACAGGTAATGTCTATATTCACGCTGTTCCGTGCCCCTATAACTGTTTCATTAATATGCTTTCTGTTGACGTGGATGTTTACATGCATCCGGGACGTTCCACCTCTTCCACTCTTATTTCCTTATTCAATATGGCGGACGTTGATGACGCAATGACGCATGTAATGTGACGTCTGCGTGTAGGTTTGCGCGAAGACGCTCGCTGATCCTATATCTGTGGGTGACAAATTCATATTTTTAGATAGGCTATTAGACACTTTTTATAGTAGTTTTCTTTGTGTTATGACAAAATAAATGAAACAGTTTTCCGACTATCATGGAACCCATTTTTGTATTGCCACCCCTGTAAATAAAAAAAGCCTAGGCTTATAGAAATCAATGCAATCTTAGTTTTAAGTCTCGAATTCAGATAAACACAGAATGTTCCCTTAACGTTAACATAACTCTTCCTTATGATTATTTTTGGGAAACAAAATAATAACGTTCTGGGACGTTAGTTAGGCCTAGCCAACAACCTGAAATAACCAACATTTTCTAATGGGTTCATTTTAGGCTCCATTTTCATAATTTAACGTTGAAAGTTGCATGTGTTTCTTTCTTTTTGTGTGACAACCTAATACACATGATCATTTTAGGCTGCTACACCTATGATCAGATAAATAAGTTGGCTAAATCAAACTTTATTTTATTTTATTAATGTATATCTATTCCAGAATGGAACCAGGATACAATAGGGCAAACAAATAAATCTTTATCTATTGGTATCCAGGAAAGGTAATTCAAACCATCTGGGGAGCCGTATGAAATGTTTAAAGGCCCACTGAAGTGCCTTGACACCAGCAGCATTATTTAATGTGTTGACCTAATTCCACTGAAACAGGAAGACAAGGCGGGACATATCAAACAGCTCCTCCTTTTTTAAATAACCAATAGTGTTTCGTTTATATCACAGCTCGACCAGAGCCGTTGAGCTCGGTAAAGCCGCAGTTTCTCTAACCGTTTCCCCTCCTAATCTCCTCCATATCAATTAAAGCATTCTGTGCAAAATTCAAATGGGTCACGATATGTTTTCTGGTCTGCGCCGACTCGATCATATGATCCGCTCTGTGTCTCTGGACCGGAGCTGACTGTGTACTGCAGCGCTTCACATGACACTAACGTGAAACCAGACTTCATTCACCCCAATGGAAAGCATTTACACTGTCTGAATCGTTTCCTAACCCCTATAGTGTGCCATTCACTAAAACAATAAATGTGTGATGCAGCTTCAGGTCTATTTATAATGAAGGGGGCAGGACACTTTAGATTCTAGAGAGCATTTGATTTGACAGAATATCTGATGAGAAGCTGAGGTGCAGAGTGATGTCATCGAAATCATTGATCCATATTGAAGTGAGAGACTGTAAGTTTTGAACACTATATCTTCGACTAACATATTCATACTATAAGCCCCCCAAAAAACTTCAATTTTGATTTAATGGGGACTTTAAGAAGTGAAATTTGGAAATACAAATATAATGCTTACAACACTGCTAATATTATTACAAAAAACAAATTTGTAAGATATGAATATAACTTAAATAGCCAAATCATTCTATTCAAATCTATCATCGGTTTTATTTAATATGTGTTTCAGTTATATAAAACCCATGAAATATAATTACGATGTAGGCCTATGCAATTATTCTCTATACTTATTTATTTGTTAATATATAGCCTAAAACATGTGTTGTACCTGTTGTGGGCGTGTCTAAGTGTTAGAGGGCGGGGATTCCAGTGGCGGGTGAGCACCTGATTGGTGCTCCTGCACCTACGTCACATCAAATAAATAAAGAGGAGCGAGCCAGACTTAGTGGCCCTGTAGATGTGTAGTTCATTCTCTTTAGTGTTTAATAGCCTAGGCTATCATTTAGAAGATAACGGCGTTGTTACATTTGCTTCCTGACATGATGGGAGATCAACAGAACAGTAAGTTGTCATCCAAAAGTTCAACTTAATTATAGGCCAGCGTAAGGTGAGATGCGTATTTGTATTTTGAAACGTCACCACAATTAAACGATGAGAAATATAAATAATGTGGCTCATTCTTGGTTATTAAAGGAAATGAGCTGATTTCATCCTGCGTGGGTTGTGGGCATCTGATCCTGGATCGCTTCATCCTGCGGGTTTCTCCTGATCTGGAGTGGCACGCGCAGTGTCTGCGGTGCGCGCAGTGCCATCAGTATCTGGACGAGTCCCGCACCTGCTTCATCAGAGACGGGAAAACCTTCTGTAAAGACCACAGGTACTAAAAAGATAAGTTTTGCTCAGGTCTACTTATTACAGCTTCTGTCCCACTTTTCTTTAACTATCTTTAAATTAATCAGTTGATAAAATCCACTTGTTGTGTAGAGGACATACGATTTTACGTGTGGTGTAGGCTATGTAAAAAAACTGGCTGTGGCACTTAAAAAAAAAAAAAAAATATATATATATATATATATATATATATATATATGATAAATAAGTTATGACAACATATATTTTTTTTACATTGCTTTACTCATTGAAAAAGGTTTAGCAATTTTCTATTAAAAAAAAAGATATATAGGCTATATAGCCTACAAGATTCAACAAATTTTTTAAAGTCAGTTTAATGTAATTTTAGTTGAAATGACTTAAACGTCCGAGTTGATTGATATTTAAATTTTAAGGCAGCAACTTTTTTACAGTAAACATGTTGACCCTTCTCTTACACCTTATCCTACCCTTACCCTTAAACCACCCATATACAAACATAACCTTACTTGTATCGCACCTCAATAGCAGCAAAGGTGTGTTGTAACATGAACACAAAACATGCAAAACATGACAAGTAGCCTACATTGTCTTACAATAAAAAAAAAAAAAGTAAGTATAAAGACATGCACCTAATATAAAGTGTGACCCAGTTTTCTAACTAAATAAGGTACAGTGAATTGAAAGGATTAAAAAAAAAACTTTTACAAAAACTTTTTAAACTTTTAAAAAGTGTTGGATGAAAAATTCCAAAACATGTAAATATTTCATTCAGCAATTTTGATAGTATTACACATACATACATTTACATATACATTTGTAAAATATATATACAATGTATAGTAAAGTGTTATTTTATATGATAACCCCCCCTATATTCTCTGTCAGATTATGCAGCAGTAAATGTGCCAGATGCCACAAAGCCTTCGTCAGAGAGGAGTATGTCATGCGAACACCAGTGAATATTTATCACATGCAGTGTTTTCGATGCGAGAGCTGCAATCGTCCGTTACTCCCTGGAGATGAGTATGTTCTGCGGGACGGTCAACTGCTCTGTACGGACCATCATGAGTGTTTTAAACAATTAAAGTGTGCATCAAATAACCAACAGAAGGAGACTGCTGATCCATCCGGTAAGTCTACAGAGTTTCTGCTCAAGCTTCCCAATCCCAGCCAGCATTTAAATGTTTATTACCAGGTGAATCTATACCTCAAGGTTGAATCACTGTTGAATTTCGTTTTGCAATTGAATCAATGTTGATCCCAGCTGACAAAAAAATAAATATTTAGCTAACATTCCAATTAAAGGAATAGTTCACTGATATAAAATTCTGTTATCATTTACTCCTATTGTTCCAAATCTGTATGAGTTTGAACACAAAAGAAGATATTTTGAAGAATGTCTGTAACCAAAGAGTTAACGGTAGCCATTGACTCCCATAGTATTTTTTTTCCCTACTATGGAAGTCAACGGCTACAGACAGTCAATAATGACATTCTTCAAAATATCTTCCTTTGTGTTCAGCAGAAGAAAAAACATCATACAGGTTTGAAACAACTTGAGGGTGAGTAATTGATAACAGAATTACAATTTTTAAGTGAACTATTCATTTAAGGAAACATTCCATTTTACAATTATATAAACATTAGGGGAATGATACTTTTGAAAGTTCTAAAAACATTCTGAAACAACATTTAAAACATGCTAGAACTAAAATGCTTTAGATAAAAACCCTTTCATGATTGATATATAAATAATATTTTTAAGCTAACTTCATTAAAGACCTTTGAACGAACATTTTATTAATGTCACTGGAAGAACGTCATAACTTTGTGAGAACCGGGCCAGAACGTTCCCTGGTAGCTGCATGGGCTACTGTGATTTTGTTTCACTGTTTAAAAAAAAAAAAAAAAAAAAATTTATACATTTTTTGTTAACCTTTTTACAGCCATTTAGCATTAGATGTTATGTCATGTTATGTTGAAACGGCAGTGACGATTGTGATGTTGGTAAAACGTCTCATTATATATGTGTGTATCACAGAGGACATGAAGTCCTCAGCATCCTGGTCCTCGAGGTCAGAGAGAGCCACTCGCGTGAGGACGGTTCTCAGCGAGTCCCAGCTCCGCATGCTCCAGACCTGTTACAGTGCCAATCCCAGACCCGACGCCCTCATGAAAGAGCAGCTCGTGGAAATGACGGGCCTCAGTCCTCGGGTCATTCGCGTCTGGTTCCAGAACAAGAGATGCAAAGATAAGAAAAGAAGTGTGATGATGAGACACACACAGACGCAGCTCGAGGGCTGTCTGGCGAGTGAGCAGGTACTACACACAGGCCCGGTTCTAGGATTGCGTGGGGCAGAATTATCTCGCAATGCTCGCTCAGACTTGGTTCAAATCATGACTCATAGTTTTTTTTATTGATTTCAAAAGCATGATTCAATAAAATGCATTTAAAATTATTTAAAAAAAAATCTTTCTCAATGTGTCTTGAGCAAGAAAAAGAAACTGTTTAGGATTGTTTATTGCACCAAAGGTAATGTGAAAGGCAATATTAAATATATGTACAGCTGAAGTCACAAGTTTACCCTTGCAGAATGTTTATCATCTTCAAAAAAGAGGGATTTCTCAATAGACTGTGTGTTGCTACCTGGATGACCGAAAGCTGATGTTCAAGACAACACACTACATTGGGCCCTATCTTGCACTCGGCGCAAATGACTTTGTACACTGACGCATGTATCATTCCTATTTTGCACCCGTGCAAAGCGGACTTTTCCCTCCACAGACGCACGTCGGTTAACTAAGAAATACACTTGCGCTCCACGGGGCGGTTCAGCGCAAAGAGGAGGCGTGTTCCGGCGCAAACTTTTTCTCATGCTATTTTGCTGTTCTATAAAACAATTGCGCCACTGACCAGAAAAAACTAGTCTAAAGTCAGTGGCGCGTTGCGCGTTGTTCATAATGCTATTTTAAGGGCGCATGCTTGGCCATAATCAATGTAGCGTGTGCACAACGCGCATACACGTTGATTCTCTCATCTAAGCAGCAGTTTTCATTTTTGCAAATCATACATTATTACGATAGATAGATAGATAGATAGATAGATAGATAGATAGATAGATAGATAGATAGATAGATAGATAGATAGATAGATAGATAGATAGATAGATAGACAATTTATTATAAAAGCATGTAGCTTACACATTTACCCAAATTATCATACGCCTGTTTAACAGAAGTTAATTTGGGTGGGTTTCTCCATCCCCAATGTCACTTCTCTGTGTTTTACGGCCCTGACGAGAACGTTGCTCTCCTCGGCTGTGACCCGCTCCTGGCGCGCGCCTGGCAAATCCGCCGTTATAATAGGAATCCGCTTTAGAACAAGCGCGCCTGCTCTTAAAGGGAATGTGAGATGACGCTCTGATTGGTTTATTTCACGTTACGCCCAAACCACACCTATGAATAATGAAGCTACTTCAGACCAACCCCTTTTAGATTTGCGCCAGGCGCAAGAGGCATTTATCCCGCCGGGAAAATAGCAACAGCGCCGGGATCCGCCCACAAAGTTACTTGCGCTTTACGCTTTGACACTTGCGTTTCAGATCGTTAAAATAGGGCCCTAAAACTTTTGGATAATTGGTGGAAATTGTTGTTATTTTGATTAAAGATCATAATTAAGAGCAACCATCAAGTAAAAAAAACAAACAGGTGTGGATCATCCATGTAACGACACACAGAGAATCAAGTGTAAACTTTTGAACATGGGTCACTTTGTCTTGACTATGCATTAACTAATTTTATGTGAAATATCTTATTCAAGGCAGTACTAAATATAAAAATAAAATGTCATTTTTATGATCCCAGGAGCCAAGGAAACGAGGACAAATATTGTGAAATATTATTACAATTTAAAATAGCTGTTTTTTGTTTTAATATATTTTAAAACATAATTTATTCCTGTGATCAGAGCTGTATTTTCAGCATCATTACTCCAGTCTTCAGTGTCACATGATCCTTCAGAAATCATTATAATATGATGATTTGATGCTCAACAAACATTTAGTATTATATGTTTTCACAAAAAATATTAAGCACCACAACTGTTTTCAACATTGATAATAAGATAATAATTTAGCATTAAATCATCATATTAGAAAGATTTCATCATGTGACACTGAAGACTGGAGTAATGATGCTGAAAATTCAGCTTTAATCACAGGAATAAATTACATTTTAAAATACTTTGAAATAGAAAACAGCTATTTTAAATTGTAATAATATTTCACAATGTTACTGTTTTTACTGTATTTTTCACCAAATAAATGCAGCCTTGGTGAGCAGAATAGACTTCTTTCAAAAACATTTAAAAAAATTGACCGGTAGTGTGTACACTGACAAATTTTAATGCATTTGTCAGTGTATTTTTTTATGTATTTTTTTTTTCTGGAATCAAGAGCGATGAGAGATCCTGTAACAGAGAACTCCCCTAAGGTCTACCAATGCCTAGACAGTTTGCAGTCAGAAACTGAAGTGGTGTTTGTCGTTTGGTCTTGATGAAAGGTTTCAGAGGATCTAATGCTGGCCAGTCCCGAGAGCCAGGACAGTGACATGACGATAAGCCCCCCATGGAAACTACTGACCGACTTTATTCTGCAAAAGAATGCTGAAGACAGATCATACCAGCAATTGGTAAATATCAGGATACACAAAAGATGACTTACTAACATTGCGTAATGGATACATCATTTTTGCACTATTGTTCAATTGTTTGGATTTGGTTTTCAGCTTTCCTTATCAAAGGAAGGTCTTTGTTCGGCTGGAGGTGAAGTTGTGTCAATATCGGCTCGCATCCAGACACACCCAACAGCCTGACAGACATCAGCGAGTAAACAGAGTATTCCTGCAAGACCGGAGGCTGCAGTTTCAGGACCTCAGTCCTAGGACCCATTTATACACTCGTTTTTTTTTAACGTATAGTACTAGCAGTTTATACTATTTTAGAGCATTTACTGTTCAATTCTGTATTTGTATTAATACTTTTCAGGAATGGTTTGTTTTAATATATTTTTTAATATATTTTGTTTCCCTGACCAAAATTTAATCTTAATGATGTCAGACTATGATGGTCAGTCCATTGTCAGAAAGAGAGACATTTCTTTCTGAAAACCAATCATCCATTAAGAAACAGTCTTAAACAGCAAAAATTTAAACCGGCCGAAATCTGAATGCCTCTAAAAGTCCTAAATATGTTTTGTTCTTGAGTGAGGGACGTTTCCATATTTAGGACTGTTCCTCTTTGCTGTGTGGGTTCATTTGAAGGACCTCTTTCTTATGTAGGAGCGGTGTTTTGAACTGAATATAATCAAATCAATGCATCTACTATTTCACCCCATTTCTCTGCTGTTGAGCATGTGAGTGAATTGAAAAGATCTTGTTTGGAGATGCTGCTTTATACCATTGGTCTGGGCTCTCAACCTTTTGTGTTCTAGATCAAATAATGAAAGAGGTCCTGCACTTCAACGGGGCAATTCATCCTCACAGAAAGAGATGAATTAATGGATCAAATCTCTGCTTTTTGCTCTCACAGCTTTCATCTTTGCCCCCACCTATTTATTGTTAACTTACAAAACTGAGTGAGAAATATCAAGCCTCAACCGTAATTATCCACGTCTTTGAGAAGCTTTTATTAAAATGGTAATTTAGCAAATGTGCGGAAACACGGAAAGTACAAAGTGGTATTATACTAGATGTTGAAACATTGATCAACCATTTACTTTTGTTTGTAACATTTTATTATATTTTAATATTTATTAAATATATGTCATTTGTTTTGTTTTGTTTGTAAACTATACTTTGTTTGCATTATAAGTCTCTTTTGTTTATTATGAATAATATAAACGAGTTTTCATTAGATTGTCATTTGTACTTTTTCATTTTGTCTAAAGTTTGGAAATAGCAATGGCTATTATTTCATTGTGAATTTTAAAAATATTCCATCACAGGCCTGGAAAAAATTAGTTTCTTTGTTTTGTTTTTTTGCTAAAAAGACAAATTTGAGCAGTCGTTCATTACTATTTGCTTATTTCACCTGCCAAAGAGGAAGCAGTGAGACAGATATTTAATGAAAAGCAATTAAAAATGGGTTGATGTTAAAATGCAACTTCCATTACAGACACAGAAAATCATGAAATACATTAAGGTGCATTGGCCATCGTAAATAGAAATTTCATCAGAGATCACACAAGATATTTTTCTTTGAGCAAGTGATTTCTATGATAGTGTTAAGTCGCGCTATAGATCGAACCAATGGCGCCATCCGATCAGCGGCGAAGGTCTCGCGCATGTTCCATCCTTTCCATGCTAATGGGATTTCTGATTAAATGCAATACACTTTCTCATATGTATTAACGCGTTAATTTCATCTGACTCCAAATATGAAAAGGTTTTCAATAATGTCTGTGCATCATTAAATGTGAGCGAGTGTTTGACTATTCCTTTTAACCATTAGCTAAATGAACAATGTCAAAGTCAATTAGAATAATCAAATGTAACAATTTATTATGTCGGGTAAAGTATCATGCCAATTTCACAATCAGTTCAAAGATAATCAATACAATAACATCAAATGCTCTAGAATAAGAGAAAGATGCAAACCCAACATTTTAAGAAATACATGAGGCTGAGTTTTGGGTGACTAAACCTCACGGGCTCTCTGAATTACAGAAAAGGCCTCGAGTTTCTCACTGCAGTCCATTAAATAGCCAGAATGTTTTCACATGGAAAACCTGCTAATTTGCATTAAAGGGGTGATGAACTGAGAAATCAAATTTTCCTTGAGCTTTTGACTTCTAAGAGGTCATCATATTATAAGAATATCCTGTAAGTTTCAGAACTGAAAACGTCCTTGTTAGTCCAATAAATGCTTTTATTGACACCAGGCTCAGCAAACGACTCGTTTTTCAAAGTGGGGAACTATGACGTCAAAGAGGATAAAACACCACCCCGGCAGAAGAAGATCAACGCCTACTTCAACACGGCCGGTTTAGCCCCGCCCACCGATTCGCGTATTACCAAGGGGGTAATCCATCGACCGGAAGTTGAAGCCGGCCGGGTGCCGCCATGTTGTAGCAGAACTTCACTTGCGTTAGCATTTCCATTGACTCCCATTCATTTTTGCGTCACTTTGACAGCGAATAACTTTACATCTGAGGCGTTTAAAGACTCCATTTGTCCATTATTTATTTCTAAAGAAACACGACAATGTATAAAGGGCTCCATTACCTTCTATGTTACACTATGGCCCCGTAGAAACAGATTTAGTAAAAATAGGCTAACGATTGCGTCATAACCACTCGACTCTCTGTCGCGCTGTACAGAAGTTACCGTACAGACAGGAGGAGAAGCTCGCAGGCGATCGGGGGGACGTCCCGTCAAGGGAGAAGCCCATAGATAATGAGTCCATAAAAGCAACGGAATTCTTACTCCTGCTCACTCACGCCAAAGAACTCTTTGCTCAAGTTCCCCGTCTCTGCAAGATTAACGTTGGCAGTTTTCACGCACAGCTACTAGAAGATTAACGTCTGTCAGACAGGTTGCTCACGTCATCAAGCTTAGTTTGAGTCGGTCTGAGTCTGCGCGTCAGGAACGGAAGTTCTCAAAAATCGCTAAAAGTGGGCTTCAACTGTCTCAACTGAGTTCCAATGAGATCGCTCTGTCCATTTCTTTTACTGTCTATGCGTATTACACGCATAGCTAAATAACATAGGCCTACCCCGTGATAACAAACCGGATCGAGCTACCGAGCAATAAACATGCCGTTTACAAAATATTGTGCAGTGCCTGGTTGTGGAAGAAGACAGTCGCTGCATAAGCTTCATCTGGATTCTAATAGGAATGCTTGGTAGTGATGGCAAGATGAGGCTTCCTGAACCACTGAGACCTCGCAGCCTAGAAAGTAAAAGAAATGGACACAGCGACCCCATAGACTTCAACAGAGAAAAGTGAAGTCAAATAGAAGCACTCACTTCCTGATTGCCAAGCGCACTGCGCAGGCTCAAACTGAGCTTGAAGACGTAGTTGTGACGTGACTGTTGTACGTCTTCTAGTAGCTGTGCCAAAAGGAATCTGAATCATTCCCTTCTGAATCTTGCAGAGCCGGAGATCGTGAGTATTAGCTGTTCATGAGCTCGCAGCAGGAGCAACTTTGACTCTCTATGGGCTTCTCCCTTGACTTTATGCCTCCACGTCCCCCAATTGCGAGTGAGCTTCTACATCTGTCTTTACGTTCATTTCTCTTCTATGCGACAGAGAGTCGCGTGTTATGACGCAATCGTTAGCCTATTTTTACAAAAACTGCTTTTACGGGGCCACAACGTAAGATACAAGGTAATGGAGCATTTTATACATTGTCGTGTTTCTTTAGAAATAAATAATGGACAAATGGAGTCTTTAAACGCCTCAGCTGTAAAGTTATTCGCTGTCAAAGTGACGTAAAAATGAATGGGAGTCAATGGAATGCTAACAGCAGGTGAAGGCTTGTTAGCCAATGGCGGCGCCCGGGGAGACTTCAGTTTCCGGCTGGTGGATTACCCCCTTGCTCGCAGCCCATTGCTTCAACCAAAGGTTCATTACTCGAAGCTTCATTCAGCATTGCTCACTAGTGACACCTAGCATTCTGAACCAATGACCCGTCCCCCTCCCGCAATGTTTTATTTATTTATCTTCTTCTAAATATAAGTTAATGTCTCTGTAACCTTTCATTTGCAATAATAAAGAGATCTGTGCAGACATTTGTCCATTGCCTGGGTATGAAATAAAACGTGTATTTCTCTGTCTGCATTTACTTGTACAGAGACAACTGTCACACACACAGTTAATTAATTATTCCAAAAAATATTGGATAGGGACAGTATGAACAACAAAAGTGACTGTGTTGAGTGCAGTGCTTATGGTGGAGGGACTCGAGGAAGTGTAATAAAGTAAACTGCAGTAAACACCACAGTTTGGGGTGGATGGAGGAAGGATTGCAATAGATTTTTATTGAGAAAATGAATTTTTTGAAGTGTGTTGGGGTTTAGACAATTGACCCTTCGCTAAGCCCCGCCCTCCGTAGTTACTGTTGCTACGCCTGTCAAGCTTTCGCGCCTGGCACGTCTATTACAGTGTATATGCACCAGTGTCAGACATTCCCAATGAGATAATTAGTCATTTTTGGCAAACATTTGTTGAGAGAGCAAGACAAAAGGGACTGCAGTATGCATTCGAGGGATATATATCCACGACAAAATATGCAACCGATAAGAGAATAATTTCTTAAAAATTGAAGCTAAAGCCTATATTCCCAGCGCAAACAGCAACCGCCTCATACGCTGATCATTCAAATGGGAAACACACAAATTGAGGAACAGCTATGTTCGTGCACAGCAGGGTAAGTGAAATGTGAAAATAATCTAATAATTATAAATCAAACAGTTTATCCAGATTTATCCATAAATCTTGTGGAATAACACTAACACCGGGAGTAATGCTGCGTTCCAGGCAGGTTTTTGAGCAGGTAAATCACGACTTCAAACCACGACTCACGACTTTGTAGCGTTCCATCCAGTCACGCCAAACTACCTGTGCGCAATATATACTTATTGTTTCAGAGACACTTAAAATTGTAATACATAATCGTGTGTGTATTTTTATCATTATTATATAATTATTAATTTGACTGAAACGTTATATTGGCCTAAAGTGCATTCTCACCGTGTGTTTGTGTGTGTGTGTGTGGGGGGGGGGGGGGGGGGGGGGCTGCCATTGTTGTTTTGTATGGTTCCGCGGGCTATGTGACGTCAGAACTCGTAACTGGGAGTACATCGATCTAGTACGAGTTCACGGGTGGGAAGTCACGGGTTTGACTGCCGTTCCAGTGCACTTTCACGGGTATAAGGTTGGAAAAACACGGGTTACAGGTTGCCTAGAACGCGGCATTAGTGTTAGTGTAAAGTTAACGTTACTCATGCTGCGTTCCAGGCAGGTTTTTGAGCACGTAAATCACGACTTCAAACCACGACTCACGACTTTGTAGCATTCCAGGCCAGTCACGACAAACTACCTGAGCGCAATATACATACTTATTTTTTCAGACACATAACATTGTATTACATAATCGTGTGTGTATATACATACTTATTGTTTCAGACACATAACATTGTAATACATAATCGTGTGTTTATTATTATCATTATTATTATATTATTATTAATTTGACTGCAACGTTATATTGTCCTAAAGTGTATTCTAACTGTGTACCGCCTGCAGAAACACTGCATCCGTAGGGGCTGCCATTGTTGTTTTGTATGGTTTTGCGGGCTATGTGACGTCAGAACTCGTAACTGGGAGTACATCGATCTAGTACGAGTTCACGGGTGGGAAGTCACGGGTTTGACTGCCGTTCCAGTGCACTTTCACGGGTATAAGGTTGGAAAAACACGGGTTACAGGTTGCCTGGAACGCGGCATCAGTCAGGGGTAGTAGGCTGTCGATTTAATGCTTAAATATATTTTAAAGTATGTCTGTGACCCTCCGTCTTGTCTTTAATCGTCTTATTTTACGTTGAAATATATGCATTATGAACAAAGAGCCGTCATTATTTCTAACTTCCAAGTAATAGGTGTTTTTGTTAATCCTGTCGACATAGTTGTGAACGGGGTCTCCCACACTGCTTGATCCACGCCCATCATTTCTCCCCTTGGCTTTTAGATTTTTCAGGAAGGAAAACAATTCCAAACTTTTAGGATACCGGGTATCAGATTGCACAATTCATACGCACACAGCGCTCCTCGCTCGAAAGCTTGCCAGACCTCCCGCGCCTAGTTACGGTTGCTAAGACACGATTGGCCAGTGGCGGTTTTCGGGCGTGGCTTAGCGAAGGGTCAATTCCTCTTCTTGGACAAAACCTCACCAGCCTTGGAAAAATATCCTTTCACAAGGAACAGAGGATGCAGGGGAACATAAAATGTCAGTGCCAGTGGGTATAAATGAAGATATTGATGCTTCTGTTGAGCCCAGACAGGGGAGGATCTCCTCTTTCTTGCTGGCTCCATTACCATGAAAAAGGAAGATGTCATAAAAAGCAAACAAATCCAAAAGGGCAATCCAAATTAAAAAGCAGTCCAGTCCAGATCCAAAAATCTAAACTACCAAAAATCCAAAGCAATCCAAATAATCTTATCTAATTAATATAACAAGACTATAATATAGCTACTATAATTATAATAATAACAATTATTCATTATTATTAATAACTATTCTAACCTGATATAATGTAATAATATACAGCCCTAACACATATGACACAATAACGACGATGAGAGTTCTCTAACTCTGACCCTCTGACACGCTACAAGTGCTTACTACTCCTGCAACACCCACAAGGTGGCGCGAGTTTCGAACCCCCTTTATCCAGAAACGACACTCAGTTCTCTGTGACTTCACATTTTATGATGCAGGTGTGTAAACGCGTTTTGCACCATATTCACTGCAGCAACTGTAGCAAAAATGTGAGCGTACGAGTTTCTTAATTTTTGATTTGTAGAATAGGATGTGTGTGCCTGCAATGAAGAATTTGAGAAGGTGTAACTGTTGTGTTGTGTTTGTGGAAGATACAAAAAAGTCTACAAGTTTGCAACTTTTAAAATATTTCTCTCTGTGACTTCACATTTACTGATACACATGTGTGGCTATTCTATACAACTACAAATTCCACTGTCACAGGCGTTCAGTTGTTTTGCACCAAAAATACCTTTATAGACATGTTCTTGCTAACTAATCAAATACTTGAACAGACTACTGATCTATCTGTAAAACACAATCAGAAAGAGCTCAATTTTAAGTTCACAATTCACATATACTTAATTTTTAGTAAGCAGGAATAATTTCCGACTTTAAACAAATACCCATTTAAATGCTTAGGATGTTTGCATTGTAAGACTGTTCAGGGAGACTTTAGATTTAAAGACGGTGTCTCGTTATGCAATGTTTTCTCAGTCAAATCATACAATTTCCTATTGATTCAATAGAACGCGTGAGCTCACTAGGGAATCACAATATGGCGGCGCGGTGGCTTTACTGTTTATGACGTCATGAGCTATCCAGTCATATAGATCAGTGGGTGCACGGTGCAACACACTTATGTGAGTAAAAAATGTATTTAAAAAATAATAATAATCTGATAGGCTAGTAATGCATTGTTACAGATCGTTTGATATCTAATAATTATGTGTACGTGTGTATCAGTCTAATCGTTAGCCTACTGACGAGTGAGTTGAAACTCATTATAATATTCAAAACTGTTATCCACTCACAGCAGTGGGCGTTTACTTCCAAGTCTTCAATGTGAGACGCCCATAAAAACCGAGCGTTTTTGAGCTAGGCTCAAAACTAGGGTTGAAAATAGCCTATTACTTATTCATTTTGATGTTTTTGAATGTAAAAACCAAGCGAACGTTATAAGTTGACCTCAGACAACAATATAACATTTTTTAAAAAGCCAGTTCATGACCCCTTTAAGAAGATACACCTCTTTTGAGGGTAGGGGAGAAAGACCATTTGCCTAGTCCACCTTCCTTTGTGTCAGTTATCTTCTAAACTTCTAGAAAAGCCTTATTAGCTTTTGTTTTACTTATTTAGTAATGAGACAGTTGTACCAGTCACCCTGAGACCTTTAAAATTATACTAAACACATTTCTTAATGATCATCATTCACATTAAAACCATATATATCCGTGTGTGAATTTTAGTTGTCTCTGAGAGAACGAATGGTGCGGATAAGGTGAAACTTTTGTCTCAAAGGGGGAGGTCAAATGTTAATTTCCAGCTTCAACCACCTATTTCAGCCTTACAATAGATATATTTATTTATTTTTACATTTATTTTAGTTTGTCTACATGTCATGATTTCCACTCGGGGCAAATGAAATTGCACGTTTATAACATTTTTTTTTTAACTATGAGACATGGGTAATATAATTAGATCAGTGCAATCTCTATTTCGCCACATTACTTGGTTGTTAGACTCGATGTAGGTGAATTGAAAAGATCTTGTATGCTTTATACTGCTGCTCGGCTCTAAACCCCATACAGACACCTTTGTGCTCTAGATCAAATAATGAAAGAAGTGCTGCACTTCAGCGGGGCAATTCATCATCACAGAAAGAGATGAATTAATGGATCAAATCTGTTTTTTTGCTCTCAAAGCTTTCATCTTTGCCCTGATCTTTTTCTTCTCATCAAGTTACAAAAAAGAGTGAGAAATATGAGACCTCTAACATACTTATTTACTAAATTTGAAATGACTATTCTTTGTTTATAGTTCACCCAAACATGAAAATTCTGTCATCATATACTCCCTCATATTGTTCCAAATCTGTATGGCGTTCTTTCTTCTGTGGAACATAAAAGAAGATATTTGAAAGATATTCTGAAGCATCTCTCAGTGCATTTTTTGTCCATCATACACAATAATCTCTCCATTCCCTTCTTCAGGGAACGGGGGTTACATTAGTAACCCAGTCATTCCCATTCAGTCAGCAAGTTCAACGTATACAATATGAGGCACGGTCTGGGGGAGGATTTAACCTACAGGCACCTCTCAGTAACATGATAACCAGGTTGTGCTTTCCAAGTGATATGTCATCAATTGCATTGTGATGTGCTGCGATGGTGGCAACCTAGACATTGAAGGTGGAGGGGGACAGCCTACGGGCATTTCCGGGGGTATTCCCGCCGCCAAGAACATCACTCAGTGAACAGACTCCACTTTAAAGCATAAGTGCGTCTGGTAGAGGGGGCTCTAGCTTGAGATATAGTGTCCACCAACGGCCGTGGTAGGCCACTTAAGTCCTCCACATCCCACCCAGAGACCACACGTAGAGGTTCCAGAGGGTCTGGACGCAAGTGCCATAGGGTGCCCTGTTCCTGAGAAAGCAGGTCGTCCTTCAGGGGAATCCGCCAGGGAGGGGCCGTCATGAGGAGCATCAGGTCCGAAAACCAGGTCTGAGTGGACCAGTAGGGCACAACCATCAAGATCTGCTCCTCGTCTTTGCGTAGGCCCCAGTACCAGCTGTGTGACAATGCATCCATGCCGAGGGACCCCATGAGCTGTCATGAGAGCACGTCGGCCGCATGATTGAGCTTGCCCGAGATGTGAACAGTACCCTGCCTTGCCGGTTGATTTACACAGTTGCAGTGTTGTCTGTACTGATCAACACGTGCTTTCCTTGAAGAAACTGTCTAAACCAAGGGCGAACAGCACTGCCAGCAACTCCGGGCAGATGGTATGCCAGTGCAGTCAGGGCCCCGTCCAGGAGCCTGAAGCTGCATGCCTGTTGCACACAGCGCATCTGTTTTAACAACAACATTTCTGGACACCTGTTCTAAGGGCACTTTGAGAGTTTAGCCTCTCCAGGCCTCTCTGAAGGCGAAGTCCCAAGGATGGGCAACTGCACAGCTAGCTTTACTGGCTGCCAGGTAGTAGGCCTCACTAGGCCTCCCTAAAGGTGAGTTCCCAAATACGGGCACTCGGTAGCCAGCCATCTTGTTATCAAGTAGTAGGCCTCACCAGGCCTCCTTGTAAGTGGTTTCCCAGCGACGCTGGGTTCTGGCAGCTAGTGGCCGCTTGCTATCAGTTCAGCTGGCCTTGGCAGGCAGCTTCTGAAGGCGAGCTTGCGCCCTAGCATGACTAATGGTCATCCTCTGCTACTGGTTCCCTCCCAGAACCTCTTTTATCCTGCCTACAGCCTGGTTTGCCTATCAGGCAGACCATGTGCTCCCCTCACTGAGGGTCACTATGAGTACCCGACCTCCTGAGTCTGGTCAGACGGTCGTAGGCCTCTCGTGAGGCCTCCCAGTTAGATCAGCCCTTAGGCCTTTTCAGGCCTCCTCAGTGTTTTGAAACACAAACTTTGGGTAGATCTGTGGATCGAGCAGAGAAACTCCCCTCGCTGGCAAGGGTTGTAAGCGTTATGCTGAGTCATGCTCTCCGGGATACCCCGTCTCTGGGATCTGGGCTGAGTGGTTAAAGATGTGGTAGCATTAGATCTGGACGGGAAAGATAGCTCTGGGAGTTGGAAGGGGTGTGTCGCGATTCTGCCTTCTCGTGGATCTGAGTGTCCCGATTTCGATTTCATATAGCATATCGTTACAGCCCTAGTAGCAACCTGATACAACTATAAAATAGCAAGGTGACCAGTAAAACTACAGCAGACGACTAAACCTGAAAAAAACTTACTTTAAGATGCATCTTCATGAACTGGCTGAAGGTGGAGTCTTTGGACGCTGAAAGGAGCTGGTTGCTGGCAAACAGAAGTTGCACTGCATAGTTATATTTTGTTCTCCCTTCTCTTTCTTTAATGTGAAATGCTGTTTGAATTTCCAAGATAGAAACGTATTCTTGCCCTGGCTCTGTTGGTATGGCACTACGGCTCCATCTCCACCTCTAGCTCCCCCTGCTCCTCTTCCGACTCCGTTGTGACTGATCACACAAACCGCGCATATTTTCGTTTTCACATTGGGGCTTCTGGGAAATGCCTAGTTACCTTAATTTATTTAGAGAGTGAATAAATTTGTGAAACAGAGAAGTATCGTAATGTAATCCATTGATTTCAACAATGTAACTGTATTCTAAATATTAACTATTTAAATTGTAACTGTAACGGAATACAGTTACTCATAATTTGTATTTTGAATACGTAACGCCGGTACATGTATTCCGTTACTCCCCAACACTGCCAATAAGAGACGATTAACATAGCCTCTTCCCTCTATCAAATGCGTCATTAAATGTGTACAAATCTATAAAAGTGATACAAGATCACATAAAGACCAGATACACACTGGTTCACAAACCGTTGAAATTTAAAATAATTTCAAAACAGCTTTGACGCGTAACGAAGCCCGTTTACTAAAATCACGTGATCTTAGCAGTGATACACGCTCCGAATCACTGATGTGAGACGAATGATTCACCCTGGTGTCAGAGCTTCACGAAGCACGTCTCATAGAGGGTTAAACCACTCTCTTCTCTCTCTCTTTCTCTCTCTCTCGACCCCTTCCTCTTGGTTTCACTTTCAGATTGAAACCCAGATACTTTGGTTCCCTTTCGAAGGGAATTCAACAATACGTCAATTGACGCTATGGGGAACGCCTCAGGCGTGACAGGTGTCTGAAATCAAATATCAACTCACAACAATCATGTTGACCGGCGACAGCCCGTGCATCATCAGCTCGAATGATGAGCACGCAACCTGGATGTATAAAAAGGGCGCCTTGAAACCGTGACAACATCCTTTTCGTACTTCAGGGACTGTTTTGTCTGTTTATTGTGTATCAACAATGAAGCGCGTAGAAAAGGGGAGAAATTCCTTCCGCAAGTGTGCCGACCCGTGTCCCAGATAAAAAAGCTAACACCGGAGGACTCAGCGGCCACGCCGTCCTCGAGCCCCCGGGCCCGAACGGAGCGAGTCCCGTGTGTAGGAAGCCACGCGTGTCGCAGTTCTCTTTATCCAGCGGGCGGCACGATCTGTGCGTTTTCTGCCTGGGAGAAGAGCACACGCGGGAAGCTGTGAGAGTTTTCCTATCAGAACTCTCCGCTCTCTTCTGTCCCACTTCTCGAGGGAAGTGGGCGCGGCATCTGAACCCTGCAGTTTCGGTCCCGCTCGGGCTGAGGCTCGGCGGCGTTTGAGCTCGTGGGGCTCTCAGATGGACCTGGGCAGATCATATGGAGAGGGGTGTTAACCTTGCGGATGATCTGCCAGCTGACGAGGGTGAGTTACAGGTCAATGTAAAAGAGGTTCTTTCTCTTTCTGATGGGTCTGTAACTGGTTCTCTTCGGGCCGGCAGGAGTTGGCTGCTGATGATATTAGCATGGTTGTCTCCTAACCACCATCGCTCCCAGTCACCTCTTACATCAGGCCTGGGGTGGGGGCTATGATGAGTTAAAGAATTCTCTTATGGCCCACTTAAGCTTGGTCGATAGGAGCGCTTTCCCTTGGCTTGTGAAACAGTAGAACTTAGGCTACTGAGATTCTGAGTCCTGGTGTGCTTCATTCCGCACGCTGCAGGTTTTATGTTGAGTGAAAATGTTCTTTTTGCATAAATACATTTTTTTTTCTCTTCTTTTTCAGAACTCATCTCCTGTACAGAGCCGGGGACATGTTTGGTGAGCATAATGTTTTGTAAGGTGAGCCGGGCTCCCACATACTGTGGTCGCCAGGTTACAGGCCTCACCAGGCCTTCCTGGTTTTGAGCTCCCACATACTGTGGTCGCCAGGTTACAGGCCTCACAAGGCCTTCCTGGTTATGAGCTCCCACATACTGTGGTCGCCAGGTTACAGGCCTCACCGGGCCTTCCTGGTTATGAGCTCCCACATACTGTGGTCGCCAGGTTACAGGCCTTCCTGGTTATTGAGCTCCCACATATGGTGGTCGCCAGGTTACAGGCCTCACCAGGCCTTCCTGGTTATTGAGCTCCCACATACTGTGGTCGCCAGGTTACAGGCCTCACCAGGCCTTCCTGGTTATGAGCTCCCACATACTGTGGTCGCCAGGTTACAGGCCTCACCGGGCCTTCCTGGTTATTGAGCTCCCACATACTGTGGTCGCCAGGTAACAGGCCTCACCGGGCCTTCCTGGTTATGAGCTCCCACATACTGTGGTCGCCAGGTTACAGGCCTCACCGGGCCTTCCTGGTTATTGAGCTCCCACATACTGTGGTCGCCAGGTTACAGGCCTCACCGGGCCTTCTTGGTTATGAGCTCCCACATACTGTGGTCGCCAGGTTACAGGCCTTCCTGGTTATTGAGCTCCCACATATGGTGGTCGCCAGGTTACAGGCCTCACCAGGCCTTCCTGGTTATTGAGCTCCCACATACGGTGGTCGCCAGGTTACAGGCCTCACCAGGCCTTCCTGGTTATGAGCTCCCACATACTGTGGTCACCAGATTGCAGGCCTCACCAGATCTTCCTGGGTATGAGCTCCCACATACTGTGGTCATCAGGTTACAGGCCTCACCGGGGCTTCCTGGTTACGAGCTCCCACATACTGTGGTCGCCAGGTTACAGGCCTCACCAGGCCTTCCTGTGGCACTACCCATAGCTGGAACAAGCCACCATAACAGGATTCTCAGACTTAAGAGTCTGAATGCCAGCTGAACACTGCCCCAGACACCAAGCCGGGCAGACCTAGAAGTGCCTGTGTTACCCACCACAGACTCCGAACGAGCTTTCCGTGGAGTTTACAACGAACCTGTGACAGAGGAAGACACCAGCTTCAAGAAACTTCTCCTCCAAAACCAGGTAGTCACCATATTTTTGCCTGCCCCCACGCAATGCTCACTCAATGATGCGTGACCTATGCAGAAAGCCTTTAACACAGAAGGCCTCCTCAAGAAGGGTTCCTAAGATCCCATTGACTCTGAACTGCAAAAAACCCAGAAGGGATGCAGCATTACCACACTGCAAGACTCTGCTACAAAGGTCCTAGTCAACCTAGGACATAAAACTTATAAAGTAGACGAAAATGTGTGCTTAAAAAGAAGCAAGATTCTGCATTAGTAAAATTTGAATTCTACTGATTTAAAGGGGTCATATAATTGTACATGCACTTTTACAAGTTGATTGCACTGAAATGTGTGTTGGCAGTGTCTGTACACAACCATCCTATAATGATAAAAATCCATCCAGTGTTTTTATTTTAATCTCCTTATATGTTTTCCCCTGCCTCAAATCGAGCCGTTCGACCTTGTGACGTCACACGGTCGGACGCCCCTCCCACGATTGTTGATTGACAGCAGTGTTTCAACACAGACCCGCCCTGAGCGAGCCGTCATTGTTTACACTGGAGCAGAATGGCGTCTTGCGATTGTGGTGTTCTCTTCTTGGGTGTAATAACGAACACAGCAGTCATTTTGATGTTCCTAAATCCGAACCGCTGAAGACGCAGTGGCTGTGTTTTGTTTACGATGGGAATATTCCCCACGATCAACGTCAATGCGTTCATGTTTGCGCGAATCATTTCTCACAAGACTGCTTTATAAACGAGGATCAGTATAAAGCTGGTTTTGCTGCTCCTGAAAAAGGAATCGGTACCAACTATACGTGTCCCTGCTGCACCTCCAGAAGAAGTGAGTGTAATGTTTTACTAACCTTTAATTATTAATCTTTGCAAATCGCTTGCACACTTCACGATGAATGTGGCTAATGTTTACACTCAGGGTACATTACGGCATGTTTTCTATGTAACCGACGTTCTCAATATAATTCATAATCCCACATTTATAATGAACAACGCGGTATGGTTATTGTGTTATTAAAAACTGTGAACGCAGAGGGGCTCATTATCATTTAAAGGCATATGCACTGAAACGGCGTGCTGAAAACAGAGCTGTTTTTGAGCAGGTAAAATAAGTGTTTTCTTAAAATACTAATGAGAATTTTTAATAAAAGTATATTACAACGTTTTCATTTAGACCCTAAAGATTCATATTAACTTGTACAAAAATGGCATTATATGACCCCTTTAAAGAAAATCTTGAATGCAGGTGTAAGTCTCACAAGCCAAAAGACTATGCACTGCTTTCTGAAACATACAGACATGGCGCCACCTACTGTATGAAATATGCACTGCTGTACATTAGTTTCCATGACAATGACTTGTTACAGGAAATACTAACTCCAAATAGGGCAGTTGTCACCCTGACACCAGATAGTAAGCAAACCACCTGAGCTGGGTAAACTAGCATGACCTAGAGCCCCTCCGTTTAAACTACTGTCATCCTAAAAGTGTGCATTTGATCATTCCGATCCAAATTACACAACATGCGATACACATTTTGATCACTAGTTGCTGGCTTGTCTAAATGCAGATAAAACGATAGCTGGAATTGACATCTCTACTATGAAAAAAAAAGAGGTAACTTCAGCATTAAAGTGTAAGTCTGGTTGACAAAGGAATCTCATCTCAGCAGCATGTTAACTGTACTGGTTATTATCATTCTGCTTTGGTGGAAGGAATCCAAATTTCAGTATTGTTTAATCTGTTTCTGACGAAGAAATCCCAGGACAGTGTTATACACGTAGACTTGGGTGACGCCCCCTTTCTAAAATGTAAAGGCCTTACATGTTATTGTTAGATTGATGTAATTAATCTAAATTTTAACTTCATCTACAAGCAGAGAGCTACCTAGCAATCAAAACTGTTTCATTCGCTGAAAAGTCAGTATTTATGCACGAGATGGACGTAACTATGTATGCTTAGACAAGCCAAGCGTTGACTTACATAAATCTATTTCCTTCCTCTTTAAGCAAGTAGAAGTTGTTTAGAGTGAAGAGAAGAGTTAGGCCTGCCCTACATGAGTAAAATTTGCAAATGCCAAACCACATTTGAATTTTACTGAATGCAACATCAAGTTTTTGAAAGACTTAAAGTATAGGCGCCATGTTTTAACTCGTTCAACACACAAACCTTGTTTAAAATGTGCCTACCTTCTTCATGAACTGTTAGAGTGCTCTGACATGCATTGGTTCCCATGACAACGACTTGTCACAGGAAGTGCTAACTCGTGGCGTTATCTTGTAAACAAACCAGCTTAGGTGGCTAAGCTAACCTAATTTAGCGTCCATTCAGCTCAAGCTAAGCTAAATAATAACTTCTACAGTTAATGTTTAGCATCATTTACTTGAAGCCTTTTCCTACAGCTTGTGTGTATGCAGTGCAAATTTTTCTAAAATACTTTTCCTTTAACCCCATTTAGGATTTCTATTTTTTTTACTTTCTCATTCCTTACTTTCAATTCTTCTCAGCTGAATTTCACCTTCACTAGTTTAGGCGTATTCCTTGCTGAGCGCTGTCGGCTAAATTTGCAGTTACCCTGTCAATTAAACCTAAATTTAATTACACGTAAACTGTGTAGCTAGAGAAGAATTCTTATAGTAATGAGAATTTTCATCAGCACATTGACTAAACTTTTTGAAACTTAATTCCTGCTGTTTTGATCATTTTACTTTGATAATAGCAGTCAGCTATTCACTTGTCTATTCTTTCATCTATATTCTTTATTTACATTTCCCCTTTTGTTTTCTAATGTGGTTCCATTTCCCATAGGGCTTGGAAAGGAACCAGAGATCACACCTTTATGTGTGATTTTGTTTATTTTAAACAAGTGCACTCATTTTTATGACCCTGCAACACAAGTAATTTCAACGATTACTAGGAAATAACTATAGTCCTGAGGATTGATAATAAGCATAATCTGAATAGTAAAGCTGTCCTTTTTCCTCCTTCACTTCGTCAAGCCGTCGTGAACCACCAGTTAAGTGCAGAGAAATAATTTAGTCATAAGAACCATCTCAAGTCATTTATTTAATCTCGGCTATGCCCTTTTCAGGAAATACTCTTAGAACCACACAAGTCTTAGCCTCCTAACACCCACAGCTAAGATGATAAGAATACAAGACACACTTCACTAATGAACCCCCTTGCTTTATGCTACATACCTAGCAAACCCATTAAACCTTAGCTCTGAACTCTTTAGGGTCATGCATTAGTCTCTCACCACAAATGTGCCAAAATGTCACAGATCCTCTGCTTAACCTGACTTTAACCAGACAGGAGACCGAAAGTACTGAAAAGCCATCGTGAGGAACACTGTTCCACCCATGACTGCTGACATCCTACAGCACCAGAGCCAAACGTAACTGCACCATGAGAGAAGAGGACCAACGACCCATGACCCAAGCCAGAGTTACAGCCACACCAGGCTGACCAATATTATCATCTCCTTACCCCAACTTATGGGTATGAAACAGAAGGTAAACAACCTCACATAACAGATCACAACGTCCCACCAGGAGCGGACTTGTGCTCAAAGCCTTACAGACCTGCTAGAGACTGAGGTTCAAACCAGATTCAATGCAGCTGGACTGAACATGCCCAGCCAAGCACAGAACTGTCAACAAACCAGGTACCAGCCAAGCCCCTTGGTAGAAGCCATAGAGGACAGCACCATCAACCTGCAAACACCACAGGATGACCAACGGCTGTCAACGACAACATCCTCCTCCACACCCATCAGACACAGGTGTCAATCGGAGGCTCCATAAGAACAGCCTCAGAGTTACAGGAGCTGCTGACACACGCAAAATAGCTCCCTGAACAGGACTCACCCGAGGAGTCCTGTAAGATACAAGCTGCCGACTTCGTGCCCACCCCAGCTTAGGCAAGCTCACGTCGGCACCACCATAAGGACAGAACAACACTTCAATCCTTCAGACTTCTCGTGACTGAGAGTCTAACAACCATCTTCCGACCTCCTGCCACTAGCACCAGGTCGGCCTGAAATCCGCTCTATGCTACATCGAGCCCTAACCACTTCCTGCAACCACAAGGAAACACCTGCCCCAAAACTAATGGACTTCAGAATGACAGGTGACACCCTGTCAAGGCACCTGCTGCCTCAACACCTGCTGCAGAGACCTGGATTTGGCTACTGTCTACATCACCTGCCGTGGAACGACCACCACTCCAGAAGACACAAACATCCAGAGGCCCCCATGGCCTTCCAGCCTTCTATGACATAGGTTTGTCTGATCTCTCTGGACTTTCAACGTCACTCGTGGTTGTCCTTGAGAGGGACGACAACGATCGAAAGGGGGGAATCTGTAGGGTCTGGACCAATCAGACACACACTAATTATTCATATTCATTATATCTAATGAATATAAAGGTCTGTGAAACTCCCCCAAAACTAACATCACAAATTAAGTTACTATGTCGGCCGGGTGTCCTGTTACAGAGCACCTTAAGACTGATAGCAGACTTTTACGACCTCAAAGGAATGTGGAAACATGTGCAAGAGAGAGAGAATGGGAAGATAGAAACAGACTTTAAGACAGACTTCGCTGCATTCATTTATGGATGAACTTATCTATAAATTAAAATGCATCTCCGGACATTGTGTGTGATAATTTACTGTCTTGTGTAGTGTCTTTTCGATACTATTAGTATTATTGTTATATATATATACACTCACCTAAAGGATTATTAGGAACACCTGTTCAATTTCTCATTAATGCAATTATCTAATCAACCAATTACATGGCAATTGCTTCAATGCATTTAGGGGTGTGGTCCTGGTCAAGACAATCTCCCGAACTCCAAACTGAATGTCAGAATGGGAAAGAAAGGTGATTTAAGCAATTTTAAGGCGTGCAAGGTTGTTGGTGCCAGACGGGCCGGTCTGAGTATTTCACAATCTGCTCAGTTACTTGGATTTTCACGCAAAACCATTTCTAGGGTTTACAAAGAAAGGTGTGAAAAAAGAAAAACATCCAGTATGCGGCAGTCCTGTGGGTGAAAATGCCTTGTTGATGCTAGAGGTCAGAGGAGAATGGGCCGACTGATTCAAGCTGATAGAAGAGCAACTTTGACTGAAATAACCACTCGTTACAACCGAGGTATGCAGCAAAGCATTTGTGAAGCCACAACACGCACAACCTTGAGGTGGATGGGCTACAACAGCAGAAGACCCCACCGGGTACCACTCATCTCCACAACAAATAGTAAAAAGAGGCTACAATTTGCAAGAGCTCACCAAAATTGGACAGTTGAAGACTGGAAAAATTTTGCCTGGTCTGATGAGTCTCGATTTCTGTTGAGACATTCAAATAGAGTCAGAATTTGGCGTAAACAGAATGAGAACATGGATCCATCATACCTTGTTACCACTGTGCAGGCTGGTGGTGGTGGTGTAATGGTGTGGGGGATGTTTTCTTGGCACACTTTAGGCCCCTTAGTGCCAATTGGGCATCGTTTAAATGCCACGGCCTACCTGAGCATTGTTTCTGACCATGTCCATCCCTTTATGGCCACCATGTACCCATCCTCTGATGGCTACTTCCAGCAGGATAATGCACCATGTCACAAAGCTCGAATCATTTCAAATTGGTTTCTTGAACATGACAATGAGTTCACTGTACTAAAATGGCCCCCACAGTCACCAGATCTCAACCCAATAGAGCATCTTTGGGATGTGGTGGAACGGGAGCTTCGTGCCCTGGATGTGCATCCCACAAATCTCCATCAACTGCAAGATGCTATCCTATCAATATGGGCCAACATTTCTAAAGAATGCTTTCAGCACCTTGTTGAATCAATGCCACGTAGAATCAAGGCAGTTCTGAAGGCGAAAGGGGGTCAAATACAATATTAGTATGGTGTTCCTAATAATCCTTTAGGTGAGTGTATATATATATATATATATACTGTGTATTTTATAATAAGAGCCAGACTGCAATGTTACCTCCCCTATAACATGTTTGGTCTTTATAAACTGATACTTTGAAGATCTAAATGATTGTGTATATGATATGTTTATAGCTGCGATAGCTAAGAATCTTTCCTAGTTTGCTCATCGGCAAGCCAACCAGCTCTACATGCAAATGAGCACGTTTTGGAACAAAGATCCATAAATCAAATTTTCCCGCTTGGAATCTCACCTTCTTATTGTACAAGCCAACCCTAAAAGGTGTGGTCTCTTTCCGGCTTTAAATAGCCGCTCCACAAACTCTGCCCCCTCTTCCTTTTTTCCATCCGACCACAACACTGTTCCTGAGGATACAGGGGGAATCCCTTCCCCCTTCACTGGGGGCCCTAGGCCCCAGCAGGACGTGAGGACTGCCTGCCATGCTTTCACGCTCACAAAGGGAGGCAGACTGTCTTTTCTTCAATCCAGAAACTGCAACCTTATCAACTGAAAAGGACAACCTCAGGAGTGTTGGTACAACGACTTCTCCTAAGGCAGAAGAAGTCCGTCGCAACTCACACCCTTTACTCTGCGTGTCCTCCCCGGACCAGGGCTGGCAGGCCACAGTCTGCACTCCAGCCATGAAAACAGAGTCAAACCAACCATGCAAGTTCCTCATATCTTCTTCATCCAACGAAGAAGAAAATGATTGAGACTTCAACATTTGACACTCGCAGAATCATCAACAACTTAAATTTTCAACAACTTTGATAATAGTGTACGCTACCCAGGCATGCAAGTATACTTTTGATTTGATGCTTTGAAAATGAAATGCTGATGTTTCTTCTCATAGTTACATGGAACTTCTCAATAGTTCCGTTTCCGGTTTCGTCCTATCACTCACCTATTTATGTATTTATGTGTGTACGTTGTTTAGTTTATGTATATGTATGATTTAGTTAATAAAACTTGTACATAATATGTATTTGGTTCTGATTTGCTGCAATACGGAGTCCCTTTACGATTTTAATTTGGCTACATGCTCAAAGCGCTGTACAAGCTAAGAAATAATTATTCTTCTGTGGCCATGGGAGGTACCTTTTTCTTAGAATAAATGAATAATCAAAGAGTTCGTTGGATGAACTGATTAATTGATTGTAATATTAATTCAGCCACATCAAGTTAATCCAATTAACTGACCCAAATATTCATAATTAATAATAACAAGTTATTATTGATTATTAATATTCCAAAGAGCTGATTCGTTACATAGGGTATTACAATTTCATTATCAATTACGCTTGTCTGAAGTATAAAATCATTGGTTACCCGTAAGCCAATCACATAACGTTTGGTCGAACTTCCACTGTAAACACAAGTATGATGCGAAAACGAAACCATAGAGCGAAATACCAGAGTGAACATGGCTGTGAACGACTTTTGCAGATTATGTGAAGTAATCCACGGTACAATCAGGGCCTCTAAACTAATATTTGACAGTAGAGAGAAACAAGAAAATATTTGCAGCCAACTGTCAAAGTTAGGATTAGTTCTGTTAAGCACAGCTCTTTGTTCATCTCGAGTCTGTCGGAAATGCTGCAATTTAATTGCAAGATTACAGCATGACATGGCAATATTTAAGAACTGGAAAAGAAAGGAGACACTGACCTGTCAAAATGGTGCCAGTTCGAGCTCGACAGATAAAAGAGAACGAGATACACCCTCTAAAACAATTCAAAATGTTTAACAAACACTCTTCTTGTTCGGGCTTCAGTTTGCAAATGCGGGGAATATACTCCACAACAGAGCGAATTGCATCCCGTGTGTCCATATCCGCGGTCGTTTTTGATTTCCCTAACCCAAAATACAATCTTAAAGGGCATATTGCAGGTTAGAGGACCCAACGAGTCAATGTATAGAAAAACAATGTAGTAACTAGATTTTCTTTAAAATATACTTATAAATACGCTACATTGCCTTCTGGAGTCGTTTTTGTGAGAAAATTTTACTTCCGCATCTGAAAATGGGCGTGACTTAACGGGCGGGAGAGCGGTCGATTCAAACCATTCAAACAACAGGAAAACAATGGATCGCAATGACATTTCGGACTTACTCGTATGACGGACCACGGACCACAGCCATACAATTATGAGCCTGCTATGCTGCAGAGAGAGAGCAGGGACAGGCCAGGATAAATGTTAGACAGAACAATGGTCAGAGACGCACATTATTGCAGAAGTATTATTATAAAAAAACTTGTGTGGAGTGAGTGTGCGCAGCCGCAGTTTATTGCATCACTTAATCGCGCGTCTTTTTGATCAGCCTAGCTGTCAGATACTGAGTAAACATTAAAAGAAACAGCCTATTCAATCTTCCCTGCATGTTTTTTAACGAAGAAATTAAATAGCAATCAGAAGAATGGAAGCAGCAATAAAAAAATGAAGACTGTATGCTGTCGGCAAAACATTATACCACTTATGCAATAAAAACTGCACTGCAACAAAATGGTACGGCATGTGTTTTTATATTTAATGCTGTTCACTGTGAGTTTTAATTAATAGTGTAATAGAGTAATAGACCAGCCGCCCCTGACTCCAGACACCACCGCGAGGAGCCGACACCACAGGTACGCAATGGAATGGACCAGACTGAGGCAAAGGTAAATTTCAAGGAATACCAATCTTTATTAAGCACGGTATTTATGGAAGTAAAGAAAAGGATGGTAACAGTCGCTGGGGCTTCTCCCCGGAGCAGCTTGGCAGATCGAGGGCTCCTTCCCCGGGACATTACACACTCCACGGCCCCGAAGGCAGATAGACAGGTAAGCACTCTTTTCCCAGCGATAACTGCACACTTCGGAACTCAGAAGGTAAGTAGACAGGTAAGCACTCCTCTTCCAGCGATAGCTGCACACCTCGGGGCTCAGAAGGTAAGTAGACAGGTAAGCACTCCTCCTTCCAGCGATAGCTGCACACCTCGGGGCTCAGAAGGTAAGTAGACAGGTAAGCACTCCTCCTTCCAGCGATAGCTGCACACCTCGGGGCTCAGAAGGTAAGTAGACAGGTAAGCACTCCTTCCAGCGATAGCTGCACACCTCGGGGCTCAGAAGGTAAGTAGACAGGTAAGCACTCCTCTTCCAGCGATAGCCGCACACTTCGGGGCTCAGAAGGTAAGTAGACAGGTAAGGATTCTTCACAATACAAAGTATTTTCGTCAGTGCACAGTAATGAGACAGTGGTTTAAAAGCTTACTTCACCAGCAATGCTGCATGCTTCCAGACTCAGACGGTAAGGAGAACAGGTAAGGATCTTCCCAGTACAAAGTACTTTCTTCGGTTCACGATAGTGAGACAGTGGTTTAAAAGCTTACTTCACCAGCAATGCTGCATACTTCCAGACTCAGACAGTAAGAAGAACAGGTAAGGATCTTCCCAGTACAAAGTACTTTCCAGCTCAGCTGTAGCACTCTAGGCTTCTGATGGAGAACAGATATAGTAACAACTTTCCACAAACGTGTACGCTTGGGTTGGGGCCACTTCTCAGCAAAAACACACCACACTCGTGTTCACTTCAATTCCACAGCCATGAATCAATGTGTATCAATAAGGCAAAAGCACTGCAATTCACTCACACGATAAGGCTGTTCAGAGGCCTCAATCCGTTTGTTACACTCACGTGGGGGATATTAAATCTTCAGTTCCTGCTCAACACACTCTGAAACACATAGCTTCTCCAACAGTCAGATCCACACTCACTCCACCCTCTTCAAGCTATTTGAATGTTCGTAAGATGAAGTCAATTCACTTATCTTTCTTTCTCTCTTCACAGTGCAGGTTCAATCGATAACTCAGTCCAGTAGATTTCCCACAGACGATCACTCTGATTCAGCAAACTTCAATGGGCGGCTTCCACACCCAGACAATTTTCCCGAGGAAGCTTGTGTCAAACACTGCTCTGAGACCACCAGCTTTAATCCACTTCAACAACCCTCTTTGAACGCCCTCTTTGAACCAGGCTTGAACCAGGCTTGAACCAGGCTTGAACCAGGCTTGAACCAGGCTTGAACCAGGCTTGAACCAGGCTTGAACCAGGCTTGTACCAGGCTTGAACCAGGCTTGAACCACGCTTGAACCACGCTTGAACCACGCTTGAACCACGCTTGAACCACGCTTGAACCACGCTTGAACCACACTCAACACTCTCTGAATGGCCCTTTTATGTTTGGCTTGTGAAGCAGGAAGCCTGTGTGAGCGCCGCTCCTCTCTCTCTCGCACCTGCAGTGTATTAGCGCTAATCAGTTCGGACCATGTTTCTGTCACACCCGGAACCGGAGTGGAAGGTGTCGCACACAATTGCTTCCCTCCAGGAACTCGGCACCCGTTGCAAAAGCATTATATGTTTTCATTGCTTTTTTGTTTTTAGTTTGTTCCAAAAGATGTACATATAATGTGAAGTCATTTATAAAATGTGAAAAAAGCCCAATTCTTTTTATGTATATGGTATTTTCCTAATAAAACAAATAACTGTATAATATGTTGTTCTTTACATTCTAAATTGTCATTCTGAGTATAAAAAAGCTAATTTACCCGTTCTTACTGAATACAAACCTATCTGCGCTGCTGAAGCTCCCTCCCTCTCGTGACGTAAAATGACACGATGTTGAAAAAAAAAGCGTTTTTTACGAGCAGTCAAAGAAACGCTCACTTTATCTACTAAATTTGTGCCCTTATGTCGTTTTAAAACATTTTAAATCCTGCATTACCTTTTCATATGGTATTTTCATACAAGGTTATATATTAATTTAGATTTTTTTTTACCTGCAATATGCTCTTTAAACTCGGCGCTTAGCGTCTACGTCACGGCTCTCAGCCCGCCCTCTGTTCGTTGATTGGCCGGTGTGGTGAAGTGTTGAGTCCCACCAGAGAACTCCCACTCTCAGTGAACTTCCTTGTTCTGAACTGGTTGCAGTTCCACTGTGATTCCATATGAGGGCGCTCACAGGATGAGTGCAGAATGTATGGATGTCTGTGGAGCTATACCCCTCAAAATCCACTTTTCTCAGGATATAATTTTTTGTCTAATAATTTGAATGTTGTTTTCAAAAGGAGATGCAAAGAAATTACAGATTGCTGGGTGTTAGATTTTTTCTTTCTCACAGATCAAAGGACCACGGTGCAATGCACAGCCCCGTGAGTTTCTTCAACCCTCTAAAATAGTTGGATTAGTAGATTTTTAGAAAGATATTATATATTTTATAAGTATTTCATTTATATAATTTTAAAGATCAATGCTTTTTCAACTCTAGTTAATTTAGGAAGATATGTACAGGAATGAGGAGAGTGGGCGGGGAGGTGTTGTGTGTCTCACACACACACACACAATACACGCCTGTCAAGCGCGGAGGAGAGAGAGAATCACTGGGGGGATCTTTTTCAACTTTACAACTTAAATGTATGGACATCTTAGGAACTACCTCAACACGGTGAAAATGTAAGATGACTTTATTTCCTTTATCTAAAATATGTCGGATGATTTTTATCATCAAGTTAGTCGCGGACTTGAAGCTGTGTCAAATCCAAGTTAGTCGCGGACGTGGAGCTCTGTCAAATCCGAATTAGACCCGGACGTGGAGCTCTGTCAGATCCCAGTTAGTCACGGACGTGGAGCCGTGTCAGATCTAAGTTAGTTGCGGACGTGGAGCTGTGTCAGATCCAAGTTAGTCGCGGATGTGGAGCTGTGTCAGATACAAGTTAGTCGCGGACTTGGAGCTTGTCAAATCCAAGTAAGTCGCGGACAGCGAGCTTTGTCAAATCCAAGTTAGAGCCGGACGTGGAGCTCTGTCAGATCCAAGTTAGTCGCGGACAGGGAGCTGTGTCAAATCCAAGTTAGTCGTGGACGTGAAGCTGTATTGACGTGGAGCTGTGTCAAATAGGGCTGCACAATACAGATGGAAGCTGCTGCTGATCAAGCAAAAAAAAATTACTTCAGACAGAGGTGTTCTTGATAAAGGAATTCCAGTACAGACTGTGCACTCTAAATCGTACAAAACCACAAACATACAGCACTACAGCTCAGCTAAGCCACATGCTGCGACCGCGACCACTTCTTCTCCACCTAGATCTTGTTTTAGGTGTGGTTCTGACAAGCATCTAGCTAACTACTCTCAATGCCCTGCTGTAAATGCCCAATGCAAGTCTTGTAACAAGAGGGGTCATTTTGCTCGCGTATGTCGTTCTGTTCCGACCAGTAAAGTACATGAGGTGCAGTTGCCTGATGTGACTATATTGTATACAGGCAATATTGATGAGCATGCTCCAAAGAGACTGTTTTGCAATGCCACCATCCACACACCTGCCTCTGCTGCCAAGGAGATACAACTTACTGTAGATACAGGGTCTGCAGTCTCTATACTACCACACCATGTCTATAAACAATACTTTAGCTCCACTGCTTTGTCTCCACCTTCCGCTAGACTGGTGACCTACACACAAACACACATTCCAGTACTTGGATGTCTCCATGCTCAGGTGTGTGTAGCAAATTCGAGCACTTCCGGCACATTCTTCATAGTAGAGGACGGCACTGCATTGCTCGGTATGGACTTAATCAGGAACCTGCATCTCTGTATTAATGCTGATACGGTTACCACCTCAGATGCAATGCTAGCTACTCCTGTTCTGTCCACAACTACTGCTGAAACTCTCACTGCCCCCCTACCTGAGATAGGGTGTGTGAAACAGTTTGTGCACAAGGTCAAAATCGATCCTACAGTTCAACCAGTGCTCCAAAAACTGCGGCGTTTGCCATTCGCAGTTAGGGATGCTGTTTTGGCCGAACTCGATCGTCTGCTGCTGGCTGGCATTATAGAAGAAATTGATGCTTCTGCTTGGGTTTCTCCCATTGTGGTTACGAAAAAAAAGAATGGAGGCATACGGATGTGCACTGACCTTCGTGAACCAAACAAGGCTGTGATCACTGACTGCTACCCTTTGCCACACGTCGATGAGCTTTTCTCCAGCCTGCGAGGCGCTACTCTTTTCTCCACCATCGACCTGGCCAATGCGTACTACCAGGTGCCCCTCCACAAAGACAGTAGAGACATTACGGCCTTCATTACGCATAAGGGCCTATTTCGATTTCGCCGGGTTCCATATGGCCTGGCATCGGCCCCATCAGCATTTCAAAAGATGATGACAATTATTCTGGAAGGAGTACCTGGTGTCCAGAACTACCTAGATGATCTAATAGTTTACGGTGCCACTACTGACGAACACGATCAGACGCTCCATGCTGTCCTGCAAAAACTGAAAGAGGCTGGACTGTTTCTGAACAATGAAAAGTGCCATTTCAGAAAGACCACACTGCGCTATCTTGGCCATGTCATTACTGCAGATGGTATTTTGCCTGACCAAGAGCATGTTACTGCAAGCTCCATCTGACGCTGCTGCCTTACGATCCTTCTTGGGCCTTGCTTCATGGTACTCAAAGTTTATCCCGAATTTTCCAACAGTGGTGGTTCCCATGCGCGAATGTGGCAAGGATAAAGATACTTTCACATGGTCTGAATCGGCCCAGATCAGTTTTGATGAAGTCAAGCAGCTCTTAGTGTCCAGCTCTGCCTAAGCCCTGTACGACCCCTCCCTTCGCTCAGTGATCTCGACCGATGCTTGTGATTATGGACTGGGTGCTGTGTTCACACAAATTCAGCCGGATGGTACAGAGAAACCGGTAGAGTTTGCTTCATGTACACTTACAATGGCAGAGCATAAATACTCAATAGTGGAAAAAGAAGCTCTTGCCTGCGTATGGGCTACAGAAAAGTGGCGAACGTATTTGTGGGGCCGACGTTTTACTTTGCACACAGATCACCAGGCACTCACAACCTTACTCACTACCAAAGGGATGAATAGGGCTGGATTGCGCATTGCCCGCTGGTCAGCACGTCTGCTTTGTTTTGACTATGATGTCATTTACTAACCAGATTCACAGAACTATACACCAGACTGCCTTTCACGTCTCCCTCTGCATGTGCCAGCGGATCCTTCTACAGATGAGGAACCCGAACTTGTGGCTCTGATTTCTTCCACTCTGAGTTCCCTTCCAGTGTTCGGAAATGGTTCCTTGTGTTCGGAAATGGTAGCTCTGCGTGAACAAATTAGCCGTGGCTGGCCTCCGTCTATACAGGCTGTTGCCCAGAATCTAATGCCCTATTACAAAGTGAGGGATGAGCTCTCAGTTCTGGGCCATTACATCTTCTGGGGTTCCAGATTGCTGGTGCCTGTTTCACTGCGTCACACACTGGTCACCCTGGCCCATGAAAGCCACCAGGGGATTGTACGCACTAAACAGCGTCTGCGTGACCTTTACTGGTGGCCTGGTATGGACGCTCAGGTTCAGACCTACATATCTGCATGTGCCCCCTGTCAGTCTAACGACAAAACAGCTCAAACTCATCCGGCTCCTTTACAACCTGTTCCACTCCCTGACGGACCTTGGAAAAAATTAGGCCTTGATATTGTTGGGCCATTTTAGACTGCCATTCCTGCCTGTCGGTATGCTGTGACATTGACCGACTACTTTTCGAAGTGGCCTGAACTTGCCTTTTGTCCATCTCCCACAACGTACAGTGTCTTAGACTTTCTGAACACCGTCTTCAGCCGTCATGGCAATCCTGAAAGCATTGTCACCGATAATGGGACACAGTTCACATCAGCCGCCTTCGCTGAATTTCTCAAGGCCCGAGGTATACACCATAACAAAATATGTTTAAACAAGTTGTTGTGTGCACATCCCACCTTCTGGCAGGTGCAGGACAAAAAGGACTACTGAATTGAAAAGATTATAATGTCCGCAACACTGCTACTTACTCCCATATTTTAATAAAAAAGGCAACGTTTCGACCCTACTGGGTCTTCTTCAGGCAATTGGCAAAACACATTTGATACAGAGTTATATAGGCCTTACAATCTGACCCACCCCGTGATTTCAATTAGCTTGATTGGGTCTAAACAAGCCTAATAACCTCACTCATTAATTAATTAAGAGAACACTTGCATGGAAAAAACAATCAACATACACAAGAATCAATTCCATATGCACATAACTTCCTAAAATGTAGTCAGAAACATGCAATTAACTACCAAGAAACAGTGCATACTCACATATACATATATAAATCCACAACCAAATACATAGGCTACATAAATACACATTATATTATGACATATACATGACACAAAGCCATTCATTATAAGAATGGCTTTATGTCAAAATCTTCATTAAGACCATAAGGAGACATAGGGCCCTATCTTGCATTCGGCGCAAATGACTTTGTACACTGACGCATGTATCATTCCTATTTTGCACCCGCGCAAAGCGGGCTTTTCCCTCCACAGACGCACGTCGGCAAACTAGGGAATGAACTTGCGCTCCCTGGGCGGGTCGGTGCAAAAAGGAGGCGTGTTTCGGCGCAAACATTCCCTAGTGCTATTTTGCAGTTCCAGAAAACAATTGCGCCACTGACCAGAAAAAACCTAGTCTAAAGTCAGTGGCGCGTTGCGCGTTGTTCATAATGCTATTTTAAGCGCGCATGCTTGGCCATAATGTAGCGGGTGCACAACGCGCATACACTTTGATTCTCTCAACAACACAGATGCAGCAGTTTTTATTTTTTGCAAATCATACATTATAACAAGGAAAAATATTAACACATGAGGGAAATCATTGTGGTGTCCATGAAGATGTAAAAAATTACTTTTTTTCCTCCCACATCTGTTTAACCAACGCTGATTTGGGTGGGTTTCTCCCATCCCCATACAACGTCACTTCTCTGTCTTTCACGGTCCTGACAAGAACGTCGGTCTCCTCGGCTGTGAACCGCTCCTGGCGCGCGCCTGGTAAATCCGCCGTTATAATAGCAATCCGCCATGCAACATGTGCACCTGCTCTTAAAGGGAATGTGAGATGACGCTCTGATTGGTTTATTTCACTTTACGCCCAAACCACACCTATGAATAATGAAGCTACTTCAGACCAACCCCTTTTAGATTTGCGCCAGGCGCAAGAGGCATTTATCCCGCCGGGAAAATAGCAACAGCGCCGGGATCCGCCCACAAAGTTACTTGCGCTTTGCGCTTTGACACTTGCGTTTCAGATCGTTAAAATAGGGCCCATTGTGTTCAAGTAGTAAATCCAAAAAGTTTCCAGTTGGAGAAGCCTTTTACCATGATCTCCTCCTCTAAACGGTTTATTGACCCGCTCCACCCCGATGTATCTAAGGGCGCTGACATTGTGGCCAGCTGATTTAAAATGAGCGGCGACAGGACTACGTTCATCTCCTTTTCTGATGGTACTTCTGTGCTCACTGATTCTGGTCCGCTCTCGTTGTTTTACCAACATATGATAAACCACATGGGCAACTGATTAAATAAATAACATGTGTGGTGCTACATGTAATAGTACCGCGAATAGATAATGTCTAACCAGTGTGTGGATGATTAAAATGTTTGCACTTATGCGTATACGAGCACTGGGCACAACTGCCACATCTATAATTACCATCTGGCATACTAAGAAAAGGCGTTGTAACTTGAGGACGCAAAATGAATATTAATAAAAGAAATCAAGCCACAATGTCTCACTTTTTTGGAGATTTTTATTAAAAAATATGAATTTCTCAGCTGTGGAAAGACTTAGCCTATACTTCTTTTTTTACAGATAATTTCTCCAGCCTTTGAAAAAATCCCCTCACAAGGGACATTTGTTGCTGCTGGCATGCAAAGATATTTTTTAGCTAGGACATACAAATGAGAAAAGATTACTGCTCTCTCTTTCCAGTAAGTTAGATCATGAGTTCTGGGCAAATCTATCTATTAATCTATCTGTCTATATATTTATATCTATGCATCTATTAATGTGTCACTATATGTAGGCTATACTCTGTCTGTCTCTAGCCTATCAGTCAATGTGTTGTGTAAATTTAAATGTAGGCTAAGCCTAACTAATCAAATCGCACTATGTCACTATATCACCAAAATCCGCTATCTCAAAATCAAACTCCTCTCACAAAAACCCACGAGGTCAATATGCGTTGATTTCACTTTTATACAGATGTGCGATTGTGTGGTCTGTTGTTCCCGACCGTGTCAATCAAACGCTGATTCGGCAGATCACACCTGATGAAACACTTAGTGAAACATTTCGAGGCTTCGTTTGGCCACAGTCACGTGACATGGGTGTTTTGAATCACGCTTCGGATCAGTGTTTCGAAACATCTGCGCTTCGGGATCTCGCAAAGCTTCGGAACGACTGTTTCGTGTCAGCCATCCCTAATAAAAACCATTAAAACAGTAAACAATAAAATTGGCAAGACAACATAAGTGAAATGGGTCAGGCTGAATATGAATGTCTAAACAACAGAGTTTTGAGTTTGGATTTGAAAAGATTAAATGAGTCCATGGTACGTAGATCTGGAGGGAGGTAATTCCAGGGGCGGATCTACAGGGGGGCAAGGGGGGGCAGGTGCCCCCCCACTCTAGAGCCTTGCCGCCCCAGCTGCCCCCCTAACTTTGATGATCCAAAAACTGTACTTGTAAAAACAACCTGCCACTATGTCCACAAGCTTCGCAAAACAATGAACTAAACAATACATTTACCAAAAGTGAACAATTTAATTTTTAATTTTAAATATATTATTAGCCCCTCCCCCCTGCGTCCCTGATTCAAACGTGCAGAGCGGGCGGCGTTGGCGGCTCACACACACACAGCGAGTCTGCTGCGGTAAGGTGGCCCTGCAACCCGACTGGAGAGAGTGAGCTTCCCCAGAGCCTCTGAAGGTGAAGTGAGTTTCCCCAGGTGTAGTGTAAACACACACGTTTAACTTAAAGTTACATTTGTAATGAATGTATTGTATACTAAAGACGATTCAGCATCAGCAAAAACAGCGCGTCTATTACATTAGCCAAAATCAGCGGTCAATTCGCTCCCTCGTGATTTGTAAGAGCACTCTTCCCTTTGATTAGCCTAATTTTGATTTTAGTAAAGACAAGAACAGCTTAAGGCGAGGCACAAAAACATCGGGGTTTTTTTCACTGGTTAATTTTAAGATTTTGGGCTATTTGTCTTCAATAACATGTCTTCTTTCAGACTTGTGGTGAAAAAAATTCCAAAAAAACACATTTAGGACTTTATTTTACTACACTTTGTCTATTTGCGTCAGTAGATTTCTCCTAAATTCAACAAAAGTTGTCGTTCTAAATCAACATGCTGCTCCGCGATCGCTGCATGTCAATGTCATCACATACATCTCCGTTGGAAAGCTCTCTCTCTCCTGTACATTGTTGTCGTATCCAAATATGGTAATTTCCTTTTAATCAGCAACCAATCGTGAAAGTACAATGGGCATTTAACTCTAAAACCAAAATCTCATTGGCTGATGTCAATTTCTGACAACGTTATTCGTTCAGATGCATCACGTGACGTGCTCTGACATTTAGATATGCGTTTTTGACTGTTTTTCTGTTCAGTTGAAGGCCATAAATGCTGTGATTTAGGTGGTTTGTATTGTTGTTGCTAATGATTTGATAAGATATTGTGTCTGTAAATAGTTGTTTCCACTAAAAAAAGTATGATTTTTTACATTACAAATCTTTAAATGCTGTTTTCTCAAAATTAGTTTTTTGTCATTCTCCAGTACAAACATCTCAGCCTGTGTAGCACCTATGTACACCAAACTTTCCAGTTATACACTTAGCAGTATTCTGAAGATATTTTCAGAGGGATTTGTTAATAAATCATTCCTAAAAACCTTTGTAGTGTGTAAGGGCATGATTAAACAATAACATTAATCATTTAATAATGATTAAAAGTGTTTTTGTGTTTGTTTTGTTAAAGCAATTCACATATAGGGATTCCCATGTACCGTCTACCCCTGCCACCCTGCCAAGACCTCTTGCCACCCCTTTGCCCCCCCATGTAAAATTTTCTAGATCCGCCACTGGGTAATTCCAAAGATGGGGAGCAGAGGGACTAAACGCCCTGCTCCTCATTGTGACAAGACGAGCAGGGGGAACAGAAAGCTGGCAGGTGTGAGAGGATCGGAGTGAACGAGTAGGGATGTTTAAATGGAGAAGATCTGAAATATATGGAGGGGCCATGTTATGAACTGCTTTGAAAGTAATGAGAAGTATTTTAAAGATGATCCTCTGTTTGACAGGAAGCCAGTGAAGTTGTTGCAGGATGGGAGTGATATGATGAGAAATGGGGGTCTGAGTGATCAGGCGTGCTGCAGAGTTCTGTAGGAGCTGCAGCTTCTGGAGCGACTTATTAGGAAGGCCAAACAGGAGTGAGTTGCAGTAATCTAACCGGGATGTGATGAGGCTGTGAACCAAGATGGCGGTGGTTTTGGGAGTAAGAGAGGGACGGAGGCGGGAAATGTTGCGCAGGTGGAAATAGGCTGACCGGGTGATGCTATTAATGTGAGAGTGGAAAGATAGTGTGCTGTCAAGGACGACACCAGACAGGGGAGGACAGTTGAGTTGTCAATGGTAATGGAAACGTTATTAGCTTTGGAGAGGGTATGAGGTGTGCCCACCAGGAGGACTTCAGTTTTTGAACTGTTCAGTTTGAGAAAGTTGGATGAAAACCAAGAATGAATTTCTTGGAGACAGAGGGTAAGAGAGGTTGGTGGGAGTAGAGAAGATGGTTTAGAAGAGAGGTAGAGCTGGGTATCGTCCGCGTAGCAATGAAATTTAATGTTATGTTTACTGAGGATGTGACCAAGAGGGAGGATGTATATGATAAAAAGGAGAGGCCCCAATACAGAGCCTTGGGGCACTCCAGCGGAGACGGGGAAGGTAACGGATTTCTGGGTTTTTAGTTGTATGAACTGTGTGCGATCAGAAATGTATGAAGTAAACCAGGCTATGGGAGTGTGGGTGATACCAATAGATGATAATCGACTAAGGAGGGTGGGATGAGAAATGGTATCAAAAGCTGCTGTGAGGTCCAGAAGAATGAGAATTGAAAGTAACCCAGAATCAGAAGCCATGAGAAGGTCATCTGAAATTTTGATAAGTGCGGTTTCAGTGCTGTGAAGGGGACGGAAGCCAGATTGAAACTGCTCGTAGATGTTATTCGACATGAGGTGGTTATGAATTTGACAGGCGACTGTTTTTTCCAGAATTTTGGATATGAACGGTAAGTTAGATATAGGACGGAGATTGCTAAATTTAGTGGGGTCCAGACCAGGTTTTTTCAGAATGGGTGTGACCGAGGCAATTTTAAGTGAATGGGGGACTGAACCGGAGCTTAGGGAGGAGTGGATAATCTCAGTGATGAGAGGGGCAAGTGAAGAGCAGCAGGATTTAACCAGGGTGGAGGGAAGTGGGTCGAGCTGACATGTGGAGGGTTTAGATTTATGAATAATGTCCGAAATGGCTTGGACAGAGGGAAGGTCGAAACTTGAAAAAGTAGTAGTTGGGGATGGATAAGGGGTGTTAAAGTTGCCTCCAGAAACTGCAGCTCCAGATGAGGTCAAGTGTTTATGGATGTCTGTGATTTTGGAAACAAAAAAGGACATAAGTTTATTGCAAAAGTCTTGGGATTGCATATGGTAGGAAAGAGAGTCAGGAGGTTTTGTGATGGAAGTGAGGATGGAGAACAGGGTTTTGGAATTATGATGATTAGAGTGGATTAAGTGAGAGTAATATGCAGATTTAGCTGAAGAGAGGGAATCCTTATACAAATTAACATGTTCCATGTACATATTTTTATGAATGGTGAGTCCCGTTCTGTTAGCAAGACGCTCCAGCTGACGGCCCTGAGATTTCAGGAGGCGGAGGGCGGGAGTGAACCAGGGTGCTGAGCGGGTGAAGGAAACTGATCTGGATCTCATAGGAGCATGGGTGTCCAAGAGAGTGTGAAGATGTTTGTTATAGTAAGAAACTAATTAATCAGGTGAACAGCAGGCAGGTACACTTGGAAAATTATTGATATCAGATGCAAAGTTGACAGTGTTAATGTCCTTGATGTTCCTGAAGGAAATGGTGCGCGGGAGGGTCAGTTTAGCTAACGGGAGGGTAGTATTAAAAGTAATAAGCATATGGTCGGAAAAGGCAACAGAGTGAGTTTTACAGGCAGAGGGGATGACACCGGAACAACAGACTAAGTCCAATATATGCCCACCACAATGAGTTGGAGAGTCGATATATTGGTGCAGACCGAGGCTTTCCAGGGAAGATGAAAAGTCTCTGAAAAGAGGGGAGAACTGATATTATCCATATGAATATTGAAATCACCCAGGATGATTAAGTTATGAGATAGAGTTGAAAGATAAGTGAAAATATGGGAAAAGTCATTAAAAAAATCTTTGTTATATTTTGGGGGACGGTAAACAGTAACCACGACTGTTGGCGAGGGTCCGGGCAACAGTGAGGCAGAGTACTCAAACGATGAAAATAGAGGAGAAACAGGAATCGGCAAAACTTTCCAGGTCTCGCGATGAAACAATGCGAGACCTCCGCCACGTCCAGAAGCACGGGGCTGGCAATTGTAAACAAACCCCGGCGGGGCAGACGCGTTAAGAGAAATAAAATCATTAGTCAGCTGCCAGGTCTCAGTCAAACATAAAAAGTCAAGATTATAGTCCAGAATGACATCTCTGATTAGTGGACCCTTGTTGTTGAGAGAGCGAATGTTTAGGAGACCAAAGTTGACGATGGCAGAGCTACTTTTACAGGCAGAGTTAGCCGCTTTAGGCAGACTAGCCAGACTACTGTGATTAGCTCCTCGGCTAGCGCTACGAGAACGACGGCGTGTGGTAAACCAAGTTGTTATGGAAGAATAAGAGTTCTTATAAAAGCGCTTACCGCGCGGTCCACGGTGGATATATCTCCGGTTCGGCTGGAAAAAGATGTCCGACGGAATGGAGCAACCAGATTGGGGCTGGAGAACATCAACATGGCGTCGGAGCTTCAAAAGCTCAGCAACAGAGTACTGAAACAGAGCGTCGACTTGCAGGTGGGCAAGAGACACTAGAAGCCAGCCAAGCACGAACCAGAAAATTGACCGGTGAGTCCAGGTCATCCTGCACTGGAGAGAGAAAGAGAGGCTGGAGGGCCGGAGATCCTCAGGTAAGCAGCAACAGCGGTGAAGATGTTAGGACGCAGCCGGGATCACAGAAGAGCATTAATCCAACAGTTACTGGTCATGAGCAGCAACCAATGTTGTACAATGTTGTACTATTGAGAGGTTTCACCGTGCTCTGAAGGGCTGCATACAGACAGCCATTCTGCAGTCACAGCCGTGGAAGGACGCTGTGACCAACTGGCTTCAAGTGTATCGTGCGACACCCCATGCCACTACCTTAACCTCACCCTACAAACTGCTCTATGGACGTAAAATGCGTACCAGACTGGACATTTTGCCAATTGCTCCGATGTTGAATTCATCTGTCCGTGACACTGTGGAGAGGAATCAAGCTAAGATGAAACGGTACACAGACATTAAGCGGCATGCTTGTATTCCGTCTTTTGCTCAAGGGGAGAGAGTGAGGGTCAGAATTCCTCGCTTAGTCCCTAAAGCACACCCCAGCTTTCCTGGTCCGTTAACAGTGAAAAAGCGTGAGAGTCCAAACACCTTTCTGCTAAGTGATGGGAAGAGATGGAATGCCACACACTTGGCTCGCTCTCATTCTGTGCCTGAGTAGAGGTCAAGATGGTACACCAACGTCCACACAAACCGTTCAGGGTACTTCAAAACAGCCACGTCTTAGATCCAAACCTAAGTGGCACAAAGTTAAGTTCTTGGTTGAACCAAACTGTGAAAGAAATAATCTTTAAAAGTGTTTTGAGTTCATGAAGGTGGAATCCTTTAATTTGAGTGGCATGGAATTTTGTTAAAGACTTTTGACTGCCAGATGTTAGTTAATTCAAACTACCTTCTTATATAACTACTGTTGCTACCTTTATTGCAATAATCTTATAATATGAAAAGTGGTTATTTACTCAAGCAGTGTTCTTAAAAGAGAGGGAATATGTTGTGTTTGTGAATCATTGTGATATTGAGTATGTTCGCTAGAGGGCAGTGAAATCCATATACAAGGAACTGTGTGTGCGAGTGAGGGAGAGAAGAAGTGAAGTGCTTGACGATTATGGCCATTTCTCAATATGCGTTCTTGTCTGTACTTGTGTTCTTGTGGACTTGTGAAACGTCATCAGTCGCTGCCCAAGTACTGTCCCAATTAAAAGTTCACATCTAGCCAAGTCCAGTTCAAATCCCCGGATGTGTTCTTGATCCGCCCCCTTTTACCGAGGATGCATCGAGAGGTGACTTGTGCGGACTTGAGACCGCCATGTATCCCAGAATTCATCTCGCACCAACCACCAAGCGTCAATACCAGAGGAGAAAACCCGCGTAATATTAAAATACTACTGTTATTGTGACATGAATTGTAATTTTAAGAGTGTTTCAGGCGAGAATGTAGTTGTTTAAAGCTCAAATCTGTGATTTGTTTATAAAGATAGCGCCTATTTGAAAAATATATCTGACGCTTTCGGAGTTGTGAGATCCAGGCGAGCACCGGGTGTTCAACGCGCATTAACCCCGACTGGAACAGCTTTTCCTCGGCTAGTGCTTCTGACGTGTGCCGCTGGCTCTGGTGTCTCTAGTCTAGTGGATAAACATGACGTGTATTCGTCTCGTGACGATCTTTGGTCTCACTCATTAATCTATTTTGTTCCATGGCAAATCGTTTTGGCTGAGGGCCGAACCGCACCGCGCTGAGCCGAACCGTACCATGCAGTGGAAAAGCGCCATAAAATTTGATCCTGCAAAATGAATATTAATAAAATAAATCAAGCCACAATGTCTCACTTTTTTACATATTTTTATTCAAAAATATTCATTTCTCTGCTGTGGAAGGACTTAGCCTACTTCTTTTTTTACAGATAATTTCTCCAGCCTTTGAAAAAATCCTCTCACAAGGGACACTTGTTCCTGGCATGCAAAGATATTTTTTAGCTACGACATACAAATGAGGAAAGATTACTGCTCTCTCTTTCCAGTCATTTCCTCATTACTTTCAATCTACAACTCACTCCCCATGCACCACCAACCCCCCTACCTGTTACTTTCAGAAAAAACCTGCGCTCACTTTCTCCGTCCCATCTTTCCTCTGCTGTGTCATCTTCTCTTCCCTCACCCTCGCATTTCTCATCTCTGGATGTGAATACTGCAACGGATACTTTATGCTCCATCCTAACCTCTTCTTTAGACAATATCTGCCCTCTCTCCTCTAGGCCAGCACGCGCTACTCACTCTAACCCCTGGTTATCTGAGGTTCTTCGTGAACACCGGACCAAGCTCAGGGCAGCGGAGAGGAAATGGCGCAAATCAAAAGACACATCTGACCTCAGTAGGTATCAATCTCTGCTCTCTGCCTTTTCTGTTGATGTTCACACCGCAAAATCTTCATATTTCCACAACAAGATCAACAGTGCCTCTAACACACGAACACTGTTCAAGACATTCAACTCTCTCCTCTGTCCACCTCCACCACCACCCACCTCTTCGCTAACTGCTGATGATTTTGCTAACTTCTTCACTAACAAAACTACAACTATCAGCAGCCAGTTCTCAGATTCACACACACAGGAACCCAGACTAACCTCTCCCACAGCCAATAACCTTCTCTCCTCCTTCACTCCACTAACCGAGGAAGAAGTATCTAAACTTCTCCTCTCCAGTCATCCTACCACCTGCCCTCTAGATCCCATCCCCTCACACCTTCTACAAGCCATCTTTCCCACACTTCTACCAGCTCTCACACACATTATCAACTCATCCCTCCACACTGGCATTTTCCCCACAACGTTTAAGCAGGCTCGGGTAACTCCACTGCTTAAAAAATCAACGTTAAACACATCACTTCTGGAGAATTACAGACCTGTCTCTCTCCTGCCATTCATTGCGAAAACACATGAACGAGTTGCTTTTAACCAAGTATCAGCCTTCCTGTCTCTGAACAACCAGCTGGCTGTCAACCAATCTGGCTTCAAGAAAGGGCATTCAACCGAGAACACATTGCTGTCGGTCACAGAAGCCCTACGGATCGCAAAAGCTGCTTCCAAATCATCAGTTCTCATTCTCCTGGATCTGTCCGCTGCCTTCGACACTGTGAACCATCAGATCCTGTTGTCCACCCTCTCATCTCTGGGCATCACAGGAACTCCTCTCCACTGGTTTGAGTCCTATCTCACAGGTAGGTCCTTCAGGGTCGCATGGAGAGGCGAGGTATCCAAAGCACATCAACTGACCACAGGGGTTCCTCAGGGTTCAGTTTTTGGACCCCTCCTCTTCTCCATTTACACCACATCACTGGGACCCATCATACAGGCACATGGTTTCTCTTACCATTATTATGCTGATGACACCCAGCTCTACCTCTCATTTTGACCAGATGATCCCACAGTAGCTGCACGCATCTCAAGCTGTCTGGTGGACATCTCGGCATGGATGAAGGAACATCACCTGCAGCTCAACCTGGCAAAGACAGAGCTTCTCGTCCTCCCGGCCAATCAGTCTCTACAGCACAACTTCACTATACAGCTAGACTCATCCACAATCACCCCATCAAGGTCGTTCAGAAATCTTGGAGTAATCTTTGATGATCAGCTGACCTTCACAGACCACATTACAAAGACAGCCCGATCATGCAGGTTTGCTATGCACAACATCAGGAAGATCAGGCCTTTCCTAACTGAGCATTCATCACAACTTCTCGTCCAAGCCCTGGTCATCTCTAGGTTTGATTACTGCAATGCTCTTCTGGCTGGACTTCCATCATGTGCAACTAAACCTCTACAAATGATCCAGAATGCTGCAGCTCGTCTTATCTTCAACGAGCCCAAACGGTCCCACGTCACTCCTCTGTTCATCTCTCTGCACTGGCTACCACTCACTGCTCGCATCAAGTTCAAGGTGTTGTCGCTTGCTTACAGATTGACCACAGGCTCAGCTCCCTCCTACTTCCACTCACTCCTACGAGTCTACACCCCTACCAGAAGCCTACGATCGGTCAATGAGCGGCGGCTCGTGGTACCATCACAGAGAGCCACAAAATCACTCTCCAGAACATTCTCATTCACGGTACCATGCTGGTGGAATGATCTCCCCACCGTCATCCGGAATGCAGAATCCCGGACAGCATTCAAAAGACAACTGAAAACTCATCTCTTCCGTGATCACTTAACATAAAAAAAACTAAAAAAAACTTTCCTTTTCCTTTAAATCCTTGCTTGTCTGGCTTATGCTACTCCGAGCAATGGCTGAACTTTGTATTTTGAGCACTTCTTGCGTTGTTGTTTCCTCTTCATGATGAATCGCTTGGTTTAGTCCTCAGTTGTAAGTCGCTTTGAATAATAGCGTCTGCTAAATGACTAAATGTAAATGTAAATGTAAGTTAGTGGATCATGAGTTCTGGGCAAATACGCATCGTTGATGTATTTTTTCACTTCCACTGTGGCATCAGCTGTAGCATTGTGTATCATCTGGGTTTGATGGATACGAGTATCAAAAAGTTCCCATAAACTGTCCTGTGTTTATATATTACATGAATCAGATTGCATAACATAACAAAGACTGAAACTGCTCACCAGGATTTGTGTTTGAACGCATCAGTGAAGCACACTCCAGTGTCATGTGCTTTTCAGCGTCCTGGGCTTTGGCAGCATTTCCAAATGCCATATTTTTTAACCTTGGGTCCAGCAGTGTAGCCAGTGCCAAGGCTCTAAAACTCTCATACCCTCCACATCTGGACTGCAGACCTTCTTGCAGATGTGAGCCTATGAGCCAAAACAGGAGAAAAAATATATATATTAATGAGAATAATATGACAGTTATGGCCAATTACATGGGTAGTATGGTCATTGTGGCCTACCTAATTGTACAGTTGATTCCTGCGTTGCATTTCCTTTTTTCTGTGCAAGCTTGTGCTGCAACATCCTGTACAGTGGTATTAGCTTTGAAGCAGACACTCTGTTCCTCTGACATCTCTGTTGTTGCGAGTTTGAATGGTTGCAGTACTGACAATGATTGTTGAATAATGTCATACTCAAGACTTGTCAGGGGAGCAGTATCACTGTTTAAGTTGGAAAGTGCAGCAGCCACTGGTTCACGTTGCTCATACAAGCATTGTAGCATGTCTAATGTGCTGTTCCATCTCGTCTCAACCTCCTCCAATATATTTTTCAGTTTCAGAGTTTGTCTTCCCATCAAGCCCTGTATCTCCACAAGCTTGTCCTTTGCTTTGCAGCTGGATCTGAACAACCCCACTATCTTTCTGGCCTTCTGGCGTATTTCATTGAGGACTGGGGTTTCATCTAGGGCCATTGTCACAATCAAATTTAAATTATGAGCAAAACATGGGACACGGCGAAGGTGGAGTAAATGGGTGCTTAGGACCATGTTGGATGCGTTGTCAGTCACCATGCACTGAACTTTGGAGGTTATTCCCCACTCAGCCATTAGCAAGGCTTTAGCCTCCATGAGATGCTGGCCTGTGTGGGTTTGGTAAAACCTCCTTACACCCAGTACAACAGTTGCCATTTTTGCCTCTGGTGTTATGTAATGGCAAGTCACACCAAGATATCCATCCATATTAATGGAGGACCACATGTCAGCTGTAAGGCTAACAAATTCTGCCTTTTGTAGCTCATCCATTGTCGACTCCTTGGCTTTGTCGTACCTTTCGCTGACCATTGCTTTAAGCACCTTCCGGGATGGGAGGACATAGCTTGGATCAAGCTTTTTCACAAAGGCCCTGAATCCCTCATCCTCCACGATGGTGAAAGGCTGCAGATCCTTCACCACCATGTTTAGAAGAGCCTCATCCAATTCCCTCTGTCTGCCTTTTAAAAGAGAAGATAAAACATACTTTCAGACAAATAAATTGAAAAAATACAGCTTCAAATAGTGCACAGCTATTAAAAGTAGCATATTTGGAAACCTTTCTAAACAAATGTAGGTTATGAACGTTTATGCTCAGTGTGCAGAGAAAAATGTAATGTAATGTAGAACTACAACAATTACGAAAACCAAAATGATGTCGTCACTGGCAGTATATTGGGTACTCATATGTAGATCTATAAAATGTATATTCACACAATATTATATTATACTATATTCACATTGAAGCTATTTTTAACATGATTGGAAGTTGTGATTGGTCCCAAAAGTTTGTAATTATATTTCAATTATAATTATATTTCAAACAATGCATACCTTGCTTAGATGGCCCAGCAGTGTCAGTAGCAGGCCTAGGTACAGGGGGAATGCCATCCTCTGCACCCTGCAAAATGGCAGGATGACTGCTCCTCAAATGGTGCATCATGGATGATGTATTGTTGCAGTAGGCGAGCTGCCAATCACAATACACACATCTCACTTTATTTGGGGTTTCTAAATGGAAATGCTCCCACACCACAGATGTACGGCATCTTTTCTGGGGAGCCTCCATTTTATCCATCCATCCAAATCCATCTAGATATGTATCTCTAATCTATCTATGTAATTATATATATGTATCTACAATCTATCTATGTATTTAGATAGATAGATTATAGATACATATTGTATATACATATCTAAATACATAGATAGATTATAGATACATATTATATATACATATGTATTTAGATATGTATCTATAATCTATGTATCTATAATCTATCTATGTATTTATATATGTAGCCTATCTTTAATCAATCTATATATCTATCTATCTATTAATCTAGCTGTCTATATTTATATCTATGTATCTATTAATGTGTCACTATATGTATACTCTGTGTCTCTAGCCTATCAGTCAATGTGTTGTGTATTTAAATGTAAGCCTAAATATAACTAAACAAATCGCACTATAAATGTCACTATATCACCAAAAATCTGCTATCTCAAAATCAAACTCCTCTCACAAAAACCCACGAGGTCAATATGCGTTGATTTCACTTTTATACAGATGTGCGATTGTGTGGTCTGTTTCCGACCGTGTCAATCAAACGCTGATTCGGCGGATCACACCTGATGAAACACTTTAGTGAAAAAACACTTCGAGGCTTCGTGGTATAGTATTCCAAGCTATTTTTAATAGAATAACAGTTAAAGGGATACTCCACTTTTTTTGGAAATAGGCTCATTTTACAACTCAAAAGAAAATCAGCTGAATGTATTTGAAAATGGTAAAACTCAACTGTTTAACTCTGAGGGAGTTGTTAAATGAGCCTATTTCCAAAAAAATTGGAGTATCCCTTTAAGCACACTGATAGAATGAAAGTAGAATTTTTGGTACTAGTTAATGTGCAATATCAAATATCAGGCCTAAAATAGGATTTACAAACTATAATAGAATCGTTAAGCACTGACAGAATTAAATAAGCCAATACTGAAGTCATGGTAAGTAGAATATTTGATACCAGATAATGAGAAGATATCAAGTATTAGATGTATAATCTAGGATTTACAAGCTATATTCAAAAATAGAATGGTTAAACACTGTTACAAGGCTCTTTTAGAGGTCTTGATGTTACTGACTGCAGGATAAAAAAAAGGGTTCCAGTTGTCAGTGATGCTGGGGTGTCAGTAGTCAGCCTAGGTTTATGGGGTCGGCTGTGGGTCCCTCTCAGCGGTGCGGCGCCTTTTTCCACCTTCACGGTCAGATGCTTCAGGTAACGTGTAACGTTAACCTGGATCGCCTCATCAGTGGCATCCTGGGTCGCCGGGTTCTTCCGGGTGGCTCCTGTAGAAAATACAGACCTGTCATTCTATTTGAATGGCATAAGGTCATACACATCTACTTAAATATAAAAAAAAAATATCCAACATACTTTGAACAATGGTCTTCAGGAACATGTCTCTAAAACATGCTTTATCCCCTACACCAGTCCAGATTGTATTGATGGAAAGTTGATTAGAGAAGATACCCAGAAGCATTCGCCACACAGCTGTCTTTAGGTCCCTCCCACATGCGATTTCCAAAAACCGAAGCTGAAAATACAAAAAAGTGTAACAAATTACATTTATCTGAAGCTTCTCATAAATTTAAAATGTAACAGGCTGTGGATTCAGATTGTAGAATATGCAGTGTACAATCTTAATTTTACTTTTTAGATTACCCTATGGCGTTATAAACGACATCAGAACACTTACAAATCGTTCCTGGAGCTCTTTATCCTGCCTCATACTGTTGTCAAGTAACGCCAAATCTCCCTGGGTGTCTAGGGGGAGTAACGGATCTCCTGGCAGGGATAACTCTCCAACAGACACATTGACACTGAAAATGTTGCAGCATAGTGTCCATTTTGTTGTACATGCTACGCACAACATCGCCAAACTCTCCAAGACGTCGCAGCATTGGGGTCTGATCTGCACCTACAGGGGTTCCCAGAATAAAAGAATAAAGTAGTCAGTCCTGGTCCCTCAACTACTAAACTATGACAGTTATATCTAGGTCTACTACATGTACAGATGGCCCCAGTGGGAATTAAACCAACAACCAACGCCTGCGTTGTTTGCAAGTTGTACCTGATTGCCCAGTGCGAGCAAACGTCTTCAACATTGTCCCAACTTGCTTCACCTGCTCTCGAAGTGAGCCGCTGTTATCTGAAGCTACAAAATGAAAGGCATATGGTAATTTTGGACACACACAAAAAAGTTACATTTAAGAAAGAGTGCATGTTCTCACCTGCTGGTGCATTGCTTTCCCTCAGTGCTTGTTTTTCATTCTGGAGTCTCTGGAAATCTACATAAAAAAAAAAAATACAACTAAAGGCACTATTTTCAATACTGTTAAAACACTGGACACTAAGACATAGGCCTAGAATATACCTTTATAGCAGAAAACAATAGGTTACTTGCGTAACCCCGGTTCTCTGATAGCATTAAGTGAGGTGTCTCACTATGGGATACGCCCCTTCCGCGTATTCCTCAGAAGCCCTATTACATTACGCCAGCCCCAATTGGCTGGCAGAAATGACGCTGTGTCTGGGAGTGGCTACCCCACCCCTCCGTATAAGAGGAGCAGCACAACGTCATTACGACATTCAAAACAAGCACACCTCTTCCTCGCTTCACACAGCAAGGAGGGTGATCTGGTGAGACACCTCACTTAATGCTATCAGAGAACCGGGGTTACGCAAGTAACCTATTGTTCTCTTTCAAGCATACGTTTCGGTGTCTCACTATGGGATATCCTAACTCCCGTATTGCCAGATAGCCTGCCTCGAAGTCCTCTGCCAACCACAGCACCACCTCCAGGCTGGACGAGTTTTGAGTCATGACTCAACTCCAACGCTCAATACCGCATGTGCTAAAGTCTGAGCTGTAACATCCAGTTTATAAAACCTAGCAAATGTATGCGGCGAGGACCAACTCGCCGCTTCGCAAATATCCTGTATCGTGACTCCTTTAAAAAGAGCCCACGAAGTTGACATTCCCCTTGTTGAGTGTGCGCGTAAACCAGCTGGGGGCTCATGACCCTTACTGGAATATGCCAGTGAAATCGCCTCCACTATCCAGTGCGACAAACGCTGCTTAGTAATCGGCTTCCCCGTACGTGGTTTCACCCAAGATACGAACAGCTGATCACACTCCCGGAACCCTTTGGTTCTTTCAATGTAAATGCGTAAAGCACGCACTGGGCACAACTCATTTAGCTTTTGCTGTTTTGAAGAAGCAAAAGGTGGTGGATAGAAAGCTCTTAACTCCAAAAGAATTGATAGAATTAACTATTTTAGGCATAAATGCAGGATTAGGTCTCAAAACCACCCCTGCATCCCCGGGCATGTGTACAACTGTGTACATGCTGAATGCACCGAAAGTGCGTGAATCTCACTTACGTGCTTCGCCGAAGCCAAGGCTAACAGCAGCGCTGTCTTAAACGACAATATTTTCAAATCGATCTCGTCCAGTGGCTCAAATGGGGACATCGAAAGAGCATCAAGTACCAGTGCTAAATCCCATGAAGGGGAAAGCGGTTTTGAAACTGGTAAAGCGCGACGCGCGCCCTTCATGAACCTGCATACTAAAGGATGCTGCTCGACGGTTTTATTATCAAACCCTATGTGACAAGCAGAAATAGCGGCCAAATACACTTTTATGGTTAAAAAAAAGCTTTCCCTTGGTCTATCAAATCCTGTAAGAATGATAGAACAACTGCCACTGAACACTGAAAGGGAATCTCGTGCTTAGCCGCGCACCACCGCTCAAACACGCCCCATTTGCATTCATAGAGTGACCTAGTCGACGAAGCTCTAGCATTCTGTATGGTTCTGATAACATTGTCAGATAGACCGGTCATATTCAAATTGAACCACTCACTGGCCAGGCCTATAGTGCCAATCGTTCTGGGTGGGGATGAAAGATCTCCCCCCCTGCTTGTGACAGTAGATCTCTGCGTAACGGGAGAGACCAGGGGTCTTTGTTCAGGATATGTATGATCTCCGCCAGCCAGTATTTCCCCGGCCACCTCGGAGCTATTAATATGAGCTTTAGTCCCTCCTCCCTCACTCTGTAGAGTGTTGGGGATATTAATGCTATCGGTGGGAACGCATAGAGGAGAGTGCGAGGCCAATCGTGTGCCAGTGCATCTATCCCCAGAGGCGCGCTCTGATCTTTCAGGGAGAAAAACAGAGGACACTGAGCATTGTCGTGCGACGCGAACAGATCCACTGTCGCTCTGCCGTATATTTCCCAGATTTGTTTGACCACTTCCTTGTTCAATTTCCACTCCCCGTAAAGTGGATTGCCTCTGGACAGCAGATCCGCAGCCCAGTTTCTGTATGTGTTCCAGAAGCATGGTTGTGTGATATCTCACTTCCTGTTCTGACTGAGCTGTCACCAGCCAGTCGTCTATGTAAGTAGCGAGACGGATGCCTTTTTCCCTGAGCGGGGTCAGGGCCGCTTCTGTACATTTTATAAATACTCTTGGACTCAGAGACATGCCAAATGGGAGAACCAGGTATTCGTATGTCACTCCGAGGAAAGCAAACCTCAGGAATTTCCTGTGGGGTGGGTATATCTTTATGTGAAAATATGCGTCTTTCAGGTCGATCGATGTAAACCAATCGCCTGGGCGCACCAGTTTCAGGAGTGTAGAATGAGTGAGCATTCTGAACTTGTACTTCCTTAAGTATTTGTTCAGTGCACGTAGATCTAATATGGGACGAAGGGCACGAGTCCCTTTCTTTGGGACTAGAAAAACTGTGGCTTTTCACGGGCGGTACCACTCTTATCGCCCTTTTGTTCAGTAGTGAATAAATTTCGTCCTGAAGAACATGTTTTAATTCTTCCCGCACATGAGAATGAATTATCCCTTTGAAGTGCGGGGGGGAAGTGGCAAACTGCAGTCTGTACCCGAATTGTATTGTCTTTAATACCCAGCGGGACTGTGTGCACTCTCGCCAGTTGTTTATTTGCAGCGTTCTGGTGCCATCGTGTCGCTGAGTCATGTCTGTACTGCGCATGCGTGGGCACTTAGCGCTTGGACAGAGTCTGAGTGGCTCATCACCTCTAAGGGATCGAAAGCTCCCCGAGGTGATGTTATAATGTGTTCTGTTAACATGTTTTGCAACATTTTTTGGGGCATTGTGTTTTGCAACATTCTTTGGGGGTACAGTGAAAACTTTATTGAATTTTGTACATGAAAAGTGCTTGTGACTAGTGGGTTGGTGTGCACCACTGCACCGTTTCTTTTCTTTTTCACCACTCTGCTTCCCCTGGCCCAACCTGGCGCTGTTTTCCCCACAGAACATCTGTGAACAGTGGAACTCGTGATTTGACGAACGCTGAACATTCGAGGGTCGGGAGTTAGCGAACTGGGGGGCTGTTGACTCCCTTCCCTGGTGAAGACCCTGTCAAACCGTCTTCTTCCTCCTCGCTCCCTGAAGATGGGGATGAGGTTAAGGGGCTGACTGGACCGTCTGAGCTGCTGCAGGCGGATAGTTCTTCCTAGGCCAGGCAGTTCTCTGTTCCTGTGCTCCGCTCTGACCCGCTGCATTCATGTTAGGTCTCTGCCGTTTCGGAATGCGAAAGTTGGGGGGTGGGCGGGCCGTGGCCTGTGCGAAGGTCTGTCGGGGTGGCGGAGGTGGTGCAGTCTGCGTCTTTCTCGGCATACAGAGCTGCAGGGCCTCATCATCCCTCTTTTTCTCTTCGCATCTCTTTTGTATCAGTGTCAAAGCTGAGCCGAAAATGCCATCTGCAACTACTGGTGCGTCTAGGATGGCTTCTTTTTCCCTGTCAGAGAGATTAGCGAGATTAAGCCATCGAGCTCTCTCCTGGATAACCATTGTGGCCATGGCTTTCCCGGCGGCTTGAACCGCGCATCTCTGAAGACGCAGAGAGAGATCTGTTACAACAAAGATCTCTTCCCAGTGTGTCTGACCTGGCATGGTAGTCACTTCGTCCTGCAGCTCCGCTTGGTATGCGGTCAGCAGAGAGATCGCGTTCATAGCCCTTACAGAGAGCGCGACTGATTTGTAAGCGCGTTCCGTCATGCTCGACTGGAAACGGTCAGCTTTAGATGGCAGCGTCGGATTTGCAGCCGCCGTGCGCTTCGGTTGCAAGTGCGCGGCAACTAATGGCTCCATGGGGGGCATTCGGAGAAGGCCCTCCTTTTCCATCCCCTCTACATCTACAACGGAGCCACCTTGCACGGGCATCTTGCTTGTGAACGGCTTGTCCTTCCACGTAACCGCTACCTCCTCCAGGAGCTCTGGGAAAACAGAAGGAGCTGTCGTGCTGCCCGTTTTGCACTCGGTAGTCTCTTACCCTCATAGCGAGACTTTGCAGTCTCTGCTATCACGGTCGGCCACGGAATATTAAGTTTTCCTGCGGCACGTTTGCACACGTCCTGCAGGTCAACGCTGAGAAGCGGGGAGGATGGTGTCCTGTCCGCCTCTTCCGTGGATCCCGCCGCCGCGAGGAGTTGTGCCGGGTGCGCAGGCCGAGGGAGGAATGGAGAATCTTCGAAGTCTTCCTCTTCGTCAGAGAGAAGAATGTCCGATTGCCCCTCTTCCTCGAATTCGACCGCATCCTCTTCCTCATCCGTGCTGAGCAGACTGGAAAGAGGCATGCACGCATCGAGCTGTTCACTCCAGGATAGAGCTGCCGTGGTGGGCAGTTCTACAGGAATGGATACCTGCGGAGTGGCAGCTGGTGCAGGGCTAGGAGTCATGAGGGGATCCTGGCCCGACAGGCTAGCTTGGCGTGCTAGCCTGCGACGAAGGCTCTTCGTGGTGAAGCGTGCGCAGTGTTCACACGTGCCGGGACTCTCGATCGCCAGTTGAGCATGTTTCAGCCCGAGACATGCAGAGCAGACCTGGTGTGTGTCCTTGCATGAGATCTTGTTCCCGCATGAACAGAGTCGCACAGAATCTCCCTCACTAGCCTGGATAGTCTGCATTGCTGCAGCCATCATAGTATCGAACAGTCCTTGCAATCGGCTGGAATGCAAATCGAAGGAGTCAGACGAAAAACGGCGTGGTGGCCAGTAATTCGTCCAAGAGTTCGTAGAAAGTTTCAAAGGCTTCTAGGCTTCTGGTGTGAAGCGAGAAGAGGTTTTTGAATGTCGTAATGATGTTGTGCTGCTCCTCTTATACGGAGGGGTGGGGTAGCCACTCCCAGACACAGCGTCATTTCTGCCAGCCAATTGGGGCTGGCGTAATGTAATAGGGCTTCTGAGGAATATGCGGAAGGGGCGTATCCCATAGTGAGACACCGAAACGTATGCTTGAAAGAGAACTTCATGCTGTACACGAGGTGCCAGGGGAGTCCAAGGGCCAATAACTGAGCGAGTGATGACTTTCTCCCATTATTTATTCAGGCACACAAGGAAGTTTCAAATGGGAAGCATGAGATGTTATCAAGCACACCATGCTTTTTGGCATCTTGTCTGAGGTGCACCAAACCAATCCATGCATGTTGTATGTCACATGTTCTTTTCCATAAAGCTTGCTGCAGTGATCAAAGAGAACCAATATTAACCACTGTAGCTACATTGTGAACTGAACTAGCAGCATACTTGTTCAGACAAACAAAATAATTTATTACACAACCTATATACATTATTATGTTATGTTTTGTTAGAAAAAAACATAAGTTATACTTAGTCTTTCTAGATGTGAAGCTTTGGCTAACTACTGTAAGTAGCTAATTACATTTCTACATGTAGCGTTACTAGCAACATTGCTTAACCTCAGTGGGTACTGTAACAAAGGCAAAACAGCATGTGTTAGCTAACACTTGCTAACGTTAGCCCCTCTAGCTACTGGACTAGCAGCATACTGCAAGAACAAAGATTACTAACTTGGATATTTTGAAAAGATAAACTAAAACAATGTAAACATAATATTGCGTTACACAAAAGGGAAACATATACTTACTTAAACGACGGTAGTCGATGACTTTGCTAGCTAGCAAACTGTAGCCTGTAGTAACTTCGGCAATCTTCTTCTTCTCTTGATTAAAGAGCAACGTGCAGGTTGAATTTATAACTGAATTAATACTTGAGATTGTCTGAAGAGGTCTTTTAAAAAGTACATTATGTAGAAATTACTAATGAAATCTCATTTGATGTAGAGATTTTGATGAAAATGTGCAAGGCTCTGGAATACGCCTTTCCCGCTAGCAACGCGTCATATGACGTAAGCCAAGGCAAACAAGAGCTCGCGGTCAGCTGTAGTTAGAGCGGTAGTGAGAGACAGAGAACGTTTTAGATAGAGTTTTAGAGATGGCATAATGGTAAATTGTTGTGTTTGTGCTTGTTGCACGAATTCCAGCCTGTCAGGACATCGTGTCCATCATTTTCCTTCTAGGAAAAACAAGGCTTTTCGTTCTTGGGTGCGTTTTGTGCAGGTGAAGAGAGTACTTCACTGGCCAGTCTGTCACCACACACTCGGTCATTTGTAGCGCACATTACACTCCGGAGAATTATAGACCTGGAGATTTTTTTGCATCACAGACAGATGGTTTAATTAATACGGCTTTGCAAACATTGCATTTTGCTGTCTTGCTCTGCAGTGTTTCCAGTGTGAAGTATTTACACACAGCTCAATGCTATCCTGCTTGCTGGCTGCAAACTGCGGAATGGATTTCCTGAGGGGGGTCTCTGTGTCTCATTGAGCCGCGCCTCCGTTCAGGAAATCCATTCCACAGTTTGTAGCCAGCTAGCAGACTGGCCGGTGGGAATCACTTTTGGAGTCATTTCAGCAGGATATCGGATATCTCCGCAGGTTGGATTGGGAAAATCCGTTACATGAATTACACTGGTATCTGTCCTAATACCGACACTGGATCGGATCGGCCCCATCCCTACCTGTGGGCTATCATAGGCATGCTCGTCAACATCGGAGAACTCGGTTTCTTCATTCACGTCCATTGTAACCTGAGCTTGAACTTGACCAGACTCCCTCGCCCATCGTCACTTCCGGTTAGTGCTTTATAGACGCGGAAGTTATTTTATCACAATTTATCTCGAAATATCGTTAATGGCTAAATATATATTACTCCAGTTCAGAAAATCTAGTTGTTTTATCATCAACATACATTATACTATATAGGGGTGTCCAACCTGCATGTAACCAACTTGTAGGTGCATACCGCCAGCTACTCTACAGGAGTGTGTAACACCATGCTACTATTCTGTGAAACGACAAGGGGCGACTCAAGTAAATGTCCTCTAACCATGAGGAATCAACGGGGAGAAGAAGAAAGGTCCACACGCCACACGTGACAATGTTTATTTTAGTACATCACCACCAATAACACTACAAAAAGAATCGTGTAAAATACAGTAAAGCATGAGATTATCAACGGACATGACATTTATGTTGACTCTTTGTTGTGTGTTGTGTTTTGGATAGTTTTACCTGGTATGTTATGTTTTTAAAAATAAATAAAGTGCGCCGAGTAGACTCTTCTTTTTCGTAGGCAGATTGATTGGCACTCAATAAAGCTCATTACTGCCACCAAAAGAGGCAAAAATAAGGCTATGGTAATTCGTTTTACTCGGTTTTACTCCGTTGTTATTTTTACAGTCATTTGAGTAAAACATGAAATAAACGGACATAGCATGATAGTCATGTTGACTAGTCTGTTTTGGAGAGTTTTACCTAGTATGTTTTAAAGTATTCTCAATGCACTATTGAGAATATAGTGCATTGAGATAGTGCTATAGTGCTATTCTCAACGGCCAAATCATTGAACAAACTTAAAAGTTTTAAGTTGAATGAACTGTTTCACTGTTTTGAGTATAGTTCACTTATTGTCTGAAAACAGTCTGCAAGCAATGTATAAATAGAGATACAATACCTTTCCACTAGAACCAGAGTCCCATGCGCTGGTAAGTTTATGCGACTGTTATATTTATATTTTAAAAACGAATTGGAGTAAAACATAATTTTATAATTAGTTAGAAGTAGATGCTAATTATACAATGTTGTGCATTTGTGTTTGCATTCAATTTGGTTTAAGTTATTTTTTGTTATCCAAATAAAAAATAGCATCTGAATGTCGTCTAATAGTTTGGGCTCTGTTGTTAACCTTTAATCTGGGGGGAAACCCAACCTGTATCGATTCCTTATTCTTTCTTTCTCTCTTTTTTTCTTCCTAAATTCTTTTCCAGGTATCAGAAAAGAAAGAGGCTGAACAATTTCTTCAGCAAGAAGCCATGGCAATCTATATCATCAGATATGCACAAGGTGTACCCACAAACATTGGCATTCTAATCTAGAGGGACAAGAGGTTCTGAGCGGCTTCCCCTTTGTCGCAAATGCTGGTACCATTCTCCTGAGCCTTCTTAATGCCTTCAATCTGGAATATCCCAAGACATTGAAACTGACATTTGAATATATCCAGAAATTCAGTATTAAAGCGGTGTATAGCAACAACTCTGTACTTCCATTCCAATGTCTGACTTTTCAACAATGGGTTGTTTTTTTTAGTTGGATATCATTTGTAGCAGAGATAGTGAAATACTTATAACAGCTAGCTACATTTCTGGTAGTGTTGAAACTGAGAAATTCTTGCATTTCCCTAATTCACTGCATCGTTTTCGGTTAAGTTTGCCAGCCCTTGAAGTTAAAATATGACACTTGAGCACTGAAATTGTGAATGTGTGGAAATAAGTTAATAAATCTTTATGCAATGTAAATTATTTGTCTTTTTTTATTTATTAGATTTTGGATCAGATCAAATATTAAGCAATGTTCCTGGATGGGAAACATGTTTTATTAAATCCATATCTTTTTGTTTGTTTAAAATGAATACTTTCTATTAACCTTTATTTTTAAGAAATTATACATAATTGTTTAATTAAATCTATATATATTTGATTGAAGAAAACAAATAATTTCTAATACATATTTCTTAAATGAGAAGTTTTGTTTTGATTAAATCTATATATTTTTGTTTAGATAAAAAAAAGAAAAGAATTTAAATTAATTGACTTTCTTCAACATGAAAAATTTATATAAAAGTTATAAAAAATAGTTTTCATAGACATAGAAAATATTGGTTAGAGTAAGTTATTTATTTTTCATTGGATCAAGTAATAAAATATAGATGTGAACCATTACCCTAAAATGTTTTAATTGGATGAATGAAAATATTTTTTCAGTGTAGCCTAGGCTATTCAGCAACTCAAACATACCAAACCAACAATTCCTAAAAACACACAAAAACAGAATTTGCACGGCATTGCACTAGTTTTGAATACATTTTTGAAAAAGAAAAAATCAGTGTTCTACCCTCTGGTTTCTACCGCTAGCAGAGCAGTGTCTGTGACGTCACAGGCAGCGCGAGTTCCATATGACATCACAGCCTGAGTTGTTCAGGACAGCAGCGATTATCTAGCCTGGGAGTCACTATCGGACGAACGAGTAGTGTATGCACAGCTTATTGAGATTTAGAATCTGACAGTAGGCTATACTGTGTTATTTAGTATTTACAATATACAATTACTTTGAGGTCAGGTGATCATAACGTTAGATGATCGGACGAAGTGTGCAAACGCAGTGAACAACAGGCAGAGACGGTGTCAATCCGACATCATGTCTGCAAATTTACCACTGGAGCTGGAGAGCTTGTCCGAGGACGTTCAGCCGCGGAGAGGCGCTGTTGTGTCTGCTAGGAGAAAGCAGAACAGCAGCACAACTGACCCGAGAATCGCTTGGGAGGACCACACAACAGGTACCGAGTTAATACACATTTAGAACTGACACACAATCCAACATAAATGGTAGGACTTGTATGTATCACAGCATCAGCAGCACTGTGCTTGTAATGGGCTCTCGGTGCACAAGATAGCGCCAGTCAGTTTCGCCGATGCGCGCGTGTGCATGTTTACTTCCGACTCATTCCAGCGACTTTCCCATTTACTGTAAGGAGAAACTTATATTCGAAATCATATCGCTAGATATGATTATTTTTTTATTAAAGAGAAGATGGTGCTCTAGAAAACATTGTTATATTGTCCCAGCTGCATACCAGCGGTCCAGTGCGCTCGTTTATCGCAGTATTTCCAGGAAAACCATTAATTAACACAATGAACCATGATTTTACTACAACTATTATGGTTTGTCTATGATTGTTGTCGTAAAACCGTAACTACAAATTTAGCCATGGTTTCAAAACGTATGGTTCCTATAGTTAACGTTAGATGATTACCATACTTTTAGGTTTACTGCAATAGCCTATCCTATAACTATAGTTGAATCATGGTTGGAACAAAATAATAACATGTATTCAGTTTTACTCATAGATCTAGTCTAGTGCTTTTCACAATACATATCGTTTCAAAGCAGCTTTACAGAAAATACATGTTCAAGGTTACAATCGCAAAATATCCTTTAATCTGCCAGAAGTGACTGTGACTCAAACTGTGACACAACAAAGAATTGTCCATATGGCAATAGCTACAAGTCAGGACTTTAAAGTCATGTTCAGTTAAATTAGACAAAATTATGCTGTCTTATTTTTAAAGGGCAAGTTCGCCGATTTTTTGCAAGAGAATTATTCAGCTGTAATCTGTGCTAATAAAACAATGTTTCTAATCAATATGTGTTGTTTGCAGAAAAACAGGCGAAAGTTAAGAGCATCTTCAGGAGAGGATTGAAGGCTGTGAAACGTCCCTTCCAAACCCTCAAAACCAAAGTGTGTCCTCTTGTGTCTGAGCAGGAGTCATCACAGGTTCATCCACACACATCCAGCGTAGAGCCGACAGCCGGCACAGATGCGCTCGAGTCCGAGCCGACAGACAGTGAGTCTCCAGTTATTACCACTTCATGGCCACTTCAGCCTGATGTTTCTGGTGTTAGTCTTACAGGGGACCTATTATGTAGCCTAACTCCGCCCTCCTACGTACTTCCGCTCAATTTTCATTTTCCTTCAGTACTACGTCTGGGATTCTGCTGTAGACTTTGGTTTTCTCCGATTAATTTTTTACCGGGCCAATCAGCAAACAGAGGGAGTGGCTGAGAATGATGACGTTGTGGATTATTTTGAGTTGTAGTTCAGTAATGGCAGCGGAGAAAGATGCGAGCGAAGTCATTCGGTCCGTTGTGGCAACGCTGCCGAATATCAAGAAGTTAAAGCCGGAGCAAGAACAGTCTTTGCTTAGTTTTGTTGATGGCCATGATTTTCGGATGACATACGTCACGACCAAACGTTAGTGATTGGTTATGGCAGATCCAGAGTGACTCTGAGTAGATCCAGTAGTTTTAGACTTCAATAGAGTACCCGCCTACCAGGAAGTTAACGATTGTCAATGGAGCGGTGCCAGACTCTATGTACAAATGAAATGAAATGTACGAGAGTCTGGTGGGACCAGGCTACCCATTATGCCCCTTTTCACAAGATGTGAAACAATTATTTGATGTCTCCAGAGTGTGTATGGGAAGTCTTAGCTCAAAATACCCCAGAATTTTTTTTATAGCATTTTAAAATGGCCAAATTTGGGCTTGTGCAAAAACGCACCGTTTTAGTGTTTCCCTTTAAATGCTAATGAGCTGCTGCTCCCGCCCCACTTTTCAGACGAGGGAGTTTGTTTGGCTGCTCTGTTCTGATGTGCTGTCCTTTACAAATAAAGATCCCACTATCAGCGCGATAAAAATAAGTCTAACATGTTATTATGAGCTTGACAAATTCAAAGGCAATTTGGAAAACAAACGCGTAATACTTACTTCTAGATGTGTAGCTGGATCACGAACAGTTGGCACTGCTACACCCTTATAATATAAACGAATTTTGGTAGAGTTGAGGGAGCTTTTTCTTCAAAAACAAAATTAAACCACCTCGTCTTCAGCGGCTCAGATTTCGGGAGTAAATAGAGAGAGCAATGTGGATTAATACATCCAGCCACACAACACCGACAACACTTGGGAGACATTCTCATCAGTGGAGCAATGGCGTATGTGTACAACTCTCCACTCACTGTGATCTCGATCAGGGCGGTTCTATGTTAAAACGGCAGAGTCTGTCAACACTCGTGGGCGGGGCCTGTGGCTGTAGTGATGTCACTAAGGCCCCGTTTACACGAAGGGAAAACGCAGATATTTCCCTGCGGTTTGGCCTCTCATTTACACGAAAACCCCGTTTTTATCACAGAAAACGATTATTTCTAAAAACTCCGGCCAAAGTGGAGACCATTCTAGGGCACCTTTACATTTTTACTGATCTGTATCGTAAATGTGTCTTATGGTGTGAAATAACAAAAACTAAGAAAAAAAACCCCTCCTAATAACAAAACAAAATATATAAAAATATCTTCCACTTAAAACAATAATAGCCTACTACATGTTAAATAAAACAACAAATGAATATAAATGAATAGGCCGTAACGTTTACCAGCTCTGGGAGAGACTGTGACATCAAACATATACTATCATACTGGATAGTGCAAGGTTTAAAACATTCAAATAGACACTTCAAGTAGTGTGAATGTGTATGATTCAGTAGCTTATAGTTGAGATTAGGCTCTTGACAAATGAATAGTAGAAAATGTGCAGGATGTAGTATTTTCAAGTATTTATTTGATAGGCTATTATTGACAAAGCTCTGATTTCTGCATAAGGCAGAGGGCGATTGATTTGCGATCACGCTTTGCTCATTTCAGTCATAGAGTTCGCACTCGTTCACATCACACTCATTATTGTGTCGTTTTTTAGAGGTTTATGTATGATTTTGTGTTCAATCCTGGTTTTGCTACCCAGCAAACACTAGGAGTGTCTGCTGAATATCTTCACTATTATTGGGTAAAACTCGTTTTGAAGCCATTATCTGTGCCTTTGGCGAGGAGTAAGGTATTGGACTTTGGCACATAGTAGTTCTGATAGGTCTCGCCACAGCTTGTCTGACCCCTGTGCTGCTTCCCAAACCTTTTTTCCAGGAGACCCCTATTTTAACATTTAAAATCCGTAACACCAACACACTTGCAGGCACGCATTTAATTTACTGACAGGAATTACAAAATCAGTTGTTAAGGTTTTAATAAATGCAACAACGGCACAAACAATAAAATAATAGCTTTAACAACTACGGGCAGATGTTACTTACAACATAATGTTTTACTAGCTACTACATGTTCAATTAAAGTATGTTGTATAAAATGATAAACCTAATATGCCATCCTTTAAACCATTTTTAAGAAACAGGATGAGTCAAAATGTCTATAGGAATTTTATCAGCTCAATTAATAATTTTAGAATGGAAATGTAAATCCACTCTCTGTCAGTAAGTGGCGCTTAAGCAACTGCAGAAATAAATATGTTTCCCTGGTAACCTCTGCAAACAAAGCAGTTATAAACACTACACGGTACACGGAGGGAAGATGAAGAGAAAATGCCATCAAAACTTTTCTCAAGGCAGTCAGTTCCCTTCAGAGGAACATTCGTAGAATGGTTGTAAAACCTCTCATTTGCGTAATAAAAAATAAAAAAACTGGACAGTATCTGCCGTGAGTTTTTCAAATCCTTGCATTCAAATACAGTTTTAATAATGATTAAAATATTAAACTGTTTTATAAAATATTAAACGGGATGCCCGTGCTTTAATCAGTCCATGCTTTTTGTACATTTTTAATAAATAAGAGACAAGCTTTGTTGTCATCCTTTCAAAACTGCTGAAAATCATACCATTTTAAGATGAGTGATGATCATATATCTCCCTTATTGCAATACTCCACTATTCTTTAAGATATTCTGAGATAAAAACACATCCTCTTTTATGGCAGGTCCCTCCGAGATTGAGCAAACGCCGGACACAAATCCTGTGGATCATGAGATGATGATGTGCCTGCCAGGCCAGGTCTGTGAAGATCTGTGTGTGCCAGGTCCATCCAAGATTAAGAAAACACAGCATGCAGATCCTGTCGATCCTGAGCTGCCGCCTGTGCCAGATCCCTCCAGTTGTGATCTGGATGACAGTGAGTCATTATTACCTTTGTTTCATGATATTCAGCCATCTGTTATTTTCTACTTTTCTACTAGGCTATAATTCTGACACTCTGACACTCAAGTTAAAGTAACTTCTTGCAGCTGATTTGCAGCAGATCAGAAATCAAAAGATTGAAGTCTTTTAAGATTCTTTAAATGGATATTTAAATTTTGTTTAATATATTTCTGTGCTATAGTTTATTTTTTAAATGTAGTTATATTTACATATTTGTATATTTACAGTAAGCATAATGGGTCGGGAAAAAAGACATGTGTATGTTCATGCACCATGAGTAAGAGTCCATTTACTCTTCATGGACAGAGTGTATTTAAAGGCACACTGCGGAACTTTTGGCCACTAGTGGCGCTCGACCTGTAACTTTCACGTCTAGCGTCCCTAGAGGCCACAAGCTCCGCAGCACTGTCGCAAAAGTCAACAAACAGTCAACCGGTCAGCCCATAGACAGTGGGTCAGCTTCCCGTGTCTTTAGATTGTGTGTGCTTGCAGTGTTTGAGGCGGGCAGCCTGGCCGCGCTCGATTCCCTTATAGCAGTCTGCTGAGAGAGAGCGAGCGGGGCGAGCCCCGTGGGGCTTAGTGCTAACATGTCTGTGAGTGAATGTGGGTGCGGGACGGCGGGCCGGGCACATTTAACTTACTGCACTAAAAACACCGTCGGCCTGAGCTGACTGTAAGTTATGTGTGTTGGTTTCGTTTTACAGAAACCGTGGGACATGTTGTCTGTAGTGTTTGTGGGCACTGAGTCGTGGGAACGTTCACTACATTTGACATGAGTCGATTTTATTTGTTCGAGCCCTGTGGCGGGCTGTGTTTGTGTGTAGAAATGAACAATGGGCTGTGGGCATTTTATTACACTCATAACACCATCGGCTGTGGCCGGAATACCAGAAAATACTACACTGCTTATATGATTTGTCTGTGTCACCTTGGAAACGGCATTTGCGTGCGGGCAAGCGTTAGCATCGGTCGGGCACCCCTCCTCCTCCTGTAGCTCACGCCAGCGAGCGAACGCTGGACCAATGGTGATCCTCGTCCTGGCTTTTCATTTGTCACTATGCCTTTTTCTTTTTTTTTAGTGTCCTCTGACAAAACCTTTGCCTTCTTCCTTGTAGCTGTTGGTTCGGCCATGACGAAAACATACAGACGGCAATCAAACGCGAGTTGAGCACTCACGTCAGAATCTGAGGAAGTTGTGGGTGGTGGGGGAAGTGACGTATGCCGTAAAGCGGTCGAATTTTGTAGTTCTTTTTGTGCTCGGGTTCCTACCCGAAACCCGAAGTTACATAGTGCTAGGAAAAGCGATACAGACACCTTCAGGCTACGGCAGACGTGTCATTCAACCTATTTTAAGTCGATGTACCATCTCAATGGGTTTTGGTAATATATTATAAAGGTTGAAAAGTTCCATAGTGTGCCTTTAATGAAAGTGTATTTCATTCACCGGATTTAAACATGCGTGCATTTAAATGTATGTACTCATGTAGATCTTAGTATTATTTTAAGTGATGTATCATAATGCATAAACAACTATTAAAGATCATTCTCTGGTTTCTCCGGCTCTCCGCACTGGTGTCTGCACAAACTCGCTAGATCGGAAATCCAACATGGCGGCCATATGCAACTAGCCCGTTTCTCTAGTGTTCTTGGAACATGAACTAGTGAATCATTCAGCTGTAATCTGTGCTAATAAAACAATGTTTCTAATCAATATTTGTGGTTTGCAGAAAAACAGGCAAAAGGGAGGAACATCTTCAGGAGAGGATTGAAGGCTGTGAAACGTTGCCTCCAAACCCTCAAAACCGAAGTGTGTCCTCTTGTGTCTGAGCAGGAGTCATCACAGGTTCATCCACACACATCCAGCGTAGAGCCGACAGCCGGCACAGATGCGCTCGAGTCCGAGCCGACAGACAGTGAGTCTCCAGTTATTACCACTCTGATTCATGGCCATTTAAGCCTGATGTTTCTGGTGTTAGTTTTCATTTTTCCTTCTCTACTCCTGTTGGCTCCTCGAATATGCAGTTTTTCTGCTGTTAAAAACCATTTAAAAAACAACATCATCTATTTATGTAGTGAAGTCTGATGTTTGAGAAACATCACGAACTTTCTCAATTCTTTCTCTGTTTAAAAAAACAAACAAAAACATTTTACTGAACTGTACCATAAGTGTATCTCATGACTCACTCGTTTCAACTCACTAAACACTTTGAATATTTATTCTTTTTAAATAGATTGTGCATGTAGTTGTATCTGCCTGTTATATCCTGTGTTTTATGTCATATAATCGGCAAATGGGTCGTTTTAGGGGTGGGGTTGGGTAACGTGTTCAAACATGTCTAAATAGTGTAAATAAAATTATGCTGGCGGATTAAATTGGGAGTCACAACCCAACATTTCATATGTCTCAGTTTTGAGTGTCAGTAATTTGACTCATTTAACTTACAATAGAGAGAACAGGACTGCCAGGAAAGAGCCATTTAAGAGTTTCAGTAATCTGACAAATACAGAAAAACAGGATTGGCCGGATATAATCACACTTACACTTACGTTCAAAAGTTCGGGGTCAGTAAGAGTTTTGTCTAAAAAAAAAATGGACATAAGTACAGATATTAAAGTCCCCATGAATTCAAAATTGACCATACTTACTTTGTTTGCCTAAATTGATCGTTTTGTGGTGAACAATTCATCCATGCAAGTCAATCCACACAAAAAATTTTTTTGGCTTCGTAATCTTTAATCAAAATCTGAAATTTCCCCTCCCCTCTGCGTTGGAGGACCTTGCCTGATGACGTAGGCTTTACGGTTTGGGTGTCTGCTTAACATCCATAACAACGCCCCTCCAACTGACAGTAGACAGGCTGAATGAAAACACCTACTTTTCTAGATCCAATCAGGTGCTAGTTGGGGAAAAAGCCACGCCCACCATTTTGCCTCATTTAGTATTCCGTTTCTCTCGGGAAATACGTCACAACACTGGAGAAAAGTCGTTTGCAACTTCCGGTTCACGGGGACTTTAAATAGAAGATAATAACCATGACTTCAGTGTAACACAGCAACAGGACTGTACTTGTAATTTCTCTAGTGTTTGGCTGAGCAGGAATATGAACTTCAATGCAAATTATTTGTAACTAGCAGAGATGGGGACAAATACATCAAAAAGTATTTATTTACAAATTACAAATACTTACTCATCAAATGTATTTAAATTAAATACAAAATACAGCTGTGAAAAAGTTATTTAATTAAAATACAAGTAATTTGAATTTGAAAATACAAAAAAAGATGCGCTTTTAACAGGGATTATTGGCGAGACAGCAAGAATGAACTTCTCTCACACGTGAGAGCGAACGGTTCTAATGAAAGATCACGCCTGCCACTAGGTGGCAAATTCATTCAGTCTGTCTGTATATTTTGTGCAGTTTAAGACACGACCGACTGTGTTTACTTGAATATTCTTCAAGGCGGGAATTTTTTTCACAATTTTGAGTTTCTGGCAGTTCCCCAAACAGCAGTTCATCAACTGCTCAGATTTCAGCAACACGCCGCATATCCTACATGTAACGTTAGGCCTACACGTTGTTTTAATATTGCCATCATTAATGATTTATCCCATCCACCCGCGGACCCATCAGAATGTTATTTTTTTATTAGGCCTAACAAACAGTTGTTGTGCGGAATTTCGACCCCCGCAAAATTTTTACCCCCACTAGCATTGGTAGGTTCAGGATTAGCTATGGGGAGGGGTTAGGATTAGGGGAGGGTTACGATTAGGCAATCAGGTACTGACTTGGGGGGTATTAATTTGGCAGGGGGTCGAAATTCGGCACAACACCGTTAACCTTAGCCCACCTGCCCGCGGATTATCCACAGCGCCCGCGCCCATGGATATAACTGCGATCCGCGCATTACTAGACAGTGCACGCCACTTTTTAGCTAGTAAGTAAATTCACAAGTTCTAGCTATTTAAGCTAATCTTCTGTAGTAATCTTCCTATAATGACATTCAGTGAATAAAATCTGATAGTAAATTTTACTAGATACTTAACTTTACCTTAAAGCAGTTTGAATGAGCACAAAAACAGCTTCTTTATTCTATAATATGAAAAATCTATATTAAGGGAGGCAAATAAGATTATGCATGATACAACACATGTCCTGCACTCTGACTTCGTAATGCTGCCATCGGGGAGAAGACTTAGAATGCCTAGCTGTAGACTAAACCGGTTTAGGAATTCATTCATTCCTTCAGCGGTTAAGTTATTAAATAATATCAAGTAGAAATAATAATTATTCTTATTGTATAGAGTGGCGTGATGCCGATTCCTTTCTAGTGGACAGAGTGGCGTGATGCCAATTAATTCTTAGTGTACAGAGTGGCATGATGCCGATTACTTTATAGTGGACAGAGTGGCGTGATGCCGATTACTTTATAGTGGACAGAGTGGCGTGATGCCGATTACTTTCTAGTGGACAGAGAGGCGTGATGCCAATTAATTCTTAGTGTACAGAGTGGCGTGATGCCGATTACTTTCTAGTGGACAGAGTGGCGTGATGCCAATTAATTCTTAGTGTACAGAGTGGCGTGATGCCGATTACTTTATAGTGGACAGAGTGGCGTGATGCCGATTACTTTATAGTGGACAGAGTGGCGTGATGCCGATTACTTTATAGTGGACAGAGTGGCGTGATGCCAATTAATTCTTAGTGTACAGAGTGGCGTGATGCCGATTACTTTATAGTGGACAGAGTGGCGTGATGCCGATTACTTTATAGTGGACAGAGTGGCGTGATGCCGATTACTTTATAGTGGACAGAGTGGTGTGATGCCAATTACTTTATAGTGGACAGAGTGGCGTGATGCCAATTAATTCTTAGTGTACAGAGTGGCGTGATGCCGATTACTTTCTAGTGGACAGAGTGGCGTGATGCCAATTAATTCTTAGTGTACAGAGTGGCGTGATGCCGATTACTTTATAGTGGACAGAGTGGCGTGATGCCGATTACTTTCTAGTGGACAGAGTGGCGTGATGCCGATTACTTTCTAGTGGACAGAGAGGCGTGATGCCAATTAATTCTTAGTGTACAGAGTGGCGTGATGCCGATTACTTTCTAGTGGACAGAGTGGCGTGATGCCAATTAATTCTTAGTGTACAGAGTGGCGTGATGCCGATTACTTTATAGTGGACAGAGTGGCGTGATGCCGATTACTTTATAGTGGACAGAGTGGCGTGATGCCGATTACTTTATAGTGGACAGAGTGGCGTGATGCCGATTACTTTATAGTAGACAGAGTGGCGTGATGCCGATTACTTTCTAGTGGACAGAGTGGCGTGATGCCAATTAATTCTTAGTGTACAGAGTGGCGTGATGCCGATTACTTTATAGTGGACAGAGTGGCGTGATGCCGATTACTTTATAGTGGACAGAGTGGCGTGATGCCGATTACTTTATAGTGGACAGAGTGGCGTGATGCCGATTACTTTATAGTGGACAGAGTGGCGTGATGCCGATTACTTTATAGTGGACAGAGTGGCGTGATGCCAATTAATTCTTAGTGTACAGAGTGGCGTGATGCCGATTACTTTATAGTGGACAGAGTGGCGTGATGCCGATTACTTTATAGTGGACAGAGTGGCGTGATGCCGATTACTTTATAGTGGACAGAGTGGCGTGATGCCGATTACTTTATAGTGGACAGAGTGGCGTGATGCCAATTAATTCTTAGTGTACAGAGTGGCGTGATGCCGATTACTTTATAGTGGACAGAGTGGCGTGATGCCGATTACTTTATAGTGGACAGAGTGGCGTGATGCCGATTACTTTATAGTGGACAGAGTGGCGTGATGCCAATTAATTCTTAGTGTACAGAGTGGCGTGATGCCGATTACTTTATAGTGGACAGAGTGGCGTGATGCCGATTACTTTATAGTGGACAGAGTGGCGTGATGCCGATTACTTTATAGTGGACAGAGTGGCGTGATGCCAATTAATTCTTAGTGTACAGAGTGGCGTGATGCCGATTACTTTATAGTCGACAGAGTGGCGTGATGCCAATTAATTCTTAGTGGACAGAGTGGCGTGATGCCGATTACTTTATAGTGGACAGAGTGGCGTGATGCCGTTTGCGTCCCAGTGGAGAGAGTGATGTGATGCCAATCATTTTACAGTGGGTAGAATGGTGTGATACCAAACATTTTTCCAGTGTTTAGTGGCAGGATGCCGGGTACCCTCTGGTGCACACAGTATTGTGAGGCCAAATACTTGATTTTAAATGTGTATTTCTCTGTTTTTTATGTATGGGCTCTATGCACGGCGGTATTTCCGGTGAAGGTCTAAGGATGCTGGATTACTTCCGCCGATCGTAGAGTCCAATGCAATGCCGAGAATTTATATTGGTTTTTATACTCTATTGCTATACTAAAGAAACGTTAGTCACAAAAACAGACAAAACAGACACTCCTCATTTTGTTTATGCTTCTGTGTTTATTATATTAAATAAACATAACTATATATAAAATTACATCTAAACGTATTAAAGTTTCGTTTCAAAGACGAGAGGACAGTAAATTTTGAAGACTCTGCCATAATACCGTTTTCCTCGGTTTTCCTCCGCTTTAAATCTCCCCAACCGGAAACGAACGAGCATCCTTGCGTCAAACGCGGAAGTTATGCGTGCATATAGCCCATTGTGTTTGTTTTAAATGTCTGGTGCTGCAGTGCTTGTATTTGTGAGCCCAAAACAAATTTCCCATTGGGACAATAAAGTATACCATAGCATACCATAATTAAATACGTTTTTCAAATACATATAATTAAAATACGGCCCATCTCTGTGAACTAGCAGCATAAAGCAGCTCTACATTAGGATAGTTTTACTAGTGAATCATTCAGCTGTAATCTGTGCTAATAAAACAATGTTTCTAATCAATATTTGTTGTTTGCAGAAAAACAGGCGAAAGGGAAGAGCATCTTCAGGAGAGGATTGAAGGCTGTGAAACGTCGCCTCCAAACCCTCAAAACCGAAGTGTGTCCTCTTGTGTCTGAGCAGGAGTCATCACAGGTTCATCCACACACATCCAGCGTAGAGCCGACAGCCGGCACAGATGGGCTCAAGTCCGAGCCGACAGCCGGCACAGATGCGCTCGAGTCCGAGCCGACAGCCGGCACAGATGCGCTCGAGTCCGAGCCGACAGCCGGCACAGATGCGCTCGAGTCCGAGCCGACAGCCGGCACAGATGCGCTCGAGTCCGAGCCGACAGCCGGCACAGATGCGCTCGAGTCCGAGCCGACAGCCGGCACAGATGCGCTCGAGTCGGAGCCGACAGCCGGCACAGATGCGCTCGAGTCCGAGCCGACAGCCGGCACAGATGCGCTCGAGTCCGAGCCGACAGCCGGCACAGATGCGCTCGAGTCCGAGCCGACAGCCGGCACAGATGCGCTCGAGTCCGAGCCGACAGACAGTGAGTTTCCAGTTATTACCACTCTGATTCATGGCCATTTCAGCCTGATGTTTCTGGTGTTAGTCTTAATTTTTCCTTCTCTACTCCTGTTAGTTCTTCTCCTGATCTGCACAGGTGTGTTTAGTCATAAGCAGCTGTTGCTGGAGTTCAGTCTCATGCTGTACATTAACATGCTGTTGTGTGTTTTTCAGGATCTTTTGAATCTCTTTATTATTTCACTCCACTGAGTTGCAGTCGTGATTGCAGAGTTCGTGAGGGATTTCGAAAGTTGGATCACAAGCGAGTATGTTGCTCTTTCTGTATACACCAAACTTTTTGCCTCCCTTTTTCTTCTGTCATTAGTCTTTCAGTCCTGACAATAACATCAGTGTTTACAGTTTTGATTAGAAATGTACAGATTGTAGAATACCATCTACACACACAAAAATGGATCAGGTTACTTACGTTTGCAAAACATTTTCTTCAAATTTTTAGGTGGCCATCCAATTTATTTCGAAGAGCCGGCCTGAAAAGCTGTTGGAATGGGTAAGTTGATAACTTTCTTCTTCATGAAATTCTCTCTTTAATTTCCCTCACTCTTTAAGCCAAAAGTATGTGGTTATCAGTTCAGAGTCACCTAACCTTTTGTCAATCTCTTTTTTTAGCCTGGGTATTCCATACCTTTGAGTCGATACGCAGCTTCAATGTTACTGCTACAAAAGCCTCCATTTAACAAACATGTCATACAATTTTATGACATATTTGTCAGGAAAGATAAAGACATCTTGATATCGGAATATCCATGTGAATACGTTACTTTTTTTGAGTACATCAAACAAAACGGAGGTCGCCTGACTGAAGATGTATTGAAATGTATCTTTGAGCAACTCATTGTTGCGCTGCAGCACTGCAGGGATCGTGGTGTTTATCACAACACAAATATGAAGAACATTTTCATCCATCCAAAAACCCTGCAAGTCATGCTGATGGACTTTGAAGATGCACTGCTCATCGAAGGAAGACGTGAGCTGGCTTTTTGAACACTGTTCACTGTTGATGTTTTTGATGTTTGATGATGTTTTACTAAACATTGAACATATATTGCTTACGTTTTAATCACAGCGGTCAGAGAGTACGCTGAGTGGACAATGGCTGATCGCATACACAAACTGCTGGATCGTATGGTCACAGGAAGTCGTCGTTGGTTTGGGTTCAGAACATGTCTGTCCAAAGGTGAGACCCATAACAAGGACCAAATAGAAATAATATTCCTTGAAAAATATATAAAGCTCTGACACAAGTGAGAGTAAAGTAATTAGTGTCATGTCTTGATGAGTAAAGTGTTAAACAAAGCGGATTGACAATGAATGTTTAGTAATGAATAAATGTTTATAGGCATCCAGAGAATGTCATAGTAACAGCAACAAATGCATTGTCTTTCATGGTAACATTATCTTACATGAACTACATATCTTAAATTCTGTTAATGAGTGTCAGTAAGGACAAACATGACTAATCTGCTCTCTTCTGAAAACTTTTACAGAATTCATTGAAGTTTTTTTGGATCTTGATGACAGAGGGTCACAGATTACCTTAGAAGACATTTTAGATCATGACTGGTTTAAAAGCCCTTCTTCTAGAATAAATTAAGAAATCAAGAGAACGTCTTCCAGGGAGAGGGATGCTGCGGAAGCCACATCCTGCTCGAAGGGAGGTAACATGTGGAGAATACACATTATGGCCTGGCCGGTTAGGGGCTGTAGATATAAAGAATGTCACTGGGGTGGCTCCAGCAGAAGGGGGAGACTACACCGGAGAGCTACGGCAGAGCGGACTCTGCCAAGGGAAAGATCCGCGTCATTTGCAGAAGCAGATGGTCTTAAAATGTCACAATATAAGAGAGTAAATTACTCACTCAGACCCGGCGCCAGGATGATTATATGAGGGTATATTTGGTGCAATACGCCTGTGACAGTGGAATGTGTAGTTGTAGAGAATAGCCACACATATCAGTAAATTTGAAGTCACAGAGAGAAACGATTTAAGAGTTGCAAACTTGTAGCCTTTTTTATCTTCCACTAACACAACAGTTACATCTTCTCAAATTCTTCATTGCAGGTGCACAAATCCTATTCTACAAATCACAAATTAAGAAACTTGTACGCTCACTGCTGCAGTTGCTGCAGTGAATATGGTGCAAAACGCATTTACACACCTGCATCAAGAAATGTGAAGTCACGGAGAAATTTTGCTCATCTGCAGAATTCATACAATGAGAGTTGCACACTTCTCACGAATGTCTTGTATATGTTTCTAGCACAAACACAAGTGCATGACTACAGCTGCTTAAATCTGCTGCGACGAATCTCAAACACTGTTTTTCCGCTTTCAAGTGACAAGTTTCGCGTGCTCTCCCTTTTGCACCAAGTGCACTGTGAAACGCAAAAGTGAGTTGTGCATCTGTAGACGCAGTGGGCGGAGCCAACATGCATATTCATGAGTTTCCCGGCTATCCGCGTGTCGAACTGTTCACGCTCTTCGTTTCTCAGCAGGTTAAATGGATTATTTCAAAAAAGGTAAATATAGTTTCAGCGCGAACTTAAACTACAATTGTGTATCGTTTCGTTAAGTTCATAATATTTTTATTAATTCTTCACTGACTGAATGATTGCTTGCATTCACTTCGTGTAGGTCTATATAAAGTACAGCAAACTTCAACTCGTCGTATAAATTGCACATTGCGAAGCTTTAAAACTGGGGCTTTTACTAATTGTTATCATTTGTTGATTGCAATAAATTAAATAAACCCTCATAAATGTATTTGTGGGCTAACACTTTTTAAATATATAGCCTATTTATGCGCGTGGAACTGCTCATTCTAGTTCACGCTCCTCGTTTCTAAAGCAGGTTTAATGGATTATTTAAAAAAAGGTAAATATAGTTTCAGCGCGAACTTAAAATACAATTATCATTTCATAAAGTTCATGATGTTTTTAGCCTATTAGTTTGCACGTTTTGTGCATTTGTTAATGACTAAATGATTGCTGGCATTTACTTCGTGTAGGCCTTATATAAATCACTGCAAACTTCAACTCGTTCATTTCGTTTTGTTTTTCCTCTGTACATTGCAAAACTTTAAAGTCTTTTGTTATCATTTGTTGAATGTCACTGCAATTAAAAAAAAGAATAATTTACAAACAAAATATAGCCTACATTTACAAAAAAATATCACAAGGTTTAAGGTTCCACTTTTACCGTAAAACCAAAAATTCCAGAACACCTGAATGATTACAGCAACTCTTGTTATTTCCAACAGAAGAGCAGATATAGAATATTCCTAAATACATGAACCATTAACATTCAATTTATTTATTACTAAGCTCTTCTGATACCTTACCTTATGAAGCTGTACAACTGTGTCATATCTTACAATTTCCCGAGGGGGAAAATAAATAATGCTTACCTTTTATAGGCTACTACTGCTGAATCAGTTCGAATGCATTAATATTATGAACATCAGCTATGCTAATTATTTCCCATCTGCCTTTCTGCTGTTATCTCGGGACGCCAGTCCCGAGGTAAATAGCGTTCGTCAGCTCCAGTTTGTATCCAGCCTCTCACGGAGACTTCAGATGCCCCAACACCTGCGATGAGACGACTCGACGCCTGTGAAGAGACGATTTAACGCCGGCGATATGTTGTGCCCTAAATTAATACATGATTAACTAACTGTATTTTTCTATGTACTGTGGCACCCGATTGTACAACTGACTACGCCACCCCTTGGCCTAAACTAGTTAGTGCCAGTATTAGAGCAAGGGGAACTCTACTCCAATAAAATGTAGCCTACAAACACAGGTTCTTAGAAAAGTATAAAAATACAATATTTATTGAGGAATGATTGAAGATGTTGGTTGGTCAAAAAAAAAAAAAAAAATCGAACAAATAAACATAACTAGGGAATACCAAGCCGTCCGCAAGGGAGCCAGTAAAGCAGTCGAGAAAACACTAAGGGAAGGCTAAGTTCGCACTACCACCGGTGAACAAAAAACACAGACTTCATTTGAAGTAATACACACTAGAGTTCAAGGTCTACGCACTCCACACTCACAGCACTCTAATAAATATGGTTAAAAGGCATTGAGGTTCACCATACACGGCACTGCAAACTTCTTCGTTTAACAAGAGAAAAAGAAAAGAAAAAGGAAACCCGCTTTCCAGTGAGGTCTCTTATACAGGAGTTACCCTGGCTCCACTAACACCGAGGCTGGTTACAAACAAAAAAGGGGAATTGGGCATAAATGAAACAACAAAATAAATAAACCCACTCTAGCCTGTGACGCACAATTCATACAACCACATACAATAACAGCTACAGCCAACAGGCTAGAGGAAAACAAACAACAAAAGGAAAGGAAAAAAAGAAATAACATAAACTAGCCTACCTATAATATAAGCAGCATACACAATCACACAGTATGGAGAACTACTCGGTTACTATCGTAACCTCAGTTCCCTGAGATAGGGAACGAGTATTGCGTAGCTATACGCAGTGGGGAAACTCCTTTTCCTCGATTTACTGAAGCCTACATGTAAAACGCATTTGCAGCTGCTCAGCTAGCATACTGAGCGTCTGACCCGCTCATAGGGTGTGCTGCAGCAACTGCACATCCAATGGCGCGGGCGAATCTGACGCACGACCAATGAGCTAGCCCAACGTCAGAGCCCGTCGAGGGGGCGTGGCCCAGCCTATATAGACCCCCGAATTCGCCATTATAGCAGGTTTATACGACTGAAGCGACAACTTCACTAGTTACCACAGTGCGGCCGGCTACGCAATACTCGTTCCCTATCTCAGGGAACTGAGGTTACGATAGTAATCGAGTAGTTCCCTTTCGAACGGTCACTTCGTATTGCGTAGCTATACGCAGTGGGGACACCATGCAAAACGCCGCACCCTGAGTAACTGGTTGCCCTGCCACTCAGGACCCCTGAGCTAACAGAACAAGCCAGAACCCAATAACATATGCATATACATGTAAATATAACAGACCAGACACAGTCGGGTCTGAATAATATATATATAAGTCAGTAACAACTAACAGAATATACTAACAAAACCAGACACCGTCGGGATTATTAGTATAACCTTACTACCGGCCGAAGCGGGTTTATATAATATGTATGTGATTATGCACAGTAATTTTTGTAGATAAGACCAGCCACTGTCAGGTCTCAATTATACCGAAAGCACCTTCGCCTGCAGGGAAGGTACCTCCATATTATAGAACTTCATAAATGTGGAAGGCGAGGACCAGCCGGCCGCATCACAAATATCTTGAATGGGAAAACCAGATGACCAAGCCCACGACGAGGCCATACCTCTGGTCGAATGGGCCTTGACACCTATGGGGCAAACCTGACCCACTGCGGTGTAAGCCAAAGAGATGGCATCCACTATCCATCTAGACAGTCTTTGCTTAGTGACTGGATCACCCTTAGATCGGCCCCCAAAGCAGACAAACAGCTGTTCTGATTGTCTAAAAGTCGCAGAACGCTCCAAATAGATTCTCAACGCCCTGACAGGGCAGAGAAGATTAACCTCCCCATCCTCGGCAGAAGGGGGAAGGGCTAATAGGGTAATAACTTGTGCTCTAAACGGCGTTGAGAGCACCTTGGGTACATAACCATGCCTGGGTTTGAGAATGACTCTGGAGTCATCCAATCCAAACTCCAAACATGCAGGACTCACTGAGAGGGCCTGCAGATCTCCCACTCGCTTGATAGATGCCAATGCCAACAGGAGAGCAGTCTTTAGCGAAAGTGGTTTTAGATCAACCGACTGGAGCGGCTCAAAAGGTGGTCCCCTCAGGGCCCTAAGGACCGTGGAGAGGTCCCAAGGCGGCACCGAAGGGGGCCTGGAGGGGTTAATCCTCCTAGCACCCTTCAGAAACTTTACCACCAGGTCATTCCTTCCTAGTGATTGGCCAGCCACCAGAGCATGATGCGCTGCGATGGCTGCCACATACACTTTGAGCGTGGACGGGGTGCGGCCCGCGTCCAGTAGCTCCTGCAGGAAGGAGAGCACCACCGAAACCTCACATGACTCTGGGTCAATACGATTTCTCGAGCACCAGCTGGAAAAACCCGACCACTTTAAAGCATAAAGGCGTAGAGTAGACGGGGTCCTTGCTTCAGAGATAGTGCTTAAGACCCTGTCAGGAAGGTCCCCGGATACCCGTTTAGGGGCCACACATGGAGGGCCCATAAATCGGGTCGGGGATGCCACATCGTTCCGTTGGCCTGTGTGAGGAGATCCTTCCTCATCGGAACAGGCCAGGGGGTCGTGTCTGACAACTGAACCAGTTCCGGAAACCAAGGTCTGGATTTCCAGAGAGGAGCCACCAGAAGGACTGGACATCCGCTCTCCCTGACACGCTCGATAACCTGTGGGATCATCGAGACGGGGGGAAACGCGTAAAGGGGGCGGCTGGGCCAGAGATGAGCCAGCGCATCCCTGTTTTTCGAGAAAAACAGCCTGCAGTGGGTGTTGGCTCTCGAGGCGAAAAGGTCGGTTCAGGGACCACTCGCCTAGGGGATTGTTGCCCCTTGAGAGCATATCCGCGCCCACATTCTGGACGCCCGGGACATGCGCTGCTCTCAGAGAGCTCAGATTGGCTTGTGCCCACATGAGGAGGTCCCTCGCCATAGCGTACAGGTTGCCTGACCTGATGCCACCCTGGCGATTTATGTAGGCCACCACAGACACGTTGTCTGTACAGACCAAGACGTGGTGACCCCTGAGGTTTGACAGAAAAGCTTTCAGGGCCAAACCAACTGCTTTCATTTCCAGACAGTTGATATGTAAGCTCTGCTCCGTGCTCGACCAGAGGCCGGAGGCAGGCTTGCCCTCGTGCAGCGCTCCCCAACCCATGTTGGATGCATCTGTAAAAAACACTTTCCTCCTGGAAACTATCCCCATGGTCACCCCCTTGCGGTACCAGTCCTGAGCCCGCCAGGGAATCAGTGTTCTCAAACATCCCTGATTCACCATAATGCGCAGGCTGCCTGACTGCCATGCATGGGTTGGCACACGGCGTTTCAGCCAGTGCTGCAGCGGGCGCATGTGCAGTAATCCCATGTGGAGTACTGATGATGCAGCTGCCATTAGACCAAGCAGTCTCTGAAACCTCTTCAGAGGCGCGCGCTTGCGCGCCCTGAATGCGGCTACCAGTGTCTGCACAGAGAGCGCGCGCTCTTGAGTGAGCCGCGCTTTCATTGTCACCGAGTCTAAAACCGTGCCCAGAAAGACCACAGTCTGGCTGGGGTTCAGTTCGCTTTTGGCAACATTGATTGTGAGACCCAGGCACTTTAAATGGCTGAGAATCAAATCCCTGTGAACTATTAGTTCGTCTCTCGACTGCGCTAGCACCAGCCAGTCGTCGAAATAATTCAGCACACGCACTCCCTGGCTTTTCAGCGGGGAGAGCGCTGCATCCATACATTTCGTGAATGTAGGGGGTGCCAGAGCCAGACCGAACGGCAGAACGGTGTATTGATATGCCCTCCCCTCGAAGGCGAATCTCAAAAATGGCCTGTGACGAGGGTCGATCTGAATATGAAAGTATGCATCTTTCGGATCCATTGAAACAAACCAGTCCCCCGGGCGAACCTGCGCGAGAATTTGTTTGAGTGTTAACATTTTGAAAGGCCGTCTCATGAGAGCCCTGTTCAAACGCCTCAGATCTAGTATGGGTCTGAGCCCGCCGTCTTTCTTTGGAATTAGAAAATAGCGGCTGTAAAACCCTGAATACATTAGCGCGGGAGGGACTGACTCTATCGCTCCTTTTGCTAATAATTCCTGAACTTCGGTGCGAAGCACGTGATTCACGCTGCTTCTCACCGATGTCTCGATAACCGCCTGGAATTTCGGGGGTCTGCGAGCGAATTGGAGCGAGTAGCCTCGCTTTATAGTGTTTATGACCCAACTCGACACACCAGGGATGGCTTGCCAGGCCATCACTCGTGTGGCTAGGGCGTGACACACTGAATGGGGGGGACCGCCTAACATAGGGGGACCTGATACCCTTATAATGTGATTTGTGCACATACTGAGTGTTTGACTGACTATATAGGCTTTTGCCCAGGGGGAAGTCAGTGTTACAACAGGGCGGGGGCCGCCTAGTGAAGGGGGACCGTGAACCCGTGTGTTGTGATTGTGAAACATGCTCTTTTTGTGCTTTATTTGGGTCGCCGTGAAAACGGCGTGTGTTTGCAGAGACGCGCTCACTGCTGCGGGCCTGTTTACAATAATAAAATCCCCAGCCGCCTGAACTGAACAGGGAGCTGTGGGAAGTTTTGCTGGTTTCTTCGAGGGTGGTCCGCCTAGCGCGAGACACGAGCCCTCCCTCTTTCCCCTCCGTGCTAGGACGACTTCGGAGGCGCCTGGTCGGCCACGGCGCTGGGTCGAGGGCCTTGACGCCTGGGGAGCGGGTAGCGCTTTGCGGGCCTTGACTGGCGCTGGCTATCAGCCGTTGGGCGGGGCTGAGAGGCCTGTTTCGCCGGCTTGGCTGGATGAGGCGAAGGCGGCGGCTTGGGCTTGCTGGACGCGGAGCTCGAACGTTTCGGCAAGAAGTGTCGCATGGCCTGGGACGCTTTCTGTGCCTCCGTGTACCTCTCCGAGAATCCCTTCACCGCCGGGCCGAAGAGACCGGAGCTGGACACCGGGGCGTCGAGAAACCTCGTTTTGTCGGCCTCCTTGATTTCGGTGAGGTTAAGCCACAGATGGCGCTCGAGCACTTCCAAACTAGCCATATTTCTGCCGATGGCCTGTGCTGTAGACTTAGTAACACGCAGCGCTAAGTCCGTAGCACTCCTCAGGTCCCGAAAGGTCTCCGGGTCCGGGCCAGCCTCGTCCATGGACCGGAGGAGTTTGGCCTGGTAGACCTGCAACATGGCCATCGTGTGCAGGGCCGATGCAGCCTGACCGGAGGCGGCGTACGCGCGTCCAGCGAGGGCTGAGGTGTTACGGCAGGGTTTGTTGGGATGAGCGGCTCTAGCTCGCCAGCTAGCTGCAGTGTTCGGGCAAAGATGAGCTGCCACGGCCTCTTCGAGGGGCGGCAAAGACTCATAACCTTTTTCCGCTGCGCCATCCACGGAGGAGAGCGTCGCGGAAACTGGCGCTGGTCTCCTGCGAACAGGACCGGTGATGGCGTTTGAGTCGGAGAAAGTGAAGCACGCGGGGACGCGGCCGGCGTGCGTTCACAAATCTCCATACCCTCCGGTTGCCGTTGGCCGCGACGCTTCTTCTTCCTCAGAATGGAAAGTGTGGTTGAAGCGGCCTCGCCGTCCCGGGAGAGAGCTAGCCGATTGCGCAGCACGGAGATAGGCATGCTGTCGCAGGCCTCACATCCGCCGGCAGAGAGAGCATTCTCTGCGTGGTCGACACCCAGGCAGGAAATGCAGCTCATGTGCTGGTCTGCCTCGTGCAGACGGCCTCCGCACGTGGCGCAGGATGAACGAGGCATACTGAAAAGAATTCCCAAAATAATAATACAAAGGATATAGGATGTCGCCGGATAGCCACAGGTGAGACGGCGTCAGGAGACAATCGACGTGCAGGCGAAGTCTGCTGAAGAGAAGCTCGCTCAGGCTGAAAGGCTTGTTCGACGGCGAATACTACAGTAAAAAGCTCAGGGACATGTGTACTGTCGCTGAGGGAGTAAAATCTGCTATAATGGCGAATTCGGGGGTCTATATAGGCTGGGCCACGCCCCCTCGACGCAGCACAGCCTATGAGCGGGTCAGACGCTCAGTATGCTAGCTATGCAGCTGCAAATGCGTTTTACATATAGGCTTCAGTAAATCGAGGAAAAGGAGTTTCCCCACTGCGTATAGCTACGCAATACGAAGTGACCGTTCGAAAGGGAACAGCACCTAGCCACTCAAGGGTAACTGCACAGATCTGAAAACACAATAACCACATCATTAAGAATGTTTGATCATGCCTCAGTCAATACAAATCACGTTTTTAGATGCAGTCACATCTTCCAGAAAAAATATGGCCATATAAAAAAAAGGTGGTCAATATCAAGATGTACGTCTTTGGATACAAACAAAATACACACACAGTTAGAACAGCAAGGGAAAAGAAATACAGGCAGAACTTAATTCAAGACATACCTGTCGTAACATTCACAGTGAAAAGGGGAAGACTAGTTGAATGTAAACATCCCACTGCAGTCAGTCTCCAGCCGATGCTTATTAAACGCGGACGTAGTTTGGCATTACTTTGCTCGCTCGCCCATGGTCAGACAGGAAGACAATGGCGCGCCGCGGCTCAATCAGCGTCGGCTCCTTCACGCACTATTAAAACAAACACTCACTTGGCAATCTAACCCACAGTGAAAAACGACAGAAGAAAAACGCTTTTAAACACACCTCAACACTTAAACAGCATCTGAATCGCTGATTCACCACACCAGAGCCAGCAGTACATTTACACTGTCCCAGTCTAAGGACACCAGGTGTTTATATAGAAGCTTGCCTCAATCGCGTTTGAGGCCCACAGGCTACAGTACATTTCCGAAATGCACTTTCTGTAAAGCTGCTTTGAGACAATGTGTAGCCTATTGTGAAAAGCGCTATACAAATAAATTTGAATTGAATATCTGGCAATAATCTCTGGGAAATAAATCCACAGCCATATCAGTGTCCTAATAAATATGTTCCACCTACTCTTGATGTTTCTCTTTGTCATGTTCTTTCTTTGACCTTATGTGTGTGCTCTGTGTGCCCAGATGATACACATGATGATCATTGATACAAATGCATGATCTACTTCTGACTTGAACTCTTGAAAAATGAAACCTTTAAACTTTGTTGGATCGATGTTAAAACATGACTTTCTGGCATTTTCATCAATTAAGATTCCAGGTTTATCCAGTGGAAGTGGGTTGTCGAGGTTTTGTGGCACACTCTACAACCCGGTTCCTCAGAGACATCGGATTCAGCGGCCAAGAGTTGCGTCGCACAGTAAAGAACTTATCTGAAGCAGCAGAAAGGAGCAGCAACTGGCTGTGGTTGAGACGGAAAGATTCTAGCTGGCTGTGTACAGGCCGCCACGCTACGGTTTCGTAGAATTCTTGAAAACTTGAAGAGTCTGTTGGTTTGTTTGTATACGTTCCTGTGGATATTGCGTGAATGATGGGTGGTTGGGCAGATATTGTGTTTTGCGGTAGGTGGTATGCCATACGGAACCGTTGTCCACTGAAACTGCATATTAACGCACCAGTGGGGCTCGACAGCCTTAGTCAAACGGGTTGGCGCGTATGGTCGGGTTGCGGAGAGATTGTGAGATTGTGGTTAGGTCTCAGCAGCAGGAGGGATGTAGAGGTCAGTAAGCTGGGCTGAGTTGAGTGGGGGACGGAGGGGGGTGACTCTGGGACGCCAGAGTCACTGTCGAGCCCTCTTGAGGTGTCGTGGGTTAGTCGACGAAACACTGAGGACGGAAGGTGCCCACTTGAAGACCCTAGAGATGTCCCCTACTCGGTTCAATCCAGACGATTGTCGTGCTGGTCCTGTAGTTGCAGCCGTCGCGTGCGCTGACGCGCCAAGTACACTGCTGCCGTTAACGCCGGACAGAAGGGGACTCACACCACCTTATGGAAAGAAGCGTAAATGGATGGAGAACCATAGTTTACTGTAAAGCTACGTCTTAGTTTTGCTTATCTTGGTGAAAGCCGAGTACAAATCAGCATGAAGTTTTAACATCTACTCTCGTGTAATGAAAATCTTGCAATCTGTTTGCAAATTTGCACAAAAGTTTGGAATCACTATGATTTAAGAAATGTTATACTTTAGCAGGCAAGGTCAATTTCCACACTTCATTAAGCAGCACAACCATTTTCAACTGTGATAATAATCAGAAATGTTTCTTGCAAATCAGTATGATTTCTGAAGGGTCGTGTGACACTGAAATCTGGAGTAAAATGAGCTCTGCCGTCACAATAAAAAAAATTTAAACATTAAAATAGAAAACAGTTGATAAAAAAATCACAATATTACTGTTGTGATATTAGATAAATGTAGTCTTGGTACCAGAGGTACCTTATAAGAACCTTACTAATACCAAACTTTTGAACAGTGTATTATATCAAAACCAGCACAAGCACACCTTGCAATCAAAACATTAAAAATCATATTGTTACATTATTTTGCCAGTATGTATGTTTGTAAATATTTTTTTTAGAACATCAAGGATTAGTTCCCCCCAAAATTAAAACTGTCATAATTTACTCTCTCAAGTTGTTTAAAACCTGAATAAGTTTCTTTCTTCTGTTGAAAATAAGTTATTTTTGTCATGTAGAGAGTGAGAGAGAACCCAAACGCAAAGGCAGATCAAATGTCCTGTAATGAAGTCCAGAGCGAGATGTGACAGAGGTCTAGACGGAAGAGGGAGGCGTCGCAGCAAAACCAGCTGGAGGCGTGTTGCTAGACTTGGTCTGCGCGCAGACAGAACAAGAAGCAACAAAACGGCGAATGGCACGCTCACGAGTAGGCCACCAGAACTTTTGACGAATGGAAGCAACTGTTCCCCTAACGCCAGGATGGGCGAATAATTTTGATGAATGCCCCCATTGAAGGACAGCAAAACGTGCGACCGGAGGAACATATAAAAAACCCTTAGGACAAAGGCGAGGAGTGACAGCGTGGGAAAGAGCGCGTCTGACAGATTCGTTCAATTCCCCAGACAGCCGGACCAACTACCATGACCGAAGGAAGGATAATCTCCTGTGAGGGAACCACTTCTGGAGAGGTGAACTGTCTCGAAAGAGCATCTGGTTTGAGGTTCTTGGAACCGGGACGATAGGAAATCGTAAAATCAAATCGGGCAAAGAAGAGTCTCTTGGCTGATTAAATGTATTCTAAATTACGATGATCGGTCCATACAATAAACGGGACTGAAGAACCCTCCAACCAATGCCGCCACTCGCCGAGAGCCAAACGGATGGCTAGAAGTTTGCAATTACCGATATCATAATTGTGCTCTGCGGGAGACAAGCGATGGGCAAAAAGGCGCAAGGATGGACCCTTTCATCGGATGCTGAACGCTGGGAGAGAATGGCTCCCACGTCCACCTCGGAAGCGTCGACCTCGACGATAAACTCTCTGGAGGTGTCAGGAGTAACAAGAATAGGCACGGTGGTAAACATGGACTTGAGCCGATCAAAGGCGATTTGAGCAGAACTCGACAAAGAGAAAGGAGTTTTGGCAGATGTGAGAGCAGAAAGCAGAGCGGCGACCTGGCTAAAATTCAGAATAAAACTATGATAAAAACTAGCGAACCCCAGGAAACGCTGGACCGCGACACGTGAATCGGGAACATGCCATTCTGTGACGGCGCGAACCTTGGTGGGGTCCATAGCAATCCCCTCGGAAGAGATGACCGAACCAAGGAACGTGATGGACGTAGCGTGAAACAGGCACTTCTCAGCCTTGACAAATTAGCGATTTTTAAGAAGACGCTGGAGAACCTGGCGAACGTGCTGAGTATGTATCTGGAGAGAGGGAGAAAAAATTAAAATGTCGTCGAGGTAAACGAAAACAAAGATGTTTAACATGTCTCTAAGGACATCGTTGACGAGAGCTTGAAACACGGCAGGAGCGTTGACCAGCCCGAACGGAAGAACGCGATATTCAAAGTGCCCTAAAGGAGTATTGAAAGCTGTCTTTCACTCATTCCCCTCCTTAATTTGGACAAGATGGTAGGCATTACGTAGATCTAACCTTGTGAAGATCTTAGCCCCCCTGCAGGATCTCGAAGGCGGATGACATCAGCGGCAAGGGATAACAGTTCTTGACCGTGATGTCATTCAACCCACGATAATCGATGCAGGAGCGTAATGTACCATCTTTCTTCTTAACGAAGAAGAAACGGGCCCCAGGAGGAGAGGATGAAGGAACAATGGTACCAGCTTCCAGCGAATCAGATTATTTCTCGAGGGCTTCACGTTCGGGCGCCGACAAAGAATATAATCTTCCCTGGGACGGGGTGGTCCCCGGAAGAAGATTAATGCAGCAGTCATAAGGACGATGGGGAGGGAGAGAAGTGGCCCGGGAACGACTGAAAACGTACTCGGTTACTAACGTAACCTCGGTTCTCTCTAGAGAGGGAACGAGTACTGCATAATATCTTACGCTATGGGGAAAACCTCTTTTCCACGAGATATTGAAGCCAAAAATTATCCTTAATTTTTTATTAATGTAAAACGCTTTGCAGCAGCAAGCAGACATAGGCGAAACAGCTCGCACGCCTATTGGCTGCCCTGCGGCAAAAGCAGCAGCCTATCGAGAGAGGCTCTGCGTGACGTAATGACCAATGGGGGCACTTCGCGCCCATATCGTCACGTCCCGCCAGAAAGGGCGTGGTCTCGCCCTATAAATAAGCTCGATAGGCTGGTACAAGCTGGTTTTCATCGCCGAAGCGAACCAGAGCGTATTCCAAGCACGGCAAGATACGCAGTACTCGTTCCCTCTCTAGAGAGAACCGAGGTTACGTTAGTAACAGAGTATGTTCTCTTACGAGAGTATCTCTTGTACTGCGTAATATCTTACGGTATGGGGAACACAGTGTAACACGCCGTGCGTACAGGGATCCAACACCAAAGTCCCAGGGGCCGAAACCCAGGGAGCATATAGTGCATAATCACCATAAACTCACAGAGAGTGGAGGAAGAGAGGCTAAAAGCGTCATTCCCTATAAAATAGCATCCAGAGGAGCAATCAAATGACAATTAAACCACACAGCCAGGGTGAAAACTTCCAGCCTAAAATGGGTGGCCATACATGTGTCAACACTCATGGAGCTGCTGTATCGGTCAGTGAGCGATACGCAGGTCAAACTCAGTGTCCGGGCCGCACAGCGGGGCAGATAGCACTGAATTTCTAGACCGCCAAAAGCTTAGCTTTTAAGGCGGGTACCTCCAGGTTATAGTATTTTATAAATGTAGACGGCGAGGCCCAGCCCGCGGCCGTACAGATATCTTGCAGGGTAACCCCGCTAGACCATGCCCACGAGGAGGCCACGCCTCTCGTGGAGTGCGCTCTGACACCCAAGGGGCACTGCAGGCCCTTAGAAGTGTAAGCCAGCGCTATGGCATCGACTATCCATCTGGATAGGCTCTGTTTTGAAGCGGCAAGTCCCTTGGAACGCCCGCCAAACAAAACGAAAAGCTGCTCAGTCTGTCTGAAACCAGACGAGCGGGACACATAAGCTCTTAGTGCCCTGACGGGGCAAAGGAGGCTCGCGTCCTTCTCCTCATTGAGAACTGGAAGGGCAGACAGGGAAATTACCTGGGCCCTAAACGGTGTATTGAGGGATTTCGGCACGTACCCGTGCTTAGGTTTGAGAATGACTTTCGCGTCATTAGGCCCAAAATCCATACATGACGCGCTTACTGAAAGCGCCTGCAAGTCCCCTATGCGCTTCACTGAAGCGAGAGCCGTGAGAAACACTGTTTTGAAAGACAGGTGTTTCATGTCCGACAACTGGATTGGCTCGAACGGGGCGCCTTTCATGGCCTCCAAGACCGTGGAAAGGTCCCACGTCGGGACTGAAGGGGGCCTGGGGGGGTTTAGCCTCCGAGCTCCCCTAAGGAAACGCACGACTAAGTCGTTCTACCCCAGCGACTGGCCAGACACCGGTTTTGCAAACGTTGCTATGGCCGCCACATATACTTTGAGCGTGGATGGGGTCCTGCCCTTATCCAGCAGATTTTGAAGGAAAGAAAGCACTTCCGAAACCCCGCAGTCTACGGGTGAAAAGCTCTGGGCTTGACACTACGCAGAGAACACAGACCATTTCGAGGAGTAGAGCCGTCTAGTAGACTGAGCTCTAGCCTGCGCGATCGTGTTTAACACTCCCTCTGGGAGGCTAGCGGGTACCCGTTGATGGCCCATGCGTGCAGGGACCACAGTTCTGGGCGAGGATGCCAAATCGAGCCCTCTGCCTGAGTGAAGAGGTTTCTCCTCAACGGTAAAGGCCATGGGGCAGTGCTGGTCAGCTGCATCAGGGCAGGGAACCACGTCTGGTTTGTCCAGAGCGGAGCCACGAGCAGCACTGGGCATCCGTTTTCCCTGATTCGTTCCAACACTTGAGGCATGTCATTCAACCCACGATAATCGATGCAGGAGCGTAATGTACCATCTTTCTTCTTAACGAAGAAGAAACGGGCCCCAGGAGGAGAGGATGAAGGAACAATGGTACCAGCTTCCAGCGAATCAGATTATTTCTCGAGGGCTTCACGTTCGGGCGCCGACAAAGAATATAATCTTCCCTGGGACGGGGTGGTCCCCGGAAGAAGATTAATGCAGCAGTCATAAGGACGATGGGGAGGGAGAGAAGTGGCCCGGGAACGACTGAAAACGTACTCGGTTACTAACGTAACCTCGGTTCTCTCTAGAGAGGGAACGAGTACTGCATAATATCTTACGCTATGGGGAAAACCTCTTTTCCACGAGATATTGAAGCCAAAAATTATCCTTAATTTTTTATTAATGTAAAACGCTTTGCAGCAGCAAGCAGACATAGGCGAAACAGCTCGCACGCCTATTGGCTGCCCTGCGGCAAAAGCAGCAGCCTATCGAGAGAGGCTCTGCGTGACGTAATGACCAATGGGGGCACTTCGCGCCCATATCGTCACGTCCCGCCAGAAAGGGCGTGGTCTCGCCCTATAAATAAGCTCGATAGGCTGGTACAAGCTGGTTTTCATCGCCGAAGCGAACCAGAGCGTATTCCAAGCACGGCAAGATACGCAGTACTCGTTCCCTCTCTAGAGAGAACCGAGGTTACGTTAGTAACAGAGTATGTTCTCTTACGAGAGTATCTCTTGTACTGCGTAATATCTTACGGTATGGGGAACACAGTGTAACACGCCGTGCGTACAGGGATCCAACACCAAAGTCCCAGGGGCCGAAGCCCAGGGAGCATATAGTGCATAATCACCATAAACTCACAGAGAGTGGAGGAAGAGAGGCTAAAAGCGTCATTCCCTATAAAATAGCATCCAGAGGAGCTATCATATGACAATTAAACCACACAGCCAGGGTGAAAACTTCCAGCCTAAAATGGGTGGCCATACATGTGTCAACACTCATGGAGCTGCTGTATCGGTCAGTGAGCGATACGCAGGTCAAACTCAGTGTCCGGGCCGCACAGCGGGGCAGATAGCACTGAATTTCTAGACCGCCAAAAGCTTAGCTTTTAAGGCGGGTACCTCCAGGTTATAGTATTTTATAAATGTAGACGGCGAGGCCCAGCCCGCGGCCGTACAGATATCTTGCAGGGTAACCCCGCTAGACCATGCCCACGAGGAGGCCACGCCTCTCGTGGAGTGCGCTCTGACACCCAAGGGGCACTGCAGGCCCTTAGAAGTGTAAGCCAGCGCTATGGCATCGACTATCCATCTGGATAGGCTCTGTTTTGAAGCGGCAAGTCCCTTGGAACGCCCGCCAAACAAAACGAAAAGCTGCTCAGTCTGTCTGAAACCAGACGAGCGGGACACATAAGCTCTTAGTGCCCTGACGGGGCAAAGGAGGCTCGCGTCCTTCTCCTCATTGAGAACTGGAAGGGCAGACAGGGAAATTACCTGGGCCCTAAACGGTGTATTGAGGGATTTCGGCACGTACCCGTGCTTAGGTTTGAGAATGACTTTCGCGTCATTAGGCCCAAAATCCATACATGACGCGCTTACTGAAAGCGCCTGCAAGTCCCCTATGCGCTTCACTGAAGCGAGAGCCGTGAGAAACACTGTTTTGAAAGACAGGTGTTTCATGTCCGACAACTGGATTGGCTCGAACGGGGCGCCTTTCATGGCCTCCAAGACCGTGGAAAGGTCCCACGTCGGGACTGAAGGGGGCCTGGGGGGGTTTAGCCTCCGAGCTCCCCTAAGGAAACGCACGACTAAGTCGTTCTACCCCAGCGACTGGCCAGACACCGGTTTTGCAAACGTTGCTATGGCCGCCACATATACTTTGAGCGTGGATGGGGTCCTGCCCTTATCCAGCAGATTTTGAAGGAAAGAAAGCACTTCCGAAACCCCGCAGTCTACGGGTGAAAAGCTCTGGGCTTGACACTACGCAGAGAACACAGACCATTTCGAGGAGTAGAGCCGTCTAGTAGACTGAGCTCTAGCCTGCGCGATCGTGTTTAACACTCCCTCTGGGAGGCTAGCGGGTACCCGTTGATGGCCCATGCGTGCAGGGACCACAGTTCTGGGCGAGGATGCCAAATCGAGCCCTCTGCCTGAGTGAAGAGGTTTCTCCTCAACGGTAAAGGCCATGGGGCAGTGCTGGTCAGCTGCATCAGGGCAGGGAACCACGTCTGGTTTGTCCAGAGCGGAGCCACGAGCAGCACTGGGCATCCGTTTTCCCTGATTCGTTCCAACACTTGAGGCAGGAGCGAGACAGGGGGAAAAGCATATAGGGGACAACAGGGCCAAACATGGGCCAGCGCGTCTTTGCTTTTCGAGAAAAACTTCGGGCAATGAGCGTTTTCGTGGGACGCGAATAGGTCCACTTGCGCTCTGCCGAACGTTTCCCACAGCAGCTGGACCGCCTGCGGATGCAGCGACCATTCCCCTGCTGGGACATTGTTTCTGGACAGTCTGTCTGGTCCCACATTTAGGTGACCAGGCACATGCGCTGCTCTCAGCGAGAGCAGGTTGTGCTGACCCCAGACCAGGAGGCGTTCCGTCAGCCTGTAAAGGTTTCGGGACCTTATGCCGCCCTGGCGATTTATGTATGCCACCACTGACATGTTGTCCGACCGGACCAAGACGTGGTGGCCTCTTATCTGGGGACAGAAGTGCCGTAGCGCTTTGTCGACTGCTATCATCTCCAAGCAGTTTATGTGAAGGAGATTTTCCCGTTCTGACCACAGGCCAGCTAGCGGTCTGCCCCTGAGCAGTGCTCCCCAGCCCGAGGTGGAGGCGTCCGTAGACACCACCTTACAAAGTTTGGTGTCAAAATAGCATTTTACATCACAAAACTGCATTGAAATCAATGGGAATTTCATGTTTTGTTCCATTATAGCGCCACCAAGAGGCGAAATCCCACAAATTTTTTTATGTGTCCTCGGAGTGAGCCCATACATATGTGTGTCGGTTTTGGTGAAAATATCTCAATTCACTTCGGAGTTATAGACATTTTTGTGAAAAAACACGTCAAAAATGACTGACACGTGACTTTGATTGAATTTTATGACCCCTTACTATCAATATTTGGGCATTTGGGCATTTGTTTAATATATAGACCTATGTTTCCAAACTTCTGACGGTGGTTTCGTCTCGATTGGACTAGCGGTTTCGAAGATATCGGCAACTGTTTTTTAAGTGCTAAATCACAACGCTACACAAACTAAGTCGAAACCTAGCATGTTTGGTATCTGTGGACTCGGCAAGGATTCAGGACCTCAACGAGATGACTCCCGTGAAAATAAGTCAACCGCAGCCAGAGTTATAACTCATTAGGTGGCGCTGTTTCGAAACTTCTCAGGCTCCTTCAGGGCATCGTACTGATGACCCATACCGAGTTTCGTAACAATTCGTTCATGCGTTCCAAAAATACAGCATTTTAGCACGTATTTCAAAATGGCCGACAGTCAAAATGGCCGATCTGGGAAAATTGGATATCAGCCGACTCGGCATGACGCCCTGAATCTAACGAGACCACATTCATGATTTTTGGACAAACTGTTCAGAAGTTATGAGCAAAAATAGCAATTTTTCATATCTCAAGACCAGTAGGTGGCGCTGCGCCGAAACGCAGGATGTAGCCTCAGGTTATGCTTGTGATGACATAGGAGTTAGAAACACCAAAATTGGTGTATTTGATGTTGGGTCTGTCCTCTATCAGAATGTCAAACCAAAACAACTTTCCCGGACACGGTTCTATGGGCTGCCATAGACACCTGGTTGGAATAATAATAATAATAATAATAAGAAGAAGAACCGGAACAGATACAATAGGTGCCGCCGCACCTTCGGTGCTTGGCCCCTAATAAGAACCGGAACAGATAGAATAGGTGCCTCTGCACCTTCAGTGCTTGGCCCCTAATAATAAAATATTAATCATATTTTAGTAAGTATTGTGAGTATAAAAAGCCTACATGGGCTACGTTCTTTCTTTTAGATATAAACCCGCGGCGTCTATGATTATGTTTACACCATGGCATACGCATGTCACATGTGGCCTAGACACGTTCGCTTCGTTTCATTCACTGTCAGTGGTTCGCGCTTGGTAATGATGGCTGACAGACATCACGACGATCATCTAAGCTAATACAGTGAGTGAGGTTACAGCACAACAGACTTTGCGTGTACAAATGCATGTGTTACAGCATGTTTGTGTGTTTTTCAGAGTTCCTCAGCCAGTCCAGCCTCCTCTTCCAACAAGTCATGACCCCATCCTGCCAAGGGGAAATTACGACAAGGTTCAGCGAGCTAACTACGCCCGCTGCGCTGTGCCTTCCAGTTTGCCCATCTAAGCTAAAACAGTGAGTGATGTTACACAGCACAACAGACTTTGTGTGTACAAAATGCATGTGTTACAGCATGTTTGTGTGTTTTTCAGAGTTCCTCAGCCTCCACGTCTCATGACCTGACTGCATCATCTAGGCCTCAAGATAGCAAAAAATGACTGCACATACAATATGAATCACTTCAAATTACAGATTTGACTTTACATACAGCAAAAGACACTGCATCTATTTGAGTCTAGTTGGTTAATCCAGGATGGACCTAAAAAAATAAACCTTTCTCTCAAAATATTTAACCTTACAGTTAATTCCACATTGTTCACACAGCTATGAAGATATTTTCCTTCAGATCTTCACACTGTATAGCCAGAAGGACTATCACAAAAGTATTTGGGAAATGAAAGTTTCCCACAGTATCTCTGTTTAAAGCTGTTCTGTATTGTTGTGTATTTTAAAAAGCTCTATAAATGTCCATGTAAATGTTCATTTTGCTTGTAGTTCTGTGTTAATAAAAATATAATGCATTACATCTCGTAATTCAGTTGAAATCATTTAGTATTGTATTGTGTAATTTAATCAGATTTTATTATAATAGCCTGTAAGTTTTGGATCACCAATTTCATTGCATTGCATGCTATTGTATTGTTTGATGTACTGTTTTAAGAAATAATTATGACAAATCATATGAATTATGCATGTAATAATAAAAAAAAGTATTATGCCTTATTGTTTAATAACAAAGAACTTAACGTTGCAAAACATACCTGAAAATGCTATTACTTTCATTAATCAGGATAAAAAATAAAAATATGATATGAATTAAGTTTGAAAATGATTACATTACAATTTGTGATTCCGTCATTTTTATTACACTGTCCTGTAATCAAGGTTAGACAAACAATTCATATTAACAACATATCGCACTGATTATTAAGACAAAAACAATGACAAAAGGCAGTATAAGCTGCGGTAAATCTCAGCTAGCACGAATCATCGGATAAATGCTATGCTACTATTTAAGCTAACTAAAAAACACTAAGAACGAGAAATGTTTAAATTTACAATCTACAGCTTCGGTTATATACTAGTATATGAAACATATAAGTTAAAATACATTAATGACTCGTTATAACGTACTTCAAACGTCTCTTATAATAAAGTGATTTTCTCTAATTTGTAAGCAGGCACTAGTGTGTGACAGTTGAAGTTATTGACTGTTTTCGTAGCAGTGCTTTTCGGGGTTTGCACTTTGAAGAGGGTCCCTTAGTTCGGATCGGTCTCTCGGCCGCCTGCGCATTTAGATCAATGTATTTTATCCACTTCGAAGGAAAGCTCGTTTCGCGGAAAAATAGGTTGTAGCTGCTTGTCTACGTTACTACGATTAAAAAGATGTGGCATTTGTGTATTAACGAGTTAGATGAGGATAACGCTGGGGAGTGCAGTGGCATAGCCATAGACTGTGCAGTCGATATCCTCGGAGTTCATGGGAGAGAATGTCGCTACCGCCACCTGCTGGTGTGGCTAATTAACTGCTCTCACACACACGGCTTACAAATCTCTTTTTTGCAGATCGCAGCGGGACAAAGTGGACAAAAATCCACAAATGTGTAAAAGGGAGTTGCAAATGTCACGTGACCTGCAAATTGCCAGGAAGCAATTTGCAAATGTGTAAAAACAGTTTTGTGTGTAGAAATGGATCCACAAATGCGTAAATCACAATTAGTATGTGAAATAAAAAGATATTTGTACAGATTGAATTGTGTGTATTTGCAAATCGTGAGATATTTGTGTATATGTTTATTTACAGATCTGCGCAGTACACACTGGACAAAATTCCACAAATGTGTAAAAAAAACTTACAAATGTAACGTGACCCACAAATTCACAGGAACTGATCTGCAAATGCGTAAAAAATGTTTTGTGTTGTACACATCACCCTCTATTTTTGTGGATATGATTTTACACATCACAAATGTAAAAATACACATTTGCAGATAGAGAAATATTTGCGCATCATTGTACACATTTGTAGATTGTCTTCTGTGGGTTACAAATATTAAAGTCCATTTAATTCTTCCATAGGCATCCCCCCTTCAATCGACACAGTTTCGTTCCCTGTTCTCAGGGAAAAGAGGTTACAGTCGTAACCTAGGTTTCAGTCGCTTTTCAGGTTTCATCATGAATGTTTGTCCAATAAATCGCAATAAGCTTTGTGCTTTGTTACTTTTGATATGAAACAAAGTCTAAGCTTTCAAGTTCTGTCCATTTTATCACAAAATTCAAACAATAAATACAATTGAATGTGGTTCAAGATATCACTGTGATTTGAGTGAACGTGATCATCTCTTTCTCTTTACTATGTTACAGAACGAAATAAACTTGAATGAACATCAGAAAATATGTTGAAAGGTACAGTCCAACTTATCGCAATCTGTATCATGCCTCTCATGTAATCGCTCGATCAGTGTTTCAACCTCTGAAAGACATCAATAAAACAGCTTGTAACACAAGTAACGTTAGCCTAACTCAGAAAAGCCATTCGCTGGCCATTAAAGTCCCCGTGAACCGGAAGTTGCAAACGACTTTTCTCCAGTGTTGTGACGTATTTCCGAGAGAAACGGAATACTAAATGAGGCAAAATAGTGGGCGTGGCTTTTTTTTCAACTAGCACCTGATTGGATCTAGAAAAGTAGGTGTTTTCATTCAGCCTGTCTACTGTCAGTTGGAGGGGCGTGGTTATGGATGTTAAGCAGACACCCAAACCGTAAAGCCTACGTCATCGGGCAAGATCCTCCAATGCAGAGGGGAGGGGCATTTTCAAAATTTGATTAAAGATTATGAAGCCAAAAAATTTTTTTGTGTGGATTGACTTGCATGGATGAATTGTTCACCACAAAATGATCAATTTAGGCAAACAAAGTAAGTAAGTATGGTCAATTTTGATTTCATGGGGACTTTAACTTGATATTCAGCTAGAGCAAACTCGCCAGTGGAAAGGGGTAAGAATTGCAGTTTACAAGTTAAAATACCCCACCCTCAGTGTAATATCTGTCAGATTTCAATGTCACTGATAAAAAAAAAAGTCAATAACAGAGAATTTTCGGTTAAAGCGACCTCTGTTTGTGACTCGTAAACTATATGCTACTCCCAACGCGTCAACGTAACTGGAGAATCATATCCAGAAAAGTTTCTCCAGTTACTTTGACGCGTTGGGAGTAGCATATAGTTGACATGCACGGCATGATCTGCCCGTTCTAATCTATGGTTCTAATATAATCACGTAGGCTTACCACGTACAGTGAATCAGTATAAGACAAAACATGTTTTGTAACAAATTTTTAAAAATTTGTTAATTTTTTTTTACAAAAAAAGTTACATAGTAGCCTACCCTCAAGTTGGCCTATATGTTTTTGAGCTATTAAAACAACATCTGAGACCCCAGCCAGAACACGAGGTTCAGGCCAGTATATTTTATGTTATAAAATAAACAAAGAAAACATACTGTGCCAACAAATGTAGACTGTTAACATTAGTTTAAGCTGCTTGTCCTTGTCCTGTGGTTAAGCAGCTGGATTTGCTCGAAATGAAGCAGACATTAAACCAATATTATCTGCCTGCAGTGTAGAAACATTAGCGGCCACTAGATGGCAGACTAAACACTTGCTATTTTAAAACTGAACTCCACAGATAGAACACGCCTGTTGCATCACATACAACTTTGCTGCTGAATAAAATAATAAAATAAAATAAATGTTACCCTAATGTAATTAGCTGTTCTCCCAGCTCGATTTAGTTGTTTTAGAGGGCCACCAGCTAAACTGTAGCTTGGCCAGAATGGGACAACAGCACAACCAACTTAAACTAGACCAGCAGAATCAGTCTGTTTTTTTTTTTTTTTTTTTTTTTTTTTTTACTCAGAATTGAAGAAAAAAAAAGAGACAGGAAGAGGAAGGACAAATAAGAAGCAATGCACATCTCACACATGTGTTCCCACAGTGGGCAGAAAGCTCGGCCTTTGCCCCTCGTGGCTGACAGTGTAACTGATATCTACAGCAGTTGTGTGAGAACTACAGATATTTATACTATTAAACTATTCCACTTCCAGCTGCACTCATTATTGATGATGATAGTTTTGATGATTGCCGACTGTTCAGAGGAAGGACGGGCCTTTCAGGGACGTTTGTTCTGCAGTAATGGGACAGCATGATTCCTGTGCGCTGCAGACTGCTCTGATGAGGGGTTTTACAGCCTAATCTGATTTGGCCAAAGTCTGTAAGCGAGAGACAGAAACTGAGAGGAAAGGAGAGGTTGGATGATCCAGAGGTTGCATCTCTACAATCCCCTTGAGGAACTATCCCCAAAAGGTATTGAAATATGTCCTGTGTAAACTCAGTCTTGAATAAACAGTCACATCCAAATGCCTTGCCTCCCTGACCATTTTGGTAACATATTTGTGTGTTATCCAAGAAGACGAAGCATGAAGACCTTTAAGATGATAATGCTCTATGTTTCCTATATGCTGACTCTGAGCTATCATACTAGACAGATTAACATTAAAAAACTAACATTAGTGCATTAAAACGACATTTAAAAAAAAAATTATAATTTCAAAATCATGTATTTTTCCTTCATTTCAAAATCATTCATGTAAATTGTATTATTTGTCTTATGAAAAATATAAAAATATGAATTATTAATGTATTAAACTTTAATAATCAAACAAAGTAAAATAAATATAACTAATTTCAATATAACAACAGTAATTTCCACCACAAAATACTGTTAATACTGTAAAATATGTTATTTCGCATGTGATGGAAATTACACTGTGGTGGAAATGACTTCTAGGAAAAATGACAGATGCATGTATACACTGTTGGACAGATTAAATAAACTAGTAGAGTGCAAAATGTATTTTAAGGGAGATTAGTCTATCTATAAACGTGCACAAGCCAATGCCAAACAGCTGAAGAAACACCCATATTGACTAGAACATAAACGGATCATCTAAAACATCAGTATTTCATTCACTATGCTCATTACAGAGTAATGAGAGTATCGTAACTGGTGATGAGCCTACGGATACTTGAAACGCAAATGCAGACAAGTAAATCAATGATAATTGCTGTAATAACTCTCAATGAAAAGTTTACGTTTTTGTTTATTTGGTTTCTAGCTCCTGCTGCTCACATCAAAGAAAACACAGATAGTTTCAATAATGGAAGTATAGAAACCAATTAACAGGCCTTAAAAAGAGAAATAAACATTCACTTGCTGGATTTTCACACATCGAACAGCTTGAGCTGTGCTGACGGCAGCTTTAAATCATTCCAGGAAGGTCAGCTGTGAAGACCTCCACTCCAGCCCATGTTGGAGCCATTTCCTGGCTCATGGGTTAGCCATAAAGATCCTCATGTGAGCCTTCAGCCAGCGCCACTCTTTAAGACAACACACCCACATGCTGAGAGATTCTCTTACCCCAAACACTGCTGCCCACTGCATGGCGAGCCGCTTTAGCTCAACCCTTAACTGCATGATGTTTCGCCAATTATTTTCACATATTCAGGTCTTTAGCGACCCGGATCTTTATCTAACACGGATGGATCTTTACCTGACGCAATAATATAAAACTCTCCTGATATTAGAGTAATAGTTACAGAAGAATAAAATAAAGCATATTTTGTTATCTTTTAGAGCTTGGCGGATAGTTTGAGCAGATGTTTTATACCATCATCACAGTCCTCGTCAGAGCTCATTTCCCAGTACATTCAGCATCTGGCTCATATTCGCGATCTCAAACATATTCTCAAAACTATCATTTTCAACATCTTCAAAATATTTCTTCAAAATATTTCAAAATAACTCAAAAATATTTTGATCGCTTACAGCTTATTCACCAGATCCACCATCAAGTTTGCTGATGATATTTCCTATTCTTTTGTTTTCTGCCTGTGGTAACTATAAGTGAAAAGTCACTTCATCATTGTGGAATAAAGGTGAATTGACCTTTTTCAGTCATCAAAGATTCAATTATTGTAGTGCCGAAAAAATATACGTACACTGTTACACGCCTCGGGTCGTTAGCGACCTGTACAATTTTTTACAAAAAAATGTATGGGAAAACAGGCATTCTTTTATAATTTATTTTTCTTGTTATATTGTTTATAATCAATTGATTGAGGAATACTAAGAAGGTTGATGTCTAACTTTAAAAAATGAATGAGGAGGAGGGTAGTGAATGATGTCCCGGGTCACTAAAGACCCGAAGTATGCGTATTAGGGTTCAAATGTTCCCAGGGTACCTCGTTGTAATTTCATTTTTAAATTAGAGAGCTCTACAATTCAGTTCTTACCTTCGGATGAGACGTTAAACCGAGGTCCTGACTCTATGTGGTCAGTAAAAATCCCAGGATGTCCTTTGGAAAAAGAGTAGGGGTGTAACCCCATCTTCCTGGCTAAATTTGCCCATTGGCCTCTGTCCATCATCATGACCCCCTAATCATCCCCATACACTGATTGGCTCGATCACTCTGTCTCCTCTCCACCAGTAAGCTGGTGTGTGGTGAGCGTTCTGGCACAATATGGCTGCCGTCGCATCATCCAGGTGATGCTGCACATTGGTGGTGGGTGAGGAGATTCCCCCTTCCATGTAAAGCACTTTGAGTACCTAGAAAGGCGCTATAAAAATGTAACGAATTATTATTATTATTATTATTATTATTATTATTACTAGTAACCAATACAAGGTCTCTAATTCAATTCTTACTAGTAACAGTTGAATTTGAGAGCTCTTTAATAATAATTGTTGACCTAGACAGCTCTTTAATTCTTACAATTGCAATTATGACGAGTAACACTGGGAATATTTTAAGCTAAAACGGCTTGCCATACACCGCGGCTCATTCCCTGACTGTGCACATCAGATACAACAGCAGCTTAGGTAAGTGTTCAGTGGCCCATAATGGCATGCTATGTCGCTCCATGCTACAAAAACTCTTGTGGATTAGTTATGAGCGGAGGGGACAGCAAATGCAGATGATGGGCAGCTTTTTAAAAAGCTTTTTCCTTGCTCTACATCATAAGTGAGCTGCATGTTACCTAATCTCATTTAGAAGATCTATGAAGAGGTTGAAAGACAACATTACCATCGGTGCAAATATCCTATAACATGTTTAGCAATGGGCCCTTTTTTTGTTTGGTCCAGATCTAATAATTTATTCAGAAATACATTAAAAATGTAATTCAGTCTTACAATTAAATGTAGCGTTAGTTCTATACCAGAAAGACTCGGGAGGCAAAATACCGTAACAAGTATACATTTATTAACAGCCCAGCAAGCAAATATTATGATATAAAGTTCTTTGGCGTAGGCCCGTCCGTAGCTCGCAAGCCGAGGGTCCGGACTCTGCATTTCCTGCCTGAAGACGAAGGGGCGCAGCCGACCCCCTGGGAGGTATGGGAAGGGACCATCCTGGTGGTGGTGGGGAGGATGGAGGTGAATGAAAGCATCAGCATCTGCGGACTCAATAAGTGACGTAACAATTGAGTCTTCCCGGCAGAACTTATGCTAAAGCTTTCATTTTTTGGCAGGTCACGTTAGTCAAGCTCGCATCAGCTGACTCTCAGCTGATCCACGTCTACCTATAGGAATACAAAGCCTATCACTGTGTACATATATAAGCTCCTTCAGTTTTATCAGCAGCTAACGCGTTTCTCAGGAGCCAATCACCCTCCTCCATCCCCAGCTCCTCCTCTCGTCAGTCAGGATTTGGCCTTCTGAGTGCCCTTTGAATCAGAATGAATTCTCAAATTATGTTGTACTTTAAAATATTGAATTAATGATATCTGCAATGCATTCATGTTGGTTCTGTTCTGTTTTCCCTAAGGGGGGTTATTGCTCTTATCCATGCTAGGCTGCATGGATGCGCAGGGAGTTCTCGCCCAGAACAGAACCATATTACCGCCAATCCAAACTGTATGCTAATGGTCAATCGTATTTGATGATAGTGGTCCTAACAGAAATGACTAATATGCTACTCTTATGTGATTAGCATGTTTTTATTTTCTGACTTGAAATCATTTTGACAGTTTTTTGAGGGGCATAAAGTCCAAAGCCCAGAGTGATACAACTATCCTGACATAATAATGAAGAATAATAATTCACTGCTTAAATAATAATAAATAAATAAAAACATTGTTTGCAAAATCAAAGTTATAGACCTATATGGTGCAAACAACATGCAAAATCATGCAGGAAAAAAAAAACTTAAACCACAAATTAACAGTGTTTACAATCACCTTATTATAGAAAGCCAAGGACACATTCCTCGAAGTTCACAAACAAAACCAAGGCTAAATATCTAGCCAATGCCAAGTGCTCCCAAAAGCTCATTATATGTGTAAAATGAGACCAAGCATAGCAGGCTTGCATTTTTTTTAAAGCATTTCATATGTCATCTGTTCAAGTTGAGACAATTAGAGGAAGCTCTGTCTTATTGCTTTAGTTTTCGAAAACATGCGAGAACAATCATCGAGGCTTGATGAAAGAAAAATAGCACTGATGTAATCTGAAGAGCTTGAATCAGTAGTCAGTGTTTGTGAGGACGAGGGAATCAGACAGTGAGTGATATAGCTATTTGCAGTGTGAGGCATTGAAACTTGCAATCTCACTCTCAAGCTTTGACCTCTGCAGTCGCTGTGTCATAACAAATAGCACAAAAGTCGAAATAAATGCTAAGAGAAACATTCATTTTGTGCGTTTGATATTTAATAAGATTGCAATATTGGGCCTTTAGGGATGAAACATTCTACGGAAGTACGCAAACAGAGACGTGAGCGTTTTGTCCGATTGAATATTCTTGCTCTTTGGTCTGGAGGTAACAAGTCTTCCTTACACAAGGAGACGAGAGTTATTCTGATCAGTCATTCAGAAGTCTCTGACATTAAAGTCACCATGAAATCAAAATTGACCATTCATACCTTTAAGGAATATTGCAGTATTACAAATGATTTATTATTCCCCTTCAGTGACATCTCTTGATGACGTGTTTACGGGCGGAACAACCTGTCACTCACATGTGATCGACCAATTGCAAAACACAAACATCCAACCGTCAATTCCCGACCATTCAAGTCCCTTTCTACATTTTATCACAACTTTGAAGTGTGCATGATGGACACCTTACCATTCAATGAGGCCACAGGAGAGAATTTGTGATATAATTGATATACAGTATAGATGGTGCTGGTGTCGGGTGACAATGCCAACATGATGCAGTAGATATAGTAAGTCAGAATACCGTTCAAACTTCACACCTTCTTACTATATATAAGTGTTATTTTAACTGTGGCAAAGCAAGTTTCAATCCAAATGTAGTACCTACTAGTACTAAACAGAAAGCCTATGCGGTTTCAGATGCAGCTCAAGATACACTGCAAACTGATGCTCAGAGAAAACTGACTAGAAGAAGACTTTTATGCCATTTCCATCACACTGTGGAGAAAATTGACCAACCAGTAAGACTCATGCTTATGGTCATAAACATTGTTTTTTAGATAAACATAACAACATTAATAAAAAAATACAAAAAGGGCATATCAGCATCGTGATGAACAAATACACCTGCATTTCTGCTTTTCCATAAGTGCCACCTGCTAGAAAGTTAAACTGCACTTTCATTCTGTCCTTCAGTTGAACGATTTTTCATGCCGAACATTTCAGTTGGTGTTAACAGGTCCCAAAAATAGTTTTATTTTATTATAATTTTTTTCCATTATGATATCAGGACAGCTTTATCACTCTGACATTTCTGATTGCATGTCCTAAATCACAATTGTATATAACCAAAATATACAAATTAAAAACATGCTCATCATAGAAGACATGTGAGTTGCATTTTTAATGTACTTTTGAATAAATAAATGGGGAAATGAATGTCATGTCTTTGGCCTTAATATTGTATGTGTTGAGCACAGTTTAACCAATGCAGTTCCTTTAGCATGGAAATGACACAACTTGCTTGCAGAAATTTCAATGTGCTGATGAAATACGCCCAGATTAATTCCATTGATATGTTCTTGCGAAGGGCTGCCAAACCCCGCAGTAACCTCCCTTTCCTCTTCCCTCCACAGAAGACGTGCAGGAAGTCAATAACAATAGGACCCCCTCTGCTCAAGACTTGCACAGCCTCAGCTTTGAGAAAAGACCCGCAGAGGGGAGACTAACTAACCCAGGTCTCTGTTTACCATTAATCTAGACCAGGTGATGTGCAACCGAGGTCAAGAGAGAGCAGAAGTCATTGCCTGGTGGTCTGGCTCCAACCTGACCCAGTGATAGGTTCTGTCAAGTGAGTAAGTGGGGCCACATGGTCTCCCAGATGTGATGTAACAACATGTTGAATGGTGTGTCAAAGTGGGGGTGAAAGAACATGAGACGCCCCACTGTGACTGATTTTTATCGCAGTTCAGGGCACTGATCAGACGCAATGGGTTCACACATAACAGACCCTCCACAAAGACGCTGTGGTCACGGATGAAGACCAAAGTGAGCATTAGATTACAGCAATAAGGGTGACCCGAGTGTTAGAATCTCAATGAGAATATCGCCATGTCATTCCAGTTTCTCTCTGATGGCTATAGACATTCAACATTTGAACTCAAGTGTCCTGGTGGACTAGGTAGCTGGTTTCTTCTCTCCTCTTGTTACATTACCCCCATTGCCCTCTTTCCTAAATCATACCAGACTCATGGAACTCTCAAACTCCTAAACATGATCATTGAGGGGCCTCTGAACTCTTACGATTGGTGTTGATAGCTTGGCTACCTGCTGAGACCTGTCAAACAAGCCCATCAGAAAAGAAATATTCTGTTTCTGCCAATCAGTGAACATGACAATATAAATTAAAGTTCAGAATCAAATGTAATTAAACTGACATGTTTTTGTATTTGGGCTCATCTCAGACTAACAGATTACGTTTGACTATATAATATAATATCCTATACAATATTTTGTTGAATAAAGAAAATTAAGCTTATTTTTTAGGCATTATTAATTTAACATTATTCATTGTGACATTATTTTACTTAGTAATTCTGTGACGATGTTCGGCTGGATTGCCCTCGAGTGTCTCTAGAGGGCGCTCCACCCCTGCACTGCCTTCCCTGGGACTGATCACGCTAGAGGTCTGCACGGGCTTTAATCTGAAGCCCGAACCCGGCCCGTACCCGCGATCATTTAACCCGACCCGACCCGCCCCGACAATTACATTTACATATTAAGCCCGAACCCGACCCGAACCCGAGGTCCATTCTGTTTCTCACAGCAATACCATGTTTGCAATATGCTATGTTGTATTTAATGATTGCTTGACATATTAAACAAATACATGTAGGCGCAGCGGCCCTATCAGCAGGCAGCACCGCAGTAAGAGAAAAAACTTACCAAGTAATTTTTTGCTTTATCAGACTCATGGTTTGCTTGTTGTCGTCGGCTGTCTGTCTGTATTGTGACTGAAATAGCGCGCGAGAGCGGTAGCACATGCGCAAAACAGTTTTGTGATATAAATGATATGATAAAATAAAACAAATAATTTAAAAATATATATTTATATATCATTATATTTGAGAGAGAGAGAGCCTGTATGCACATATTGCACATCTGCGCACGTAGCCTATACTTTCTCTCTCTCGCGTGCCGGTCACCACAACACAGCAAGCAGGCAAAGCACACGGCACGCAAACTATATATAGCCTATTTAGTTTTTCTTAGTTAAACCCGAACCCGACCCGAACCCGAGGCTGTTCATTAACATTAACCCGAACCCGACCCGAAAACCGCACATTTTTCGGGACCTGTCGGGCTCGGGTCGGGTAGCAGACCTCTAGATCACGCACACACTCTGAACTGATTTCGCACAGAAGACTTAGCCATAACCAGATCCAGCAGCATGTCAGCCTCGTATGCCTCCCAGTCAACTAATGCGGGCCGGAGCGCCGTACACCGGGATCAACTGGACCAACTCACTGTGTCGTTGGAGAGGTTGGCCAAGATGGTTCGCGGCCTTCATGTTTCCCCACCTGGACCATCGCAGATTCAACCCGTCTCCTCAGTTGTTAGCCCAGAACCGATCCCGATATCACGACGAGCTCACACAGCGATTCCGAGCACGGATACGGGAGCTGTGATAATGCAACTTCGTCAGGAGGATCGATCTCTCGAGTGGTATGTGGCGGAGTTCTATGAACTTTCTCAGTACACATCAATGAGCGACGTTTTTCTAACGTTCTTGTTCCGCGGAGGGTTATCTGAACCGCTCCGGTCATTGATGCCCGACCCTGATCATTACGGTACTTTAGAGCAGTATATTGACATTGCCCTGCAACTGAGTGGTTCAGCTTTTACTGTGGGTAAGGTGGACGAGGAGCCCCGCAACTCCACAGTATTCGCCAAACAAGGTCGTCACTTTTGACGAGCTGGAGAATCTTCATGTCACGCCTACCATCAAAGCTGCCATTGGATCAGTCTATTGCTGCCCAGGACTGGTTTCCAGCAAGGCTGATCCTCCACTGATCTCAACGCGGAAGTCCATAAAGGTCGCCGTTCCAGGGTTCCTTTCTGCCAAGCCTGCGCTTCACGTCTGCCCAGCCGGGCCCGCGCTACACGTCAGCCCCAACGAGCCCGCGCTTCACTTCAGCCCTGACGAGCCTGCGCACCACGTGAGCCTCGACGAACCAGCACCTCAGGCCAGTCCTGACAAGCCAGCACTTCTGGTCCTGCCCGCTGCACAAGAGACTATTCGTCGCTCGTCCACCGAACATTAGCAGGCTCCACGAAGAGACCATGAAGGCCGCACCGCCATGGTCTCCTGAAAGGGCTTCTCCGCCATGGCCACCCGAGGAGGCTTCACCACCATGGCTGCCATCACGTCCTGCTCCGCCCTGGCCTTCGCCTCAACCTGCTCCGCCAGCTGAGGCATAACAAAAGGAATAACAAAAAATTATTTTTGTCACTGGTCACTGCATTATAAAACTTCACATTGATTTATCACAGTCTGTGTTGTCTCTTCAGTTTAGGAACTTCGTAAAGAACCTGACATGCTCCCAATCACTCTAAATGCTGGAAATCTCCAGGATTTGTGGCCACAAATTGCAAACAGTGTGACGGCAGGAGGAAGGAAAAAAATATCGGCATACATGGAATTCCATTAAGAAAGTTCACACAGATCCATGCCAAGCCAACACAGTTGCACAAAAACAAGCAGGCGTGACACTGGGGTGAAGGGCACTTTAGATCTTCATTCATGATCACTATATCACTTTGTCCAACAACTACAGAATTATTACTTTGTCAAACAACAACAAGTGCTTGCTTTTTCAAGTGTAATGCAGTGATTCTGTAATTTCCAAATTAACTGTCATTAAATTAAATGGAAAGCCCCTGCTCAGTTTTAAAAGCACATATGATTGTGTTTAAGTATTCATCATACTGTTTACCAAAATGTTGCAAAATGTAGCACCATTTTTAAAGTGCTGCTGATGTTGCCAAATGACTGAGTGTGTGTGTATGTATGGGGTAAACCACAGAGACATACAACACCAGTTCCCACATAATCATTAGTGATCCAAATGGGCAGAAGGTGAAATTACGTTGATTTGAACTATGTGTGCCATGAGGCCACATATCACGCGGAAAGGTGGCCCTCATGTTTGTTCGTTTCCCAGCATTTGTCATGTTCCTCTTGTGAGCAGTCATGGATGTTGACTTTCACAAATATGCTACTGTTGATGAAATACGATGAGTCATGATGAGTGATCTGGAATTGGTTATTTTTTAGTTCAATTACAACTATTTATCCAGAAAAGAATACAGAAAATGGGAGTTAAAAGAACAGAACAGAACATAGGCTTAAAAACAGACATCTGACTGTCCTGGACACGACAAATCCGATTATGTTGTTGTAAGAGGACTCATTGTGCTCCATCAAACATCTTTTCCCCCACATTAAGACGACTTTATTATTTTAAACCAATCTGACAGGCATCTTCTGCAATAATGGCTCTTGTACGGCTGTCTGCTGAAAAGCAAATGGCATCTTGAAAGCTTTCCTGTTGTACCGAGATAACTAATGAAGATCATGCTGTGTCCAGAATAAACAGACTAGCCACAAAAGAAATTATGAAAGTTGTTTGTGTGTGGAAGGAAATTAATCATGTGGTTGCAAAGAAATTAACCCTTTTGTCAATAATGCATGCACAATGACATGCGGGTGTCACGCTCAGTTGCAGGAAGGAACAAGAAGATGATGATCAGGTAAAATGGCTTTAATAATCCACACTCGAAAAACTCACTTGAAATAACAACAGGCAGACAAACTCAACGCAACATTAAAGACTGAACAACTGAGGAGTGAACAGGCAGCAACTTAAGTACAAGGCAAATTAAAGAAATAATAATAAACACCTGTGCAGATCAAATGAATCACTATGACAAGTAAAGAGTGGCAGGAAACTAGTGAAAACAAACCAAAAATCCATGATAATGAAACTAAGAATGAATGTTTGTAACATAACGCCCCCTCGCAGAAGGCGTGACCTTGCGCCGTAATCAAAACAAAAAAACAAACGATGATGAGGGAGGGTGAGGGCTTTGGAGGAGGTCAAGGAGTAGGTGAAGGGCTGGTGAAGAGAAGTAAGCGAAGGGCTGGCAATAACAGGCAGGCAGACAGGCAGAGACCCCACGGAGGAAAAGATGGTGGGAGCATCCATGGGGGCGATGACGGGAGGAGTGGCCAGATGGTACAGACCCAGCCCAGTTAGGACGACAGCCCATGGCACAGTCGATAGGGGTAGGAGCCAAGGTTGATGTGGCCGAAGATATTCGCGGGACGGTCGACGGAGACAAAGCCGATGTCAGGGGATCCCAGGGCGACAACGGAGAGCCGGGAACCTAGCAACACCCCTGGCACTGGAGACCTAGGCGGAGCCGCGGCGACGAGTGTCCAAGGTGGAACTAGAGCGCCCGAGGACCCAGGTGGAGCCGGTGTGACTGAGGACCAAGGCGAAGCCGGGGGAAGGAGGTGTCCGCTGAAGCCGTAGGGGTGGAGAGACAGAACGTAGCGGAAGGCTCACAGGTCTGTGGTGCCGGTAGGGTGACGACTAACTAAGGTGGAGCTGGTGGGACAAGGGAACCCAGGGGAGCCAGTGGGACGAGGGAACCTGGTGGAGCTGTAAGGGTGAGGGTCTCTGGTGGAGCCGAGGGTGGGAGGAGCCATGGTGGAGTCGACAGGTCGACGGGGCGAGGGGGAGCAAGGGGATCAGAGGCCGGAGACGGAGCCCCAGGATCCTCTCACCTAGGCGAGGCTGGTGAGTGCATGACCTGAGGCTTATCCATAGGACGGGACTCTGATGACTTAAGTGGTCTATCACCAGCAGTGACCCACGAGGTGGGACTATGCTTTGAAGTGGAGTCTGTTCGATAACTGGTGTGCTTTCTGAGGGATGCGCACAGAGACCCACAGAGATGCGCTGTCAGGTCAGTGGATTCCTTCCTGCAGGAGAGGTTGGAGGCCTGGCTGTCCACTTCCACCTTGAAAGTGTATGTGGCTGCCATAGCGGAACATCATGACACACTGGAAGGTTGAGTCTTAAGGGAACCATGACCTGATCATCAAGTTCCTCAGAGGAGCCAGGTTGTTAAATATCCTAGGTCATGCCTTATTCTGTGATGGGATCTCTATGTAGTCTTGCTGGGCCTACAGAGAGCTCCTACATACCCAAAGTTCCTTTAGCGAGATGAGGCAGACTAAGCCTTATCGTTGCTGTGTCCAGTACATGCCTTAAGCATTTTCTTGGACTGCACGCAGATCTTTAGAAGCTCTGAGCAGCTCTTTGTCTGTTTTAGGGAGTGTTTGTCTGTCCATAAGGAGTGTTGCATCCTCCTGGGTTTTAGCCAACTCTCTAACAGAATTCTGCAGAGTGGTTGCTGGGCCACAATATCCGGGTTGAGCTAGTTTCGTCTTGTGTTGTCAGGTACGAGCAGGTAAGCTGCGAGCCTCCCTAGGCAATAACGTGTGCTTTTTTTTTTTGTCAATTTGAGTTCCCCAGACTGGCGAATCCTGGACATATCTTACCTTCAGCACCCTGCGGCAGTTGAATTCAGCAGAGGAATTCAGTGGTCTCCGTAGTGTGCAAATTCCACTCGCCAATTCTAATTGGCCTTTTCTGAAGTATCAGAGGTGTTTAGGTCTCCCAAGTACAACCCCTAGTGTCAGTCTTGACACAACATCTCTTTCCCTCCGTTAGAGAGTGGAGGTTACGAGAGTAACCAAGACTATATCACTCTATGCAGACAATGTCCTTATATCTTAAATATCCTGAGACCTCAACTGACATGATTCAAGAAAATATAGAATTTTTTTCTGGAAAAAGATTAATTTGAATAAATGACCTGCCTAACTCAACCCAAGCTGATGAGTCTGAGCCATTTTCAAGAATTGACTGAAGACGCATATTTTTCATCAACACTTGACCTATTAATACTAACACTCACTATTCTATATATCAGTTTTTTTAAACTACACTACGTGTACTGTGCTGGACTAATGGTATCTGTCACAGCATTTGTATATTGTTGCCCTATTGTTGGTTTGATTGCTTCTATTGTTCTCCTCATTTGTAAGTCACTTTGGATAAAAGCCTCAGCTAAATGATGATTAAATGTAAAATGTAAATTTATATCTGTTTGTGCATGGGTTTCCGCCAAGGATGCTTCAATCTCAGCCTATGAACAAAATTTTAAATGTATTTTTCCACAGGATACATTTAGATAAACACCGGTTCACCTTCACAGAATATTCCCCAATACTTCACAATTATGATTCAATTATTATTATTATTGTTATTATTTCTTTTGGGCCATTTTCCCCCCAAGAATTTCAAGCTCTTAATGAGTCTTATTTGGTATTATCTTCAAGTTATATCAGTTGTCTTGAAGTCATGATTTGTATTGAATTTTTAATAATAATAAATAATAATTAGTAATTGCATTTTCTTTACAAATCATTAATTATGTTTTGCTCTGAAATGCCCCATACTAATTATTATCTGACCTTTTGGCAAAATATTTGTCAGTCAAACCCGCCTCATTTCCTTCAGTCAGGGGGATTTGTGTGGAATACTGTACCTATAAGCTGTTTGTGGGATATGTCCATGCGTAGGATGTGTAAGATCTCTTCTGTGACAGGCTGTGTCTGCTCCTTCAGAGGAGGCCTTCCAGACGGGTGTGGTGTAGGAAATTGATTAAAGAAAGACACAGACAAAAAAAATAAAAACGCTAATCAGTGTTTTCCTGAAACGTTACTCTGGGAGACCAGAGGAAGCTGGAATAACGTAAACTGTCCTTTTCTCCAGAGATTCTTGAGATTCAATTTTTGATTAGTTTTTTCATTTTGTATGTGACCGCTTTCCATCTGAAAATGTCATTATTGCAGGAAGATTTCTCCAGAATCTCCTTGGTGCTGCTTTAGTTTTTGATGAAATAAGAAGTGTATATCTTTGGTGTATAACTAATGGTGTATAACTAATGACTAAGATTTCGGTAAATCTTCATTATGAGTACTAATCATTTACAGTGCATGTCCTAACTTCTAATCTCAGATTAGCGAATTCGCTTTCATTGTCTTTCACAAAATCAGGAATCTTTGGCTGGGGGGCAGCATGCAAAGGGCGGTAAGGCACCAAGTATTCTGGTCGCTTCAGTGGCTGGCTCAATGGCTGTAGAGAAGTGCCTGCAAGAGCAGGAATCATGGCAGTAACTGAAGCACTGTGCAGGGTTTGAGGCCCTGACGCTACTGGAGGCATTGTAGTATAGTGAGGAACTGAAAAACTGGATGCAGGTAGAGCCGCGACAGGTTGTCGTGGAGAAGGTGCCACTGTTGTATAGATGTAAGGCACTCTGTTATGCTGGTAGGTTGGCATAGGAGCTACTAGCTGTGGCTGCACCCGAGACTGAAAGGCAGTCCCAGCATTGTTATAGTGTATTAAGCAGTAGTGGCACAGTCTCTGCTCTTGTAGCATGTTGATGTTGGCGCACGGTGGCAGGTAACATACCAGACGAAATTGGAGAGTACAAAGGGAGTGAAGTGATGGGCTGTATTGGTATGAAACCAGGGTTAAAGTGCTCTGCCTCTGCAGTAGGTGTGCTTACATTTATTTGTGTGGCACTCACATGTCCTTGTCCTTTGGTATGTAACTCAATTTCAGTTGACTGATGAATAGGAAGAATGACTTAATGGATGAGGTGAGTTTTTTGGAGGTGATCTCGTCGGTGGTGTGGCAGTCTTTACACTTTGAGCCTCCGCCTCATCCCCTTCTTCCCTCAGGAATGATGTGATATGTTCCATAAGCTCCTGACGCCGAAGCTGTCGTTTTTGAGTTTGCTCTGAAGCGCAGCCATATCAGCAGCCTCATCTCTTTCCTTCTCGGAGATAGACTTCATTAATTCCCTCAGTGAACTCATACTTAATAAGTCTGTGGAGCTTGTGGCTGGATGCTCATCTGGAGGCTGGTCGTGATTGACTAGCAATTACGCTGAGTCCGTACGTGCTGAGAACGCTGCACTACGTTATTTGCGTACAACGCAACTTAAAACGTCACACGCGTAGCCAAATTTTTGGCTTTCGGGCGCACGTACACTTTTAGTAAGGATCCTACGCACAGTTTTATAAACGAGACCCCAGGTTAAACCATGCAGCTAGTGACCAATTTAAACCAGCCAATGACCAGCTTAAACCAACTAATGACTAGTTTAGACTGCCTAATGAATAGTTTAGACCAGCTGTTGACTGACAGCTATCTGAAAATGTTATTATTGAAGGAAGAATTCTCCGGAATCCACTCAGTGAGCAATTGATGTTAAAAAGACATCAAATTGATGTCAAAATCAACGTCAAAAAACAGGTCAAATATGCCAATCAAATTGATGTCAAAACCAATCCATGACTTGATGTAAACTGAATGTCAAACATATTGACCTGCATAATACATAATTTCAGTGTGGGTATTAACTTTCTCTTTTCACCTAATTACCACTGGAAGACATTGCCTTTCAAATGACCTTAAAATGATATGCAGTATCTTGATCAAGTCTTGACTAACTTTTGACGTCAAATTGATATCAAGGTGCCCGCTGGTGCTAGTACTTTAGTCTTTGATGAAGAGCGAGGTAATGTATATGAAGCACACTAGTGTCAGAATAACTAATGACTAGTGAGCTTTAATGGGAAGTGTTTGGTATCTAGCACTAATGGCATTGTAGCAACATAATAACAGCATTTCTGAGTACAGAAATGACTAAGCAAGATTGCGAGAACAAGGAACAGACACAACAACGTTTGTGTTTTTTAGCGTAACGACGTTGTCAACGTTGTCAAAAACATCCTCATTCACATGGATCCGCGGAAAAAACTAAAAACGCTGTCCCCAGTGGTTGGCGATGTCTCTTTGTAAAGAAACACTATAGACTGAACACATAATAAACATGTGCATGACATCACAGTTTTTGTGATTTTTGTGGTTTACACAGAGACAATAACGGTATAATTTTAAAACACATTCACTTTGAAAGACACTTTCAAAACTATGCCTTGTCAGGCCCCCAAGACATAATTGACGTGTAAATGAACGACAAAAAAGTATTATAAGTTGTTTTGGTTTTAGTTGAAAACAGAGTCAACGGCCCCTAAACAGACCAACCAGCTAATAAACTGGCTAATGACCAGCGAATTATCAGGTTGGATCAGCTACTGACCAGCTTAGACCAGCTAATGGCTAGTTCAGGCTGCCTAATGACTAGTTTAGACCAGCTTAAACCAGATAATAACTATTTTAAACCAGCTAATGACCAGTTTAGACCAGTCAAATATACACAGTTGTAACTATAATAATAAGTATAAATCATTGTTTTTATTATTATTTATTGATATTTTTTAATTGTGTATACGTTTGTAAAAATGCACATAGGTTAGCTATATAATATTACTAATGCATAAAACTTTTTTCATTCAGCTTGAATCTGAATAAGGAAGAATCCTCCCCTCGAATGCCCAGCTAACCCCCCCCCCCCCCCCCCCCCCAACCCCCCCCCCCCCCCACCGTCTGTCACCCCTCATGCTCTCAAATACGCATTGTAAACTCAAACAAGAAGTTAAGACATAAGGTGTGACATCTGTAGACTTGCACTGGGACATTAACTTTGCAGCAGAGGAAATGCCCTCTAGCTCAGCCTGAGAGTAACTGAATCGAGACTTTGCCTCCAGAGAGTCGGTCTGCTGCTCAGTTGAGTGTTTGCGCTTCCAAGGGAAGGAGCCTCGTATCCAGGCTCTGACAGGGAACCGGGAAGATGCTTTCTGGAGTCTATCATTTCACACTTGCGGCGCTTCTGGGTAAGTTTTTCTTTTATTGTGTCCTATTTGGTGTGGTTTCTGTTACATGTGTGGTATTATGTAAAAAAAAAAAACCGAGAGCGAAACTGTGCGCATTATTTATTCGGTGCATCATTCCATATTCTGAGGACCATAGGCTACATACATCATCTATTATTGACGATCTGGCTTAAGGCTATATGCACTTTTCCCTAATGCGGTCTGTTAAGATATTCTGAACATAATTCATTGTTATTTATTTTGTAGACGTAGATAACATTACTTAAACGCTTATTTACGCGGCGTTTTTGCGCTTCACACCACGTCCATGCTTGTACAGTGTGTATAAAATGTTTCCCTCACAATGCAATTACAGTCTCACGTTAAGAGCAAGTGGACATTTCTTTTGGTTACTGACATTTTGATACTGCTTTCATATATTATTATCAAGGTGCACTCTGTAATGTTTTGCTAATTGAAAAAATCACACTAAGAACTATCATTTTTGTGAAAAATAACTGAACTAGACAAGGACTCCAGTTACATCAGTCTTCTAGAATAAGCAGTTGTATTCTGTAAAGCGGGTTTATACCAGCTACCCTGTTGGGATTACATGACCTGCTGCCTTGTGCAATTAAATAAGTTATTAATTATTATATTATAACAACAACATAATTATGTTTAATTTATATGGCACTTTCAGCCAGAGTGTAAACAAACTTCATACATCCAAGTCAATAGGTGTCAGTATCAAGTCCATTCAACTATTGGAATGAATTAAAGCCATCTAAACAAAAAATAAAAACGTACTGAGGGGACCTTTAAATATAAATTTGTCCGTGAAGCTGCATATTGACAACTTTTTAATCACCTTTCATGTAAAATTTAATTAATGTTATTAAATGGCAACTTTTTATGAGGAATAGCAATCAATGTACCCTTACTGTTTAACCAAATGAAGAGAGCTCAGATGTGTCCTTGGGTTCAGAGTCGTAGGAATGCATGTGATGCAGGCGCGTGACGTGGGTTAAGGAATTAAGTTGTGGATGCGGCTGCAGATAGAGGTTCACATTGACTCACATTAGGTGCAGGCTCATCACACCGTTGCTTCATTCATACACTTAACTCTAGTCAAGTTCCTATTGGCTAGCACACTTGGTGGTCCCTACCTGTATAAATATCATTGAATAGTCTTATATGGTACTGTGAAGCATTCAGTAATACACCATGACCTTTTGGTGGTTTTATGTTAGTGTAGGTCTTGTCCTTCACCTGCGCTTAGATCCTGCTAGTTTACAGATCCGTACCCTTGTGGACAACAGGGAAAATCCATGTTTGGCTATGAGAGAGAGTCTCCTCCAGAGACCCAAAGACCCAGATGTGGTTATTGCAGTGGCGACATTTAAGCCGTGTGAATTCCTAATGGAGATGAACGTGCAAGTGTGTTTGGTTTGAGACCAGAATATTCATCTGTTTTCAGTCAGCAGTGTATATGGATGTGTGGGACATCACAGACATACATATCACACACATGTCTAAAAGGTGTGGAACATGGTATAAGAAGCTGTATTGTGTATATAGATTGGGTCATTTCCTTATAAATAATTTTTTCAGAATAGCTTTAGGGCTGTTAAATGCCGAGTCAGAGGAGATGTGAATTTTTTATTATAATTTTTATAATTATCTTGCTTTTGTTTTCTAAATTGGATAAGTACGTAAAATTTAATAAACAAAAAAGCGTAAAACCTTAAATTTTAGATCATGACTTTTCTGTATTATTATGTTGATAAACGGTGCCCACAATGACTTAAATCTCCCTTAAAATTCTAAAATAAATGTTTTCTAATATTTATTACAGTAGACTACTGTGTATATACCTATATTTTACAATTGTACTAATGTTTGTATACTTCACTTATATTACTAATATTTACTATATTGTAGACTAATGCATACATTAAAGTTCATTTTGTGAATGTTGAGATTTTTTTCCATGGATTAGCAGTGTGTCCGGTTTATCTCCAGGCTTTGATAGGAATGCATTCCTTCTGCGTGTGCTTTATGTACAAAATGCCTGCACTGTCTAATTTCATTCTTCCGTGTAACACAAAATAAGATATTTTGAAAAATTTGAAACTTTGTTTTGCACCCCTTTGCCCTTTACTGTAAGGACAAGAACATTTATCAAAATATATTATTTTATGTTTCACAGAATAAAGAAATGAGGGTGAGTAAATGATGGCAGAATTGTATAATTTTTGGATCAACTATCCCTTAACACATCTTCAACACAGACTCATAAACCTTGCTTCACTTCGTCGAGTGATTTGTTTTTTTAGCCAGCGCATCTAATATGACTAACTGTAGATTCATTTCAACCCTTTTCGTCTAATTTAATAATGTGCACCAAAAATAGAGTCATTAGGAGATGAATGGTCAAGTGTAGAGTGAGGCGGGCTGAAGTTAGCCATCTACCACTCCTCTCGCTGGCATTAAGAAGATCTCCACAGTTATAAATCTAGAGCACTTACTGGCAAGGGCTTCAAATCTCCCAGAAGACCTTGCTTTGAACTGTCTTCTTCCATACTTGGAAACTTCGAAATGGCATTCCATTACATGCAGACAAGCCCCAGTCCTCTCAAAGGAAACACTCGGACTCATAATTATAGCAGAAGATGGCTGTTGACAGTAGACATGGTTCATGTACTGTACTGCTCCTGAGAGAAATAATCTCCAGAACTGGCAAATTTGGAATTGATGGTACCCAAAGAAGAGTTCATGAGCCGGATGTCCATGGAAAATATCCCAGTGGCATCAATAAAGTTTGGCAAACCACTTAGTTTTTCTGAGAACTGGCACAGAATGGGCAGTTCAGTTTAAATGATAATAATAGATATAATTATTGCTTTGGTGAGCCTCCAACTTAAACAACTATTCAAACAGCTACTGTGAAAACATTCACATTGAACATGATACATGACTATGCGATCTGGAACGTTTCTTATTAATTGTTGTGATAAGACTCGTTTTCCTGCTATTATGACATGATCACAGGAAGTATTCCGAGTTTGTTCCAGGGTATTTTAAACATTTTTGCTTGCTGGGAAAAGTGCTCCTGTCATCTGCTTTGTGCCAGTAGTCTGTCAAGAGCTGGAAAAGTACTGGTTGTTTGGGCGAGTGAACCGGAGGCTGGCACATCTCTCTCTGCTGCTCCATTCCTCTGATCCATCATCAGATATGCCAGTGACTGAAGTTTCTAATGCCATCTGCACATACTTAGCTTCTAGAGCTTCAAAACCATCTCCAAATTTGATCTTCAAGTGACTTTGAAAGGAAAATCATGTCTTTCGTTTCTAGTTGTGCAAAAACAAATGCGCTTATAGAATGACATAAGGTTTATACAGTAGATATCTACAATTAGGGGTAGTTCACCAAAAAATATAAAGTCATGAAACTCTAGATGGCACAGTGGGCTGATAGGTCCTTAACTCAATCTGTTTGCAATCACATCATTCTCTATAGGGCACAGCTGATTGGTTCCTGCTGTATCAGTAGCCAATGAGCTGCTCAACCTTCAAGTACTTGGTCAGCATTTGCTGTAGCAGTTGCAGTGTGCTTTCAGAAACCCCCCACCTTCCCCAGCTCCACCTGTATAGATCTGCTACTGGTAATTCATGTATGCTATTGTTAACAACAGCGTGCCATGTGTGTATTAGCAGTAGCAAGTCCCGTACTTGATCTGCAGCAATAACCAACAGCAGCAGAAGCGTAGCAGATCAAACATATCAATATTGTCATATCCATTACCATGCCAAACACTCTAAGAGTTGTCAAGACAAAAATACAAATTGTGTCATAATTTACTCACCCTTATGTCGTTTCAAACCTGTATGACTTTCTTTCAAAACAAATGTATTTTGAAGAATGTTTTATGTGATTTTGTCCGTACAATGAAAGTCAATGGGGTCCACAACAACATTGGACTCCATTGATGTTAATTGTCTGAACAGTTTTTTTTTTTCAACAGAAGAAAGTCCTAATGGTTTGGAACGACATGACATCCTCACCCTGGTGCACTAGAACTGAACTTTTGTTATGAATATTGCATTTGACTTCAGAGCTTATTTTTACTCAGTTTCTTATCTAACTGTTTCTTGCATGTCTGAAACACACCCCTGTGATCTCATACACTTACTTTAACTTCAAAAAAGATACATAGGAAGTAACACTTCTGAGACCGGAAGACTATTATTGTTAGCGTTTAAAGATCCTTGCACCACTTTGTAAGAACTATGAAGGGAAACTTGCAGAAGATCTCATTTTCCTGTCCTGCGTTCTGCTAGTGCAAAATGTATTCACAGTTTTTTTTTTTCCTCAATTGCTTAGACACATTTTATTGAAACCTATATAGTTTCTCAAAACTGTAACCACAAAATCAAAAGTACAAACTCGAAATGTTTTTGGAAAAAATCAGACAGTTTAAAAGTTAGTTAACTTAATTTAAGTCAGACTCTGCCTTCATAAACATCATAAAAGAACACTCGTTACACGCTGTCAGATTTAATAAAAATAATATGACTATGGCCTCTTGCTACAGCAAATGAGATTTTACAGAGCAGCCTCAAGATATGTTAAGCCTGGCAACATAATACTACCGTAATCTACATAAATTATATTTATGCTAAATAGAAGACTATCAAATTTTAAACAATTCTTTAAAATAGTTTTTAGCTTACATTACTGGGTAAATTAAGCATAATTTAAGGAAAAGTATCTTTGCAACTATCAGTATGTATGTTTGTAACATTTTTTTAAACAAAATACTGTAAATTATATTTCTTAGATATTCAACCATAGTATGAGACAGAGTTTATACGACACATATGCAATTACGTTTATTCTGAATCAGCATATTGTCTCCTGCCAGGAGACAAGAAGTTACTGTTCTGCATCTCTCTTGTTTCTGTCATATACCTTCTAGCTTTCCATAGAAAAGGTCAACTACAGTAGCACAGATCACATCAGACACAAATGTTTGGGTGTTACATACCAGGAGGGAGCCAGGCGGTTAGAGGGCTGGGCGTGAGAAGGAAGAGGGATTTGTGATGTCAGATTTGTGATGCCGTTTCAGAAGCGCTTGTTCTTATCTTTTTAAAGCGGCATTCCTCAAAATGAGTACTGTAGTAATGAAACATTACCCTGTTCTCCCATTAAATGTTCAACATAACCAGCCAGACATTTTGAAGCATCTTAAAAACATAACCCCAGGGACACAACCTGGTGCCCTCTCTCTCAAAGGCCATAAACCTCACAGTCACAGCACAAAAATAATGAGAGGGAACTGATTCTATACAGGTGCTATTTCACCCATGTGTCGCTGTTTATGAGCTGGCTGGGAAACTGTGAACATCATAGTATACGAGTATCAGATTCAGGACAGTCGACAGAACTGTCAAATTCCATGCTGGGTGTTTTTGCTGTCACCACGACTTACATGTTTTTATGCAAATGTAAACTTTTGTTTTTCTGTTATGTTATGGACACCATTATTTAATGATTGATTTTTTTTTGTTTGTTTTTTCAATGTAAATGTAACCAGGGAAACATTATTTAGCTGATATAGTGTGTGGGATTTTTCAGCGTCTCTTTCTGCAGGGTAGTTCGTTATGCCAGTAGGTGGCGACAAGTTACTATAAGTGAGTCATTGAATCATTCATTTAACCGATTCGTTAAAAACTGCTGATTCATTCAGGGAGGAAACAAGTGGTTGGCTGCATCCCAATGCGCATACAATAAAAAACAGTAATTAATAGAATTCATAAAACAGTTTGTGAAAAGTAAATGACCTATTACTTCCGGAGAAATTCTGAAGTGCGTATGATAGACACTTTACTATCCTATGAGGCCACGGGAGAAGAGATGACAGTGACAACATTCATACCTACACACCTTTATACTACATAGAATATATTTTTTTAATGTTCATGAAGGAATGACTTTTATTAATTATATAAAAGAAGTACATACTTCAAAGCAATGTGATTTCAGATGCAGTTTTTAAGAATAATTCATTTATTGAATCATTCATTCAACCAGTTTGTTCAAAACCACTGATTCATTCTGTATTAATTCACTACTGTGTCACGCTTTCGCTAAAGCTGCTGTTTGGATGTTTTTGTTTTTGTTGGCAGGCAAAGTAACTCTTAATATTGTGTCTAAACTATACTTTCCCTAATAATTCACGTGTATTTCCCCTTTAAATAACGTGACAACATTTTTGTTTATACCTTTATATATATATATATATGTATTTATTTGTATATAAAATCTTATAAAGATATGTTACTAAAATAAAATATAGTGGGCTGTATTTATGAGGACAGTGCAAGAGAAAGCTAAACACTGTTCATCTTTATGAGCCTTTTTTATCTGTCATGTGATTGAACTTCACAGGGTGTTTGCGAAGAAAAGGCAAGAATGCCCCTATTATGATCGCATTATCTCCACTTAAGCGCTACAACAAATAGCATATCTCTTCTAGACGCACAAAAGTAAATCTTTCAGCCTATTAATAATGTTGACGTGCTGCACGACAACACAGAGCTCTTGTTTTATCAAGCCTCTAAGGCACACTAAATAGAAACATCATCATTTCTCTTACCATATCAATGTTTTTTTGCTACTGTACCTGTATAATGATATCTGAAATGTGTGCTTATACCATATATTTGCATTTGCTGCCAGTCTATAAAATACTTCCGTTTTTTTCCCATCTCGCCATAATATTTAGCTTGAACTTTGCCCTCTACAGAGACTTCGTCCCCATACTCACATGAATCAAGTACCATCCGGGACAACTAGGCAAGCTTTGAGGTAAACGCCCACTCCAGCTGTGAGACATAAGTCAGTGCATGTACATGATGTAGGACTGCTAATTTCAGCAGCATGTAAAACGGCAGTGTCAGGGAATGTTGGCATTCAGCACAGCTCCAGGAAGTGAACTGGATAATGTCTGCTGCAGTGAATCGAACTCCCCTCCAGCGGGACAGCAGAACAAGCTAACTGTTTCCAGAGCCGCGCTATAGCACATGTGACGGTCTGTGATTAGCCACGGGGGATGTTTCGATTTATTCTCATGCTGCAGATAGACAGACTAACCTTTTCCTTTTGGAAGGAGGGGAGCGCTATTTATTTGACCTGATTTGCAATAATTGCTAAAACTATCTATTTTGTCGCTAATTTTGCTTTCTGATTGGAGGGGATCTCAGAATCTGAATATGTCAATGTCCTGGATAATCAAACACAGAATTTTTTTTTTATGGTCAGAAAATATATTTATATAGCTGTTCAGTCTAGAAAAGAGGGCGCAGGGCAGGCTAATAGGTCCTTTACATGCCATCTGCACGAAATGGACTTCAGAGGCACAAGCTGATTGGCCAGCCTGCAGCCAATGAGATTGCTTCCTCAACATTTAAATTGTCTGGCACATTGTTTGCTGTTAGCTAGCGCTGCAGCGCTCAGAGGTCCTCTGACACCTTCCACCTCCCCCAGCTCCACCTGTCTAGATCTGCTATGGGGTTTACAGTATGTATGTCTATTTATGCAGCAGCAGCATATCTTACATGATCACAGAAGTGTGTCTGTGTATCTATTAGCAGAAGCAAGTCCATATTTGTTTTGCAGCAGCAGCAGTGTAGCAGATATAGGCCACCAAGAGCAAATACATTAACATTGCCATATACAATAAAATGCTAAAACTATTCAGAAAGTTGTCATGATTGAATAAACTAATAAATTAATGCAAATATATTTTTAAATTAGCAATACATTTTATATTTGATACATTTTATGTTAGCAATATATTTGCCCATTATTTGTATATTATATAGGCCTATATATTGTCATATGGGATGTCATAACATCAATAGGTTAGCTTAAATTGTTTCCTGACTGTATGTGATAGTGATTCTCTGGCCATATTTTTTTTTGGTTGATTTGCAGGAAGTGACCCGCTTCGCCCCGTGGTGTGTATTTTTAGTCTCGAAACATTTCTGTGTGATGTTTGAGCAATCCTGGGTTCCTGGCCCATCTGTGCCCCGTGTGGCTGGACTGTGTGGGAACCACAGTTTTCGGGGAGTGTCTGGGTGTGTTTGTGTGTGAGTGTTTGCACAGGGTGGGCGTTTGACAGAGCATGATCAGGGGTCTCTCTCCCTGCTAGTGCGGGGGAAACTGGAATAAAAGCTTCTGTAATCAGCAGGGAGCATTATGTCATTCTGTGGGCGTACTTTTTCATGGCCAATAAAACGCTGGTCCTCCAGAGGACACATCTGAAGGCAGAGTATTCAGGAACAGTATATTGGGCCTGCATGTGTGGTGAATTCACTAAAGAGTTCTGCCACTTTCACATGTGACTTTCAGGCTTATTTACTAATCCCCCGCAATACAACTTAGCAAGGTTCTACATGTGCTTAAATAAAATTATTTTCTTTTTATTAATTAATTGGGTAAAAAAACATTTAATTTTCTGTATTTTATGTTATTCCACCTTTCACCCAATGTTGTCCTTCAAACAATGTGCAAAAAACAAAGATAGTAAATGTATCCATGTAGGCTGATACATTTACAACAGTTTTTTTTTTCCAATCATAGTAACACATTAAAGATGCATTGTGTAATATTTAGGAGGATCTGTTGACAGAAATGCAATATCATATACATAACTATGTTTTCAGTGGTGTTTAAAGGCCTTACTTAATGAACCGTTATGTTTTTATTACCTTAGAATGAGCCATTTCTATCTACATACACCGCGGGTCCGCTTACATTGAAATGCGCAGACAAGTTTCTACAGGAGCCCTAAACGGACAAACGCGTTTCGTCACTATGTTGTTCTTCATGCAAAGAAGTTAGCCAAAGTCAGCGAATAAAACAATGGCAAAATGATAAACAAGTAACAATAATAATCGCAATAACATATCATTTTACTGAATAATTAAGTAAACATAATTTCTTAGTTTATCTTTGTAAAGAAACCTCATTGCTTAACTGGCTACTCTCTGCTGACGACGACATCTTTTCCTGTCAGCCACCGTAACTTCTGTTGGTTGCAATTCGCAACCTCACCACTACATGCCGCTAAAATTACACAGTGCACCTTTAATGTCATATGTTTATCTATTGAATGTACTTTTTTCGACTGTGCTTTAGTTATTGATCTATCAACTATAGCACGAATACCCTCAAACCATCCAGAATACCCTCGAAACCGCATAGCAACACCCTAGCAACTAGCCCGAGTACCACAGAAACCACATAGCAACACCCTATACCACACGAAAAACCCTAGCAACCGCATATGACAATTTGTCTGAGAGACTTAAAACCTTCAAACTTAAAACTACTTCAAATCATTTAAATTTCAAGCTTCTAAAACTGCATCAGCCTGAAAACCTTCAAGCTTTTTAAACTCTCTCTCTCTAAACTATTTCACACTTCAAGCTTTTACAATTAGGCTTTCTCAAGCCAACATCAAAGTTTGTTCACAAACTTTACTCATCTAGTTACTGTTATATTATTACTGTAACTCTATAAAAACGAAGAAATACAAATTACTGTTGTAAATTACAATATTGTCTATTTAAAAAAAAGGATATTCGATAATTTTAGACCTAATAACTATGTTATTTTACACTGAAAGTTACAATGCTAATATTTATGTCTTAAAATTCTTCACCAGGGGTTTACAAACACACGCCTGGGAAACCCTAATTTAAACAAAATATACAATTAATTAATTAATTAATAATTTTGTTTGGACATATTATAATACATACTGCTTATAATATAAATAGTTATTAATGACTTTTTATTATTGTCATTTTAGTGAACTTAATAAACCAAGGAAGTTTATCCTACATTGTGTGCATGTCTATCAGCCCTTTTGGCCAGGAAAGAAAGCGACAGGAGAGCGTGTGCATGAGGACACATTTACTTGATTATCTTGAGATCTGCTTTGTCATGAAGATTATGTGTGAGCCAGACAAGGCCTCGACCCAGGCCTCGTTTCTCAATCACACTGCTCTCCTGCTGCCAGATGGGCTGGTTTAAAAGTCTTATCACAGATCAATCCGACACATTGCCGGCATTGGATGACTAAATCTTACAGCTTTATACAATTAATCACATTTTGGTACTAAACATATGACACATGATCAAACCTGAAAGGAGAAGACAGCGTCATTTAACGTGCTTTGACCTTGTCTGCAATATAAGCTTGGAGCTTTACCACTTTAAAGAGCTTGTAGAGATCAAAAATGTGTTCCCAGTTTTCTTGCCACATCTCCACGGATACCAAGGCATGCGCCATAAACATTTGGGCGTGATGATAATATTGTCATGATGTCACTATGATGTCATTGTGAAGTGTCATCCAGCTATGTTAGTTATAATAGTTTGGCAAAGTTTTCAGAAATGAAAGCATAAAAGGTCAAACTTTGGAAGAATAGAAAGATCAACACATGCCTACGATTCTTTAGTATTGTCTGCATATTGTTTTCGCCCATTTGTGGATGTGTGTAGGCTAAAAAAAAAATGTCATACTTTAGCCCTGCATGTGTTTGCAAAGGATGTCCTGTTAAATAGAAATGAACTTTCAAATGAAACATTTAGCAGATGCTCAATTATGACTTGCAGGAAGTGCTTTTGATCCATGTGTGAGACTTTTGATATTTGATACAGAAGCATAACAGAAGAGTTGCTGTCTGTATTGAATATGAATAATGAAAAGACTGTGTATGGAAAGAATGACAGGAAATGTGTTTCTGTTGAGTTGTCCTTACAAGCTGCATGCAGAAACATTCAATGCAGCCGATTCACAAACAAATGAATATTCTTAGCAAGTTATTTTTTTATGAAATCAAACATATACAGCACAATAAGTGTAGTTTTTGGGGTCTACTAGAATAGGTTTTCATGGTTAAATGTTAAAAAACACATGATTCTTCACATATTTGTCATTGTTGCAGCTCCTCTCTTCTCAGTCTGTCAGTAACGCTCCGTTTAGTTAATGTTTCTATGAAGCCCCTCCTTTTGAAAAGCTCAATGTGCTCTGATTGGTTGGCTGGACCAGTGTGTTATGATTGGTAAACAGCTTTACGTGTTTGGGAAATATCACGCCCCTTACCATAACCGCTAGTTTCAACACACTACTAACTAACTCAATTTTTGCATATATGCCTTGGGCAGGAATTATTCAAATGAGGAATATTGTGTTGTGTTCATTCCTGGAAGAAAACTCAAGACTACAATGGAGGCGTTTCAGGGAGTTCAGAAACAATGCGCACTGACTTTGTGCTTTGTAACTTTACAGACCTTTTTATTGCTAAAACAGCAACATTACACACTATAAAGAAAGTTAAAAATGTAAAAACTGCAATATAGGTCCTCTTTAAGAGTGAGACGGCTGAATCTTGACTGTAAATATTGCTTTTGTAGAGCCGTGATCGATGCGTCTGGGCATCTCTCCTCCATTTGTGATCAATGCAGATGGCCTCTTTGGCTGGTGGCCATCTTGAATCACCTAATTGACTTAGTATTTTCTCTATACTGTAGCGGGTTGAAATCAATCAAGTCCAATTGAGAGAATGGATGAAACTTTTCCATTCACCATTATCATGAATCCAGCAAAAATGACTGAAATCTAATGCAAGAGTGTTTTTAAGGGTGTATTCCCAAGGTTTCAGAGATTTGTGTGTCGTTGTGTTTGCATAAGCGCAGTGTGTGTATGATTTGTAGCGTGTTTGCAAAGCACTAGCTCACTGTGTGCTGCGAGCGCGCCCTGTATTAAACCTCAGCAGGAAGTCTTGCCTTTTTTTCTCTCGTTACACATTACAAACACCCACTTCATTAAGAGCGAAGTCTATATCCTCCTGGTTTAGAGGATGGTGTGTTCGTCTGTGAGGAGATAGACGTAGTCGAGGAGGAAACCAGCTGTCCGGTTGCCTTTGGCTCTCGATGTCTTTGTTTACAGAGTCAGTGGATTGCAGAGGAAACTCATTCTGTTTATCTAACTTGCAAATCCGACCCAAAACAAAACAGCTGCCCCTCAGGATGAGAAAGGCTCATGTGTTGGCACATATCTTCTTATTCTTCTTCCTGTTCTGCTGCTTCTTCAGTGTCGTCTCTGTCTGTCTGTCTTATTCTGTCTCTTTGTCATATTTTCGTTGCTCTTCTTGCTTTTCCAAAACATCCAAAACATGCTTGAGGACTTTTGTTGTTTATCTAACTTGCGAATGTTCTTCATTGTGTTTTTCTTTAGATTGTCCATTGAGGCTTTTGCAGCTTCTTCTTTTTTCATCATCATCAACACCATCATCTTCTTTCAACTTATTATTCTTCTTCATTCAACTTCTTTCTCTTATTATTATTTGTCTTAATGCTCATTGATTTAGAATCATAATCTTCTTTTTCTCCTTATTCATTCAACTTCTTCCTCTTATTATTCTTTATATTCGTCATCTTTTTCATGTTTCATTGTCTTCATCTACTTCAGCTTCCTCTTTACCTTCTTCTTTCTGTTCTTCTTTTCCCAAACGCATTGATTAATGTGCAAAAGAAATTTGTTCTGTTGCACATTTTTAAATTATATTCTTCAGATTCTTCAGTGTTTCTTATGTTCTCCTTCTGTATCTTATTTGTCATTATCTTTACGTTTTCCAGATTCTTCTTGGCCTACTTGAGCTTCAACGGCTTCTTTTAAGACTTCCTTTTCAAATTCTTCTTCGTTCTTTTCATTTTACATCATTTTCATCAGCTTTGTCTTCATATTCAGATTGTTCTTAGTCTTCAGCTTCATCATGTTCATCAGCTCTTTTTCTACACCTTCATATTCTTTAGCATCTTCATGTTTATGTTCAGCTTTTACAAAACACATTAGGTCTAGATTGCGGAGGAAATTCATTCGGCTTATCTAACTTGCAAATCTCACTAAAAACAAAGCAGCTGCCCCTCAGGCCAAGACAGGGTCAGCACGTCTCTGATGGACATGTTTCTTCTTCTACAGCTTATTTTTATTCTGCTTGCTTTTCCAAAACACTCTGGTTTTGTCTTGCTCATCATGCTTGGTCAATATGGTCTTTGGTCTGGTTTTTCAGATGTTCACCCATCATGCACATCCTCCTCAGAAGGCAGACTCAATGGAAACCGGGTTTGGAGGCATAGCTGGAAATCTTAATTCCTGTTGAGTGGACATTGACATGAGGCGTGCCCATGGGCACACACTGCCTCTCTGTTCCCTCACTGAGTCATGACATTAGCAGTGAGCCCAAAGTACCAAAGCCCTACATATTATTCTACATTCATTAGCTCAGAACATGACTGTTATCAACAACAGACATTAGGGAAGACGTACAACTGGCTTTCTGTCTCTCTGTCTCTTCGTGTTCTCACCCAGATTCAGGAACATACTCAACACCACAGTGATTTGTTAATTTTCACAATTCCTTTCCAAATCCAGGAATTGAATAAATCATGACAGGAATTCCATGTCACACAACATGTGAAAAGGCTCTCTGTGGCACTGCACAATGAAGCATTTAAACACTATATTTAGCTCTCCTTTTATATACAGTACTAAAAGACAGATTTTGGTTGTCTTCATGAAGAGGACATTGTCCAAGAGGTCAGGCCGGCTGCTCCACATTGCTCTGTGAAATTCCTCTGCCTACTGTGCGTGTATTGCTCCCTGTAGAATTCGCATGTTTCATTCCCACACAACTGGGCATGCACAACTGGGACCATTTTCTCTCTCTCTCAAAACAAAAAAAGGGAAATGGAAAGTTTTTGTGTTTATTTTATTGATGTAAATTATTAATAATTATTAATATTTAGCAATGAATAAACGGCTGAATAATTGCATTAACTTGCTGTGTTCCATTCGTCTTGTTTTGGCAACAGAACAAATTAGGAATTGGAGTTAGACTTCCAAACAGAGATTGCGTTAGTTATCAAACAAACACTATCATTATTATGGCTTTTATCTGCTCATTGGAAATACTTCTTTAAAGCTCCAGTAGGGAGTTTCTAGAAAACGTTGACTTAGCCTGAAAATTTGAACAAGCACAACTTACAGGTCCCACCCCCTTGCTCTCTGCTGCGCTACAGCCCTCCTTCCACAGCTCGTCCTCCACAGCGGAGCCTGTCGTGAACGCGCAGGCTAGTAAACAGGGCCACCGATAACAGCGGATAAAAAGTTATATGGCACATTCACTAATAGGGACTAAACGTCAATAACATGCTTTACATTGACTATGGCCTGCCCATACTTAGACTACAAACTTGGTCCTCAAATCATTATGTATTTTGCAAAAGCCTACATGTAACTTTATAACGTTGCACTCTTTCTATAAGTTATAAATAGCTAGTAAGATAACGTTAATATAACGGTAACTTACGTTACAGTATGTAAGTAATTATTCTAGCGATATATAATGCTAGATAAGGTGTGCTAGTACATTATTTCAGCAACATGACAAGCCAGTGAATTAGCAGGTTTCAATTGTTGCTTAGCAGAGTGCGTGACATTTTATCTACATGTTATGCGGCTAGAGTTTTGACACCGAGTCAATGGGCTCTGTGTAATTCTTTCTTTTTCGCTTGTTTATCATCATCAGTCTTTTTCCTTTTACCTCTTTGTTTTATGAGCAGGTGTCACTTGAGAATTGGCAGTTTAGGTTGTTTCTCCGTCATAAGCACAGCTGCGGCACACCGGCAATCTTGAGTTTGAACGACGGCTCGCGCTCCGGCGCTCGCGCTGTGCAAGAGAGGGGTGTGATCAGCGCGTACACGAGCGTGATTGACACTGCTAAGACATTCCTCCTGGCTCTGATTGGTTGTTTCTGACCGGGAGCGTGTATTTCTTGCAAATGGCAATAGGACCACTGGGAGGAGCCAGAGGAGCTTGATTTTTACACAGATTATCTGTCTCATATTCTACTGTCAGGACATAATGACAGTTTTAGCAAATATATTTTTTCAAAAGTTACCTACAGCAGCTTTAAATGGACAAACTCGTCTTATGAGATAATATGTAGAAGATAAAGTGAGATACATTAATGTGTTATATGTTGTCTTGTATGTTTATTGTGTCTTTTCTTGATAGTTCTCCTGCCGTGGTTGTCATGTTTCAACGTGGACGAGAAGAACAAGATGTCATTCAGTGGACCAGTGGAGGACTTGTTCGGATACACCATCCAACAATTCGAGAACAGTGAGGGAAAGTGGTAAGCTACATATTTTTTCTATAAAAGCTTACACCGTGTCTACACCGGACGTGACTGTTGATGTGTCGCATTGTGCCGCGCTGCAACAGGTAGAAGCTGTCTACATTTGTCCTTCCTATGAGAAGTATCGCGAGTGCTTGAAATGCATCAATAATAGTACGAAGCATCGGTGTCTGGGATTTGTCATGTCGTTTGACCCGCATCCAATGTCAATATCACTGATTATAATTGGGTCTATTGTCTTTTGTCGCACCGCTCATGTCTGATGTAGAAACATTCTTCGGTTTGCTATTTGTTTTGGAATTTATATAAATGTAATATATTTTTAAGAACCTTTTGATATGAAAGTTTGAAAAACTGCCCTTTATGTAAGTAAGCAGTTAGAATATTCACCATTCAAAATCGAACTGACAGCAATGTCATTGTATGTATTTTATTTACATTCTGAATTATGATTGGTCTTTGATTTCTTGCCACTGTTTACCATTGTGCACACTCAACAAAAGCAATACACAGTGTAGACGCTGGCAAGATGGTTTTGATGCAGAATTTTATTTACATCATATTAAAAATATACTCTGAACAATTCCATAATAGTGCTAGAATTGTCATGGTAAACCTATGAGCTCCACTGATGTAGTCTGCTTTTGTAATGGCTCTTGTTTTATTTCTAATAAAGACATCAAACTAATGCACTGAGGCCTGCTAACTCCATTAAGCATATAAATAAATGGAAAGGATTCCCTATTGTAGGAAAGAGTTCCACTCAGTAAAACCTTAGTGAATTCAGACATCTGTAGCCTCTTAAAAACTGGTCCAGCAGCAGGTTTTAGCTCTGCTTGTAAAGGTTAACCTTCTACCTCCAGAGAAACACCTCAGCTGGTGTGAAAACCCCAAGACAGCTTTACATAAACCTCTCACAGGTGGCCTTGACTGAGGTGGAAACCTTGCCAATAATCTGTTCACGGTCGTTAGATTATTTGACAAGATTGATTTGGATAGATTTTACAGAATACAAGAGGTTTTTTGATTATCAAAATAACAGCAAAGTTACGGAAAAATTTGATTAATGGAAAGCTTGAAAATAAATCCATCCATCCATCCATCCATCCATCCATCCATCCATCCATCCATCCATACATACATACATACATACATACATACATACAGTGACTTTTGTTTGTTTCTCACACAAAGCTGTCATAGGACATCAGAAGACTTGGAATAGTTGTGAGTCCATGGTGCTTTTTTGGTGCCATTTTGGCTTTTTTTTTTACTTTACAGCCTCTGTTGCCATTCACTTTCATTGAATGGAAAAGAGCAGCCAGGATTTACGCAAAATTTCTCCTTTTGTGTTCTACGGACGCAAGCCACCACAGAACTTTTTTTCTCTCTCGCATTAGCAAGCTTCTATTTCACAATTCGGACTTTATAACTTGAAATAGCAAATGTATCTCTTTTTTCAGAATTGTGAGAGAAAATGTTGCAATTACCTTTTTAATTTTTTACTCCATAGCGGCAACAAGCTTCCATAGATTTTGGATATTAAAGGATATTAAAAATGTAAAATATCCCTCAAATATATTGTTGTAAACTATAAGGTGACCGGTGCCTGTTGTAACCAGGGAAGATTGTGTTGTATCCACTGCTGTGTCAAGGCCCATTTGTGCACAGGAATGTTAATGACTTGACTTGTTTACATGCTTACACAAGGATGTCTACTTTTAGCACTGTTGTCAAAAGCCACCATTAGAAATCTGAGGAACACGGCGAATGTTCTTCATTTAGCTAAGTGCACTCAGATGTACCACAGAACATAATGAAACGTAAACAGCCTTACGTTATCTCACGGTAAAGCACATAAATCACAGTGGGGTTCAAGGGTAAACCATCACATATCCGTCAATATAGTAGTCAAACTCTCTCTAACTGTTTTTGTGACGAAAAAAGAAACTCTTTCCTCCCCATCGTACTGACATTTCACATATGTTCCATTTGACTGTAATATTTAAAAATAAGCATGTGCATATTTATGTTATGCTTTTCTTTCCCACTGGAAAACTGGCGAATCAATCAACTGCACTTTGGCTCAGCGGGCTTCCACTTTCTCACAAATCCCAAAGGTTTTTTTGTGGTCAGGGATTAATGACCCCATTCTCTACTTCCTGATTTTTTTCTGAAGGGTTCTGATTGGTTCTCCTCTTAACGGACAGCCGGCTAACCGGTCCGGAGACGTCTACAGGTGCCCCGTGGGACAAAACAAAAGCACTGGATGTGAAAAATTCAGTTTGTCAGGTGAGAGGTGTCCTTCCTGTAAGCGGTAATGCAATCGCGTTTTTCCATGGACTATTTTTGTTCATTACTGTGTACTCTTTGTTTGTATTCACTGTGTTTATACCAGAAAAAACGTTTACAGGAAGGGGTAACAGACATTACCTCAGTTGCTCTGAAATTGTCATAGTTTCTAAATTGGCACTTTGACTGTCTGTCTCAAACATTACTGCATGACTCAAGGGTACTAGTGGATATGCCATGCACCAACATGGCACTTTGGTTCATGAGTTTATAGCAGGGTGTACAAAATCCTCCAGATTTGAAAAACAGGTTGTGAAATCATCTTCCCTTTTCTTCAATTTCCAAAATAACACACTTCCTCAGTGCATTTCCTACAGTCAACATGAAACACTGTTTATTTTCTGAATGCACGTACTTGGTCGTATTCCACATCTTTACATCTTTTTGATCAATCCTTTAAATTTAGTCTATTTTCCTGTCATATTGATTCATTTTTAGTCAGTTTTACTTTTTATTAATCTTTACTTTTTAACAATCCTAAAAAAAAAATGTATTGCAGTTTCCACAAGAATATTAAAGGTTCTCTAAGCGATCCTGGGTGACGTCACTTCTTGTTGACGTTCGAACTATTGTCAAACAAAACGGAGGCTAGCTAGACCCTCCCTCCTCCTCATCCGCACACTAACCCCCCAAACCACACCCCCAAACCCTTCTTGTCGGTCATTGGCTGGAACAGTTTGTTATGTTTTGGGGAGCGGGTCGCTGCAGTTTGTTTTTGGTGCTGTTTGTGAAGCATGGGCTGTCTACAGAGATCGCGTTTCTTTACAGTGTGTTCAGGGGACAGGCAGCCAGCGGATAGTGAGGAGATGTTTGCTGTATGTGACAAAAAATGTTTTGGCCTAAAAAACACATGACATCGCTTAGAGCACCTTTAAGCAGCACAACTTTCTACACTGATAATAAGAAATGTTTCTTGATCATCAAATCATCATATTAGAATGATTTCTGAAGGATCATAATATGACACTGAAGACTGGAGTAATGATGCTGAAAAATCAGCTTTGATCACAGGAATAAATTACAATTAACATTAATATTGTGAAATATTATAATTTAAAATAACTGTTATATATATATATATATATACACTCACCTAAAGGATTATTAGGAACACCTGTTCAATTTCTCATTAATGCAATTATCTAATCAACCAATCACATGGCAGTTGCTTCAATGCATTTAGGGGTGTGGTCCTGGGCCGGGTTTCCCGATAACGATGAATCTTAGCTCTTAAGAGCGCTCTCTACGTGCAATGTTACGAACGCTCGCCGCAATTCCACACGCGTTTCCCAAAAATGCACTTAACATGAACGCGCGAGAACGCGTTCTACGTGCTACTTAAGCGTCGCTGTCCATTCGCGAAGTGCTGAAATATAACCTTATATGGAATCGTATTCTGAACGTTTAACCTAATAATCGTCATTTGTTGTGGATTAGAAATCAAGACAAGTCTATATGGATATAAAACACCCGACAAAATGGCTTAACAAAAAAACAAAAAAACAAGAGAAGAGACCTTTCAAAAAGATAAAATGAATGTCCTTTTAGAGGAGATATAGGGAAACAAAGATTTTATTTTTAACAGATTTAAAGGAAACCATACAAATAAGAAAAAACAAAACATCTGGAAGGACATTGTCACATTGCAAACTATCTGCAACCGTGTTCAAAGATCAGGGAAGGAGGTCCGCAAGAAATGCCCAATACATGGCTGGTTTTCGTGCACGCAAGTCATTGACAGCTTTTTTTGAATTCATCCCTATTTTGCCCCGTCTTTAAAGCGTGCAGATTACTTATTTTATGATTTTTTGTTTTTTTGTTCATTCGTTTAATTTAGATGTGTATTTCTATTTTTTCTTCCCTTTTTAATTATTTCATTTTCATTTAAACAAAACACGAGTACAATAAAGTGTACAATAAAGTAGGCTACAATCAAAACCTTATATAGGCTACTTACAATGCAGTGTAATCTGTTAAATCTAGATAAAAATCTGTTAAATCTGCCGGTTGTCCTGCAGGTGAGCTCATATAACTCTGTCTTCTTACGACGCACTTGGGGATTTACGATTACTCCAGAGCACTCGTAGTTCTACGAAGATTTTCAAGTGCTACTTAAGTTACGATGCTTTTGGAAAACAGACCATAATATTAAGATCAGTCGTACGATCGTTTTTACGATCAACTTAGGCTGACGATGCTTTTGGGAAACGCAGCCCTGGTCAAGACAATCTCCTGAACTCCAAACTGAATGTCAGAATGGGAAAGAAAGGTGATTTAAGCAATTTTGAGCGTGGCATGGTTGTTGGTGCCAGACGGGCCGGTCTGGGTATTTCACAATCTGCTCAGTTACTGGGATTTTCACGCTCAACCATTTCTAGGGTTTACAAAGAATGGTGTGAAAAGGGAAAACATCCAGTATGCAGCAGTCCTGTGGGCGAAAATGCCTTGTTGATGCTAGAGGTCAGAGGAGAATGGGCCGACTGATTCAAGCTGATAGAAGAGCAACTTTGACTGAAATAACCACTCGTTACAACCGAGGTATGCAGCAAAGCATTTGTGAAGCCACAACACGCACAACCTTGAGGCGGATGGGCTACAACAACAGAAGACCCCACCGGGTACCACTCATCTCCACTACAAATAGGAAAAAGAGGCTACAATTTGCAAGAGCTCACCAAAATTGAACAGTTGAAGACTGAAAAAATGTTGCCTGGTCTGATGAGTCTCGATTTCTGTTGAGACATTCAGATGTTAGAGTCAGAATTTGGCGTAAACAGAATGAGAACATGGATCCATCATGCCTTGTTACCACTGTGCAGGCTGGTGGTGGTGGTGTAATGGTGTGGGGGATGTTTTCTTGGCACACTTTAGGCCCCTTAGTGCCAATTAGGCATCGTTTAAATGCCACCGCCTACCTGAGCATTGTTTCTGACCATGTCCATCCCTTTATGGCCACCATGTACCCATCCTCTGATGGCTACTTCCAGCAGGATAATGCACCTGGATAATGTCACAAAGCTCGAATCATTTCAAATTGGTTTCTTGAACATGACAATGAGTTCACTGTACTAAAATGGCCCCCACAGTCACCAGATCTCAACCCAATAGAGCATCTTTGGGATGTGGTGGAACGGGAGCTTCGTGCCCTGGATGTGGATCCCACAAATCTCCATCAACTGCAAGATGCTTTCAGCACCTTGTTGAATCAATGCCACGTAGAATTAAGGCAGTTCTGAAGGCGAAAGGGGGTCAAACACAGTATTAGTATGGTGTTCCTAATAATCCTTTAGGTGAGTGTATTTACTTGCTTTGAGGAAAGCAAAGGAATTAAGTCCCATCGTTCTAATTGATGAACTAGTATGATCATTTCGTTTAGGAAGCCTTGACTTGAGCTCCAATGACTTGACAGTGACACTTAAAACCACGTGATTGTATCCTTTAACAGATGCACTGAGATAACCGCTCAACTGAAACATCTTCAGTTTCCCCTTTCTAGAGGTGTTATTCTGAGAATAGAAGAGGAAAAGAACAGTTCATACTGATGGCCAGAGAGACTTTGACCGGGACTCATGCGTCATTTACATTACATTTACATTTATTACATTTATTTAGCAGATGCTTTTATCTGAAGCTTCTTACAAATGAGGAATGATACATTTCAAGCCATTCACTACAAGTGAGAATAACAAGCTAGTACAAAGGACCTGGACAAATTTTCATTATTGAGTTAGTAAATAATAAAAATGAGTAAATGAGACTCAGTGTGCTCAACCCATTTGCAAAATTCCAAAAAACATGCACCAAATATCAAAAGATAGGTTAAATGTGGTCATTTTTTGGGATTGACAACCGTATTTACCTACACAGGTGTGAGTCTCGAAATGTCCCGTTCACACAGCATCTTACTATAGCGTCTTGAATACCGAATGTGCAATGGGAGTCAAGCACAATTCTCTAAGAGATGCTTATTTTAAGAGAGTATTTTTGCATCACTGCACATTTTGATCGATGATATAATGTGTGTGTTGTTTGTAAGAGTCATTAGCCTGTAGTGTTGCTCTGTTTGTGTGTTTGAATGCTAACCTCTTCCTGAATGTCTGACTCTCAGAAGAGGCCTAGACAGGAAGTGATCCAAAAAAACATTTTAATGTCTAAACTGAACATAATTACACAATCTTTCACCAGATAACTCAATGTTGCATGTCTTCTGGGATCTACCTTAATATGAGACACTTCTAAGAGGAACTCTGATGTCAGAACCGATGGCACTTGAATCCCTCAGTCATTTCACTTTTTAAAAAAAATCTTAAATATGGACAATGATGATTTTATGGGTTGACAGTAAGGTCTTTTTTCTTTTCATGACAGACCCTGTGGCTTACTGTACATTGTTTTCACATGATTTGTTTAAGCAGGAAAGGACAAAAACACTGTAAAAATGTTCTTTCCCCCATTAAGCCCCACGTAAAGGACACCAGCAATGAATTTAGTTTTGTCCGATCTGCCTATGGGAAAATGCAGTGTTTTTGTTTAGATATTCTTTTCATAGGACTTAACACTGAGAGTGCATATTTGTCTATTTTTCTTACAGAAAACACAACTATTCCGAACATAAATGAAGTCAAGGAAAACATGACTATGGGGACGACGCTGGTGGTTAACCCGGACGGCAGTGGGTTTCTGGTAGGGAACATCTACAGATGTGTCTTACACTGTTACTTTAGCCACGGCTAATTAATAGTGCCTGATCACAGACTTCTTCAATCATTACATTAGAAAAAAACTGTATGGAAACACTCTTTTTTTTCAGTTAATGTTTATAATTATAGAACAGCCAATGACACGCGTCTGCGTATGTCTGCGTTTGGTTTTTTTTTTTATGACTGAACAAATTGTCTGACATTGCAGTTCACAACAAAATTCTGCTTTTCTAGTGGTCAAACAATCCTAGAAAAAGGTATAATTTGGACTCAAACCTAATGGGATCAAACCGGAATCCTCCACGAATCAAATGTAATCTGATTAAGTAAACTGACATTCTGAAAAAAAAAAACAATGGAAAAGTAGGAATTTCATTTTATCCTGTAGGATCTTTTTTTAACCCATTAGGATTGGGTTAATTATGATACACATTCCAGGAGCATTCTTTCAGGATTTTTGGATGAAGTATAACTTCAGTAGTTAAGAAATAGACATCAACTTCATGCACATTTTCACCATCAAGATTTTGTATAAGGGAAAGTACGTTTTTAGTACGTTTTTATCGCCTTTTTTTATTTTACTTGTTTATTTAAATGGTCCTGCAGTGTGACAAATTAAGTTTTAAAAGTAAAAATGAAGTGGAGTTCAGCTTGTCACACCAAAACATGTAGTGTTAAGCTTTTTGACACATTGTTTATAACAGTTTCCAAATGCAGTTTCAACCTCCATGTGCTGCAAAGGACTGAAACAGAAATAGTTTCAGATAAACATCACAAGTTAAATAATTAATTCTGCTACGTAAAGCTATCAATTCTCAACAATTAAAACCCGAAATGGAGTCACGCCACAAAACTATATGTGTGTATATATAATATTTATATATGAGAAGAGTTACATGTCATGTCAGCTACTCATGCTCCTCAGTGGTCCAATCTCTCTCTCTCTCTCTCTCTCTCTCTCTCTCTCTCTCTCTCTCTCTCTCTCTCTCTCTCTCTCTCTCTCTCTCTCTCTCTCTCTCTCTCTCTCTCTCTCTCTCTCTCTCTCTCTCTCTCTCTCTCTCTCTCTCTCTCTCTCTCTCTCTCTCTCGTTCCCTCTGGACAGGCCTGTGGTCCTCAGTATGGGTACATGTGTGGAAAGCAGCAGTACATCACTGGGATCTGCGCGAACGTCAGCTCCTCCTTCAAAGTCCTCAACTCCATCGCTCCAACTGTGCAAGGTACGACACACACGTGTTGTGAGTGTACATTAGCGCATTCCAGCCATGTAAACCACAGCCGGTCGCCCTTGCCTCGCATGTCCTTGTTAGGACAGAGTTTAGGAAAGCTGACATCTACCAACGCAACGTGGAGCCAGTGACTCATCATAAACACACACATACATACTGTATGAAGTATCATAGCAACAAGGAACTTCTCGCTCCTCTCCAAGCACGGGAAAGACAGTTGCATCATTTCATTTGAATTATTCTTCATTAAATTCAAATTTGAATTCTCAATTTGATTCTGAGGCAAATAGCTCTGGTTAGCATTCAGGCGTGCAGGCTAAGTCTGTATTTGCATGGTATAGATATATGGGCCTTTCTACAGAATTTGTTGGAAGTTGGAAGCGTCTTGAATTTTTTGTCTTTTCCCACAAATTTTGTATACGCAAATTGTATAATATCCAAGGTACACATTTCTAGTAATTGTGCAGTTTATTATCATATTGTATTTTCAGACAGGAATATTTTTCATCTCCCCAAATTTGTCACTACAGAAACACAATAATACATAATTTAATAAGAAGGCTTATATTGACCTATTAATGTTTTGTTTACATCTACCTTCTAATTATTTTTTTGCTATTTAAAAAAAAAGTTTTCACAGGTAAATCAATAACAATTACAATTTTAACAATATTTCAAGTGTAATTTCAAGATTTGTCGTATTTTGAATCGAATCTTTCTTTGTAAAAGGCATTAAGTTAATCATACTGATTTAAAAGTTAAGGATTCATTAGTTTGAATATACATTGAACTAAAATTGTTTATTTCCCCCAAATAAATGATTGTGTGTTCCTTTTTGTCACTACCAAAACAATGATGACATGTTTCGGTCATGACTGTTTCGGTAGTGACAATTTAAGGTACTTTTGAGCCTAACTCAAAGATGATAACCAGCACATGGTTAACTAGCACAGTTCTGAACAGTTGTACACACAAAAAAAACTCAATTTTGTCGAATAACACTCAAAAAAACATGATGTCACAACCGAAACTTCACCACATGTTTCGGTAGTGACTGTTTCGGTAGTGACATTTTAAGATACTATTGAGCCTAGTTCAAAGATGAAAACCAGCACATGGTTACCTAGCACAGTTCTGAACAGTTGTAAAAACTATTATTTATGGAATAATACCCAAAAAAAGTTTGCCTAATTGCAGAAAAAAAGGTGTTTGGTAGACACAGATTTTCAGACTTTTGAACACATTTCCCACAAAATGATGGTACCTGTCTACAATGAAAGAGAGGCCATGAGAGAGAGGGACATCAAAAGAAAAAGGACATAAAAGAAATCAAAAAGATATTGGAATGGAAAAAATATCAATATCATTTTCACAAGTTGAAATTTAGGGGTTAGGGTTCGGGACAGCCACATCCCAATTGAAAGTAGGCTTACCCAATAAATGATGATTTTATATTTATTAAGCTTAATGATATTTTTCAATAGATAATAGAAGGATATTTGTAAACATCTAAGATTTGAATACTTAAATGCTTTTTTAATGTGTTTTTTGGTTGTTGGACAGCAGTTTGGCCCAATTCTGTAGAATGGCCCATATACAAACTATATTGAGTTTCTGATGAAAGGTCACATAAAGCTGTGGTTAATCACCACTTTCTTATTTCACAACGAGGTCACTGTCACGTCCAATTTCATCAATTTCACGCTCAATGTGTTTTATAAAAAAATTGTATGTACTGTAAGTGTGCTATGTAATGTGTTTCCTATGTAAACCCACCAGTGGCTGTTGGCCTTCAGCCTTTCTGTAATTTAAACGAAAGCAATGTGATATTTATTTCTCTTTCTCACTGGTATAATTATAATAAGGTCCTCATTACGTTGGTTTGCTTGTTTCAGAGTGCAAGCAGGACATGGACATTGTCATAGTGTTGGACGGTTCCAACAGCATCTACCCCTGGCTTCCCATCACTGACTTCCTGAAAAAGTTCCTCCAGAACATTGAAATCGGACCAGCCCGGGTGAGATTTTTTGGATCATAGTGCTTTGTCGAACAACCTTGTACTCTTGCTTTGAAATACCTTAGAAATCACACCAGTTTATTTTTGTCAAAGTTGTGTTCATCTAGTCTCATCTAGTGTCATCATCTTATATTAACATCATTTCAAGAACTATTATATAAAGACTTTCCATGGAGAAGCTACTGGGTGGTTTGATTCTAGGGAAGTAAAGGCTTTCTTGAGCACGCCGCTGGAAAATACGGCCCCAGAACGCTGAGCTGGGGGAAGACCACATATTCCATGGCTAAATAAATGGTCAGAGTTTTTTTTTGAGAGGATGACATCACATTTGAGTCAGCACAGACACAGACATTTAGCAGAGAGTGTCTGGGGGCCACCCAAACTGTCCATGTTTGGTAGCACCACCTGAACTTTATGTGTGTGTGTGTGTGTGTGTGTGTGTGTGTTTTTGCTTCTCCAGGTGGGCATCGTGTCGTACGGGGATGATGTCGGCCATGTCTTCAATCTCAGCCAGTTCAGTAACACAGAAGACCTTGTTACTGAAGCTGGCAGGATACCTCAAAGAACCGGCCACAAAACCATGACAGCTCTCGGCATTGATATAGCAAGGTGCTGCATACCGTTCAGTCCCAAAGTCTGAGGCCACAGTGAAAATATCATTCAAAATCTACTTTAAAGTTGGAATTTAGCTAAAAATTTAAAACCGAAGTTTTTAACTGTGTGCTGAATAACAAAAGGGGAACTAAGAAATAGAAATTCGTTCATTTTTTATACAAGTTACGCTGATAATATAATTTGTAATGAAAACAGTTGTATTACATCATGTTAATTAAAAGTCATTTTCACTGGTTAGTCTCAGACTTTTGGACCCTGATGTATTTTAGAAAAATCATCTAATAATAATAATCATTTTCAAAGCGTCTATTCAGACAAAGGAAGTCGTAAACATTGTGCAGAATCTTGACCTGATGTTGATGTTTTCTAAAGGAAAGAGGCCTTTACAGTGGAGCGAGGAGCAAGACCAGGGGTCAAAAAAGTCATGGTGATCGTCACAGATGGGGAGTCGCATGACCACTACGACTTGAAACGTGTCATAAAGGACTGTGAGAACGATGGTATTGAGAGGTTTGCCATTGCTGTAAGTACATGCATCCATGTGTAATTATAAAAAACAAATAACCAATACTGTGCTGCATGAATTCAGTGGTTTCAGTAGGAAAAAATAGAACCGATAGACTGTTTAATATGGCACATGTCATTTTTCTTTCATAGGTCCTTGGCGACTATAATCGGCAGAATAAAACCACTGAAGAGTTGCAGAAGTTTATTGATGAAATTGAATCCCTTGCTAGCGATCTCAAAAGCGATCATTTCTTCAATGTGTCAGATGAACTTGCTTTAGTGACCATCGTCGATGCCTTGGGAAGCAAGATCTTTGCCTTGGAGGGTAATGTTTCTAATGGATCACGATAATTTTTTTTTTTTTTTAGATCCCTAACCTTAAGTACTGTAACATATGACTGGACATACGATTTTCACATGGCAGATGATGAATCTGGCAAAAAGAAAAAGAGACTGGACTGGACCCGAGTCATATTTAACAGTGGCCGGTTGCATAAACTGCTAAGACTAGTCTTAAAGTTTAGTCATCTCATTTTTTTCTTCAAGACTGGTTAATCTTTTTAAAGTCAGTTTCATAAAAATGATTCTGTTTTGAATCTGAAAAGTAAGAATGATTAGCCCTAACTAACTGCTAGTTTTTTTTTCTCAAAAATAGTAAAATTCTAGTTATATAGTCTAATTATGAATATGAAAATGTTTTTTTTTAATGTCAAATGTTGTAGTAACCACAACTTTCTTCATTAAATCTGTGTAAAAAATTTAAAAATGGTCTTTATATCTAACAGCCACATCGGGGAAGCACACCTCCTCCTTTGAGATGGAAATGTCTCAGTCCGGATTCAGCGCTCACACGTCTAAAGTAAGTGTTCGATCAGTCTGCTCTCGTGAATATGGTGAAATAGATCAGATTACATCAGATGCAGTTCTTTAATTTACCTCATTCTGACATCCTGCTGCTAAGGTCTCGCATGTGTAGCGACAGAGGAAACACGCACACGGCTCAGTGGTTGGCTATGAATCAGAGAAGGAAGAGCTCTCTGAGTGTGTCAGTGTGTCACATCCTTTCTCAGTTTTACTGAGACGACAGTGTTACTTTAGTAACACATTTTAAAATGCATTGCTGGAAAATCTCTAAGCACATTTGGCCTCAGTCATAAAATGTGAACGGAACAAATTTTGTGTAAATTGTTTGTAGAAACATTTTTAGATAAGTTATCTCATCCATTGTTGCATATTGAATAGTAAAGGTTATTTCTTTAAAAATGCAAAAATAGAGGTTGGGGTGAGGCAATTACAATGTGAATGGGGCGAAATGTTTGAAGTTTTAAAAGCAGAAATGTAAAGCTGATCATTTTATAAAAGCACTTAGGCCTAAATGAATTCTTCAGTTTAAACGTCTATATTATTTGAGCTGTAAAGCTGTTTAAATCATAATTTTTACAGTCGGTTTAGGCAGTGCATTGCCATGAAATTTTAATATTTATGAATTGGCTTAATTCACTTCCATTGATGATCAAATACAAATATCGTAAGCTGAAGCTCAAACATGCTTTCTTGACTTACATATTGATCTTGTCATATTCCTGTAATATATGTCTTTCTGACAGGCAGGTGTTATGCTGGGAGCCGTGGGTGCTTTCGACTGGAATGGGACTGTAGTGATGCAAACTGGGAACGAGTTTGTCGTTCCAAAAAAAAACACCTTCCACGACCCTGAGGTGCAGAGGTACGAAGGCATGGCGGGATACGTAGGTAAGAAATCAACATTTAAAGGGATAGTTCACTTTGAAATTAATTTTCGATATGTTTTAGCTTACCTCAAGGGCATCCAAGATGTAGGTGTCTTTGTTTCCGCAGTAGTTTAAATTTTGATATTTTTAGGTCAAACCGTTCTTGTCTGTCAGTCATATAATGCAGGTCTATGGTCACCACCTCAAAGAGCATGCACAGAGAAGTCCAAATTATACATGATTTAATGACTCGTAAATGTAAGTACACATTGATGGCCTAAGATTTGTGTGAGAAAACGAACAGTATTTATATCGTTTTTACCTCTTGTAACGCACAGACCGAAGCGCCCGCGCCCTCAGATCACTTGGACGTGGCTGAGGTTACAAGAGGTAAAAACGATATAAATACTGTTCGTTTTCTCACACAAACCGCTCGTTTCGTGTCTTAGGCCATCAATGTGTACTTACATTTACGAGTCAGTAAATCATGTTTAATTTGGACTTCTCTGTGCATGCTCTTTGAGGTGGTGACCATTGACCTGCATTATATGACTGACAGACAAGAACGGTTTGACCTAAAAATATCAAAATTTAAACTACTGCGGAAACAAAGTCACCTACATCTTGGATGCCCTTGAGGTAAGCTAAAACATATCAAAAATGTATTTCAAAGTGAACTATCCCTTTAACCAATTCTTTTGGGTTTGCCACTCTTATTGATAGTAAGAGTAGAGAGTGGAGAGAAAATGATGCAGGGAGGGAGAATTGTAGCAAATGTCGTCACAATCGTCATATTTTGAACTAATGTCACCCGTATGAGTACCACAGATCAGTGTGTTTGAGATTGTGTCCCATCCCTGGAAATAAGCTTAGACTTGGCTTTGTCACAGCATTGGTAACTAGCTACACCTCTGAACTTCATACCTAGTTAAGGCATGTTAAAGGATTAGTTCACCCAAAAATGAAAATTATGTCATTAATGACTCACCCTCATGTCGTTCCAAGCCCGTAAGACTTCCGTTCATCTTCGGAACACAGTTTAAGATATTTTAGATTTAGTCCGAGAGTTTTCTGTCCCTCCATTGGAAATGTATGTACGGTATACTGTCCTTGTCCAGAAAGGAAACAAAAGACATCATCAAAGTAGTCCATGTGACATCAGTGGGTTAGTTAGAATGTTTTGAAGCATCGAAAATACATTTTGGTCCAAAATAACAAAAACTACGCCTTTTAAACATTGTATTCTCTTCCGGTTCTGCGTTCACGAGTCCGCAGTGACGCTGGTGACGTAAGATCTTTTACTGCGGACAGAACCGGAAGACAATACAATGTTTAATAAAGTCATAGTTTTTGTTATTTTTGGACCAAAATTTATTTTCGAGGCTTCAAAACATTCTAACTAACCCACTGATGTCACATGGACTACTTTGATGATGTCTGTATTTCCTTTCTGGACAAGGACAGAATACCGTACATACATTTTCAATGGAGGGACAGAAAACTCTCGGACTAAATCTAAAATATCTTAAACTGTGTTCCGAAGATGAACGGAGGTCTTACGGGCTTGGAACGACATGAGGGTGAGTCATTAATGACATAATTTTCATTTTTGGGTGAACTAACCCTTTAAGTGTTAGGCCAAGGCCATGAATGATTATACTTCTTGGGTACCAATAGTCAACAATAAAAATGCTGTATGTGCATATCAGAATGTTACATGCTTCATAAAATTTGTCTCAGAGAGGCAGGGAAGCTTATTATAGAAGACAGTATTGTGGTAGTAGTCTAAACACATTGTCACAATCTTCTGCCATCCCATAAACACTCACACGGTAAGTGCAAATGCTCACACTCTCTGCACATCCCCTTTTAAGGATGTCGCTCCAGAGTGAAACAAAGGGAGTGACTTGAAATTACTCTGCCTGATAAACATGTTTGGAGAACGAGCTGCGCAGAAGCGCCGTTTCGCAAATGCTGATTTGAAGAAAAAGATTTACAATCAGTCAAGTTGGTTTATTCTAACATTACTCCCAACGATGTCTGTGTCCTCGATAATGAAACCGTTTATGATTTCAGCCCCAGCTGTTTCATATTAAGCGTGTAGACTACTGTAAATTGTTTTAGAGATTGGGTTAGCTGTGTGGTAGTAAAGATTGCAGTCTGGTTTTGCTTGCAGGTTATGATGTGCAGTCAGCGTACACACCCAATGGAGTGCTGTACATCACAGGAGCACCACGGTTTAACCACAGCGGGCGTGTCATGGTGTACCGCTTCGACGGAGAAAATTTCACCATAATACAGACGTTGAAAGGAGAGCAGGTATATATTTATAATCACAATCTCTGAGCAATTTTTTTGGTGGATCTCTCAAAAATAGATGACATTTCACCCCTAAATAAAAAATAAATAAAAAAATTCAATATTATAAATAAATAAATTCAAAATTAATTGTAAAATCCCAATATCAAAAGAAAATAGACATTTAAAAAGAAGAACTGGGGGATCTGGTGTGTGGCAAGCACAGCGGGGTCAAGAGCAGTGAGAACAGAGCGAGACTGGTGGCGCGAGTGCTAATGAACATCACCTACGAGCCCCACGGAGGAGATCTAGAAGCATAAAAGGAGGAGTGACAACAGTGAAGGATGAGAGAGGACCAGGCCTGGACTTTCTGTTGTTGTGTTTTAGTTTAACGTAGCTGGTTCTCACCTCCTCCTTCCCTTATTAATGAACTTTGTTACATGGTGGTACTTTGGTTAGACCTGGACAACATTTATGGCTCGATGCCCCACAAGCTGGTGCAGGAAACACTAGAGAGGCACCAAGTTTCAACCTCAGTTGAAAGATACCTCATCCTGGATTACTACAGTGACTTCAGCCTGAATCTCTTCAGGATCAACAACATCAGAGTGGCACCGACTGCATGTGGGAATCATCATGCACTGTACCATCTCAGTGATCCTGTTTATTCTGGTGATGAACATGCTGGTGAAATCTTCAGAACTAGAGTGCAGAGGCCCCAAGTCTAAGTCTGGGATCCACCAACCACCAATTTGCATGAATGACTTAACAGTGACCACTGAGTCGAGCCTGGATGCAGCCGGGTCTTGAAGGAGCCAGAGAGGCTAAAGAGATGGGCCAGAATGTCATTTAAAGCCTGAAAAATCACGATCCATCATGTCAAAGAAAGGTAGAGTTGTGAATATGTTTCCTGTTCTCGATCTCAAAAGTACCTGTCACGGGAGAGAAACACAAGATCCTGTTGCGAATGAAAAGGCAGTTTATTAAGTAAACAGAGAAATATCAAGGCAGGATGAACTGATGCAGAGGTGCAGGTCGGAGTTCAGGTCTTGGCAGCAAGGAGACTGCAATGTGCTGAAGTCCGATGATCCCCGTAGAAATCAACCAATCGTGAACAGAGCAGATAGTCCAAAACTAGAGCAGGCAGGTAACATGGGAACTGGAGACAGAGAACCACTGACAGGGCAAGGAGACAAAACGTGAACCTCAGAATGATCTGACAATGAACACGACTGAACACAAGACTACTTATAGGACACATTAACGAGCCGCACCTGCAGCTGATCTGATAGCTCATCAGCGCAGTTGGTATCTAAGCGACGCTGATAGGCAATTAGACCAGGACAGTACATACAAACATAAACAGGCAAACCTGCGAACTGTGACAGTACCATTCTCTACTCTCTCATACCCCTTTTCCACCAGAATGTTTCGCATACCGGAGCCAGAGCCTGTTCTCGCCCAGGCAAACTGTAGCCTATCGCGAACCGGCTGCGTGTTTCCACAGACTTGAAGAACGTTGACTTGACGTAAGGCTACTATGTGTTGTTAACCTGTCTATAACCAGTCTAAAAAAACATTGCACATCCTGGTGTTTGTGCAGGAAGTGTGGCACTTCTGTTTTGCTGTACACAGTTCCGGGAGTGATTCTGCCGGTACTCTCATCTGTCCTTTTCGTAGAAAAACTGAAACGTTGATTCACTCGCTCTCTCGCACACTGGGTTCGAGACCGGTATGTTTTTAGGGCTGGAGTTGAACCGATCCATCTGTCCTGGGAACCCCCTTCTCTGCGGTAGAAATGCTTGGAACTGTTCGAGAATGGACAAAGGCCGGGAAACCGCACCGGAACCGTGTCGTTGCAAAAGGGGTATCAGAGAAGCTTGTAAAAAGTTGGGGGAGATCTTTGACTGTAACATTAAGGATACAGCATCCTTTAAGAACACCTGTGAGGAGGTGGAGGCATAGCTGAAAGAAGGTGATCAGTCAGGTTTCCCCAGAAGATTTAAGACGTGGATTTCCCAACATAGGATTCTACCAAGGATCCCATGTTGGCCAACACCCCATTATGGCCAATGCCTCTCTATGAGTTCCTGATCTCCACCATTTCAGATCTGGAGAGGAGAATTAGTTGCGACTTGAGTGGATGGAACAGTTGCTGAGGAGGAGTGGTCCAGCAGAACAATGGGAATGATACAGCAAGATGCCTGGACTAGTTGGGAACAAGCTTTGGAGAGAAAGATCTCATGGACAGACCTGTAGCGGCCAGAGCCACACCGCATCAGGTTCCTGGGCTAGGCGGTCTATGATGTTCTTCCAAGCCCATCCAACCTGCACCACTGGAGCCTATCAGTCACACCAGCCTGCTCCTTTTGCCAGAGAAAGGGGACACTAGAGCATATCCTCAGCTGCTGCTGCTCAAAGGCCCTGGTGGATGGCCAGTTCCACTGACAGCATGACCAAGTGTTCAAGACCATTGCAGAAAGCCTCAGTAGCACCATCATCAGCTCCCAGAGGCCAAATCTCTCAAAGAAAACCATCAGCTTCATTAGAGCTGGAGAAAATCCAAGGACAACACCTAAAGTAGCTGCAGGGCTTCTTAATACAGCGCAGGGCTGGCAGCTGACAGTGGACTTGGGTCAGAACTCAGGTTCCCTCAGCATGTTGTCAAGACCACCCTTAGACCTGACATCCTTCTGGTGTCAGAAGCAATGAAGAATATTGTCCTGCTGAAGCTTACAGTGCAACATGGAGGATGTGACTGACACACACAAGGATGGGGAGCAAGGTGCTACCTGTGGAGGTAGGGTGCGAGGCTTGGAAGGACAGTCCTTCTTTAGGGCTTATACTGCACACGGCATAACAGGCGAAAGGAAGAGGAGGGTCATCTATAACTGTACAGAGGCCGCAAAATAAAAACCTTCAGGTGGCTCTGGATCAAGAGAGCAGATCCATGGGAGAGTGGGAAGACCTTGGGAAACATCACTGATGATGTGCCCTAGCATAGCATCAGAAGATGTTTCATTACAACTCACCCTAAAATAAAATAAAATAAAAATTAATGAAATACATTTTAAAACAAGCTTAGATCACATTTCAACCCTAAATTAAAAATAAATGATATAAAGAAATTGTATTTTATTTCATTTTATTTTACGAAAAAAAATCAATAGAAAAAAATCTGAAATTAAAATTACTCTTTTGAGTGTTTTGTCATTACCATTGTAGATGGACATTGTACCTCAGTAGATTTTCATTACTGCAATTTAGTAATAGTGTTACAGTAAAAAAAAATCTTTTGATTTTTGTTTAAATTATTTTATATATACAAAGTTCTGTCATGAAACTTTAGATGGGGGAAACTTTAGAACTCTGTCATGAGACTTTAGATATATACAAAGTTCTGTCATGAAACTTTAGATGGGGTCCTGTTCTCTGTTCGGGCCTCTGTACTCTGTACAGATCTCATCGTTGTCTATAGGGCACAGCTGATTGGTTCCTGCTGCATTAGTAGCCAATGAGCTCGCTGCTCAACTTTCAAATAATTGGGTAGCATTTGCCTTAGCAGTGCAGCGTGCTTTCAGAAACCCTCCACCTTCCCCAGCTCCACCTGTACTGATCTGCTACGGGTAATTCATGTACGCTATATTGTACAGCAGCAGCATGTCTTACTTGCTCACATCAGCATGTTGTGTATGTAATGGCAGTAGCAAGTCCCGTATTTGCTCTGCAGCAACAGCAATAACCTACAGCACAGCAGCAATAAAGCAGCAGCAGCAGCGAAGCAGATCTATCCGCCAAGACCAAATATATCAACATGGTCATACCCATTACCATGCCAATGCACTTCGAGAGTTGTCATGACAGAACTATATATATAAAGCATATTTCTGTTTCATATTGTAATTTATCATTTTGTGTTTAAATTGCAGTTTCATTCTCAATGGTATATATTTTTTTTTGTCATGCTTTTCTTAGATCGGCTCGTATTTCGGCAGCGTCCTCCAGACACATGACATTGACCGTGACAATTACACTGACATCCTTCTGGTCGGATCTCCCATGTATATGGGTCCAGAGAGAGACGAACAAGGTCAAGTCTACGTCTACAAACTCAATGAGGTGTGTGTCTTTAATCTGTGTGTGATATGCCTCATTCCACATACTGAAAACACGTGTAGGGGAGTGTAGTACCTTCATTCCAGCCCGGGAGCATGTGGTAGCAGTAAATTTGGATCTGTCTTCAGGGAGTGTGTGTTGCGTTGGTGTTCAGCCTGAGATAAGTGGTCCCAGAGCAAGGGAAGGGTTGGAATGAGAGCTTGGCATCATGGGAGTGGAAATCGAATGAAACTGTAATATCTCCAGCAAAATACCAGCCTCTGTGGAGCACCTGCTCTCAAGAGCTTCCAAATAATGGTGTAAATGGAGCAATTTCTATCGGTTTTGCCTGTTGGTCAGTGTTTCTTTGTGAAGCATTTTAGTACACTTTATAGAGCCTACATATTATTTGTTTTGTTTTGTTTTTTCTCCAAGATTTTCAAATCACTGAATATACAGACTTCTTGTTTATTTGCATATTGAATTGTCATTTGTCTTTTCTTGCCTGTTTAACTCCATCTGTTTAATCATCTTTGCAACAATTTTATATTTTCTTGAAATTTCCATTGGAACCTACATTTCTTTTTACCTATATCTTCAACCACGAGACTGTAGGCCACGCTGAGAGCTGCAGTATCTCAGGCATTTACTCTGTGTCAAAATTGTTACCCTCAGGATGGGCTGTTTGAGCATGAGATGACGCTGAAGCCGGTCAATCAGACCTGTTGTACTGCTAACTCTCAGAGCAACTGTAAAAGCTTCAGTAAGAACGAGCCCTGCGGCTCACGCTTCGGCACTGCAATCGCTGCCGTTCCTGACCTCAACCTGGACGGCTTTAATGACATAGTGATCGGATCGCCTTTGGAGAACGACCACAGAGGGGCGGTGTATATTTACCACGGTTCTCAGAAATCAATAAAGGAGAAGTATGTTCAGGTAAGGAATCTTGACAGCATATCATCAAGTGGTCTTTAACATTGTGGTGGTTAGAAAGACAGACCCCCTGTATAAACATATTGCTTTTTAACATGTGTACAGTAAGATTAATATTTAATGTTTACATTGTATTTGTGATAAACTGCAGAGCTATTCAAATATGAATTATTGATGTACAGAGTCACTTGTTTGTGTTTAGCGAATTGCTGCTGGAGGAGATGGAGAGAGCATGAAGTTCTTTGGCCAATCAATTCACGGCATCATGGATTTGAATGGTGATGGCATCATTGACGTCACTATCGGAGGAATAGGAGGGGCCGCACTTTATTGGTGAGTGTGTTTGACTTAAAGTGTCATTTTTATGTGAGTGAATCTATTCTGTAGTGCAACATTTTAAATTCCCACTACTGTCTGGATCTAAAAAAGCCATGGGTATGAAACATGAACTCGCTACCCTCTGGATGTCTGTCTTCCTGGTTCCCACCCACAGCAGCTGTCTCAAATCTGGACCTGAGCCTAAACATCCCACATTGTAGAGGCTTGTCCGTCAGGGGTTATGTCCCTCCGCTACGACCCATTTCTGCTGGGCTCCGAATCTGTGTGAGAGTGCCTCCAAGCACGAAATAAACTCTTGGCAAGCGTTTCCTTTCTTAGATTCCCCTGTAGAGATCAGAGATTCCAGAGTGGCCACAAAATGACCCCAAATGCTGAGACTCTGCGACTGTAGAGCAAAGCCATGGATTCTAGTGACCTCTGCCATCTTCACTCCCCAAGCTGCAACACCAGCCTTTTAGGAGCTCTCCATTCGCCTCTAATTGACCACATATTACATTTTTTGGAGACCATCTGAAGTGTTTAGTTGGACTGAAATCAGTCTATGATCTACGAACCAGCTGTTGTTGTACGGAATGAAATGACACACCTAGTAATCCTCCAAATGCTGCTCCATTCACACAAACATCTTGTTGAATTCGTTTAATCCAGGTCTCGGGATGTTGCAGAGCTTCGTGCCGATATGACCTTCGACCCAAGCAAGATCAATCTGCAGCAGACCTGTCAGGTCCACGGGAGGACCACAGTATGTGTGAAGACCAAAGTGTGTTTCAAATATCGAATGAAGTCTGACAAAGACACAATCACAGGAACTCGTGAGTCACTGATGCTCTTTCTTTATGTTTTGCCAATCAAGTCTTTAATGTTCTGTGTTTTTAAATGCCGTTTCCCTTCAGTCATCAGGTATAATTTAACGGTGGACTCGCTGAGAGCGATTGCCAGAGGACGGTTTAACGAAACAGAGGACAGGAGATTGCAGAAGATCGAGTTGATCGTCAACGAGCTTTGCAGAGAGCACATCTTCTACACGTCGGCAAGTAAATCAGTTTTTCATATATAGTATAGACCTTAGTTATGTTAGACACCATATTGAATTGAACTCTTACAGTCTTTACAATGCAATGCACTGTATAAGGGTTCTGGATCTGTTCTAAAACTGTTTCATGGAGTTTCACGCACTGTATTCTGTCCCTCACAGCCTCGTTTTCATTCCTGTCAAAACTTAAATATGGCGCTACCCTGACTGAGGTCTGTCAGGGCTGCACAAACTTCTGTCTTGTGATTTTAGCTTTTCTTTGTGTACAGTATATGGTGTTTGTGTGAATGTATTTTTATAAAGAAGCGGCGCTACTAACTTAACTACAATTTTCAGTAGCATGACAGTAGGGCTGCTCGAGTATGTCAAAAACCATTAGGGTAAAATCGAAATCCAAAATCAATTACGATGAATCGCACAGCCCTACATGACAGTAACTTAGTAGTGTAGCTTTTCCAGTAACAAGTTACTTTTTCAAACAAGTAACAATGTAGCGCATAAAAAAGTCAAGCAAATAAGGCGATAATCAAAATAGATGTTTGTAGATGTAAAGATGTTTATAGTTATTAGTTGTTTATTTATTTAAAATGATATTAATGCGTACAATTACTTGAATAGACATATTCTGTGATGAATTTTTGAATTAAAATGAATTTTGATATTTTTCAGGGGTGTGAAGTGAAAAATGTCAGGTTGGTACAACCGTCCTGATGTCATAATGAAGAAAAATACCTCATTATCACAATCTTTAATTATTATTATTATTATTATTATTATTTATTTTTGGCATAATCTTTAATTATTATTTATTTGAAAAGAAAAAGCAATGATTAATTGTTGTTAAAATATTATAAACTTTTTAAAAACGTCGTCCGTCATGCGGTGCTACCAACAGGGAAAAAAAACACAAAACAGGAAATGGTATCATTGGTCAATAAGCCTCTTACAGTACCAGATAATTCGACATTTTCAGAGCATAAGATGTATTAAATATGTTCAAATGTCTTCTTGAATGTAATGTGTTTGGCTTTGAATAAACGTATCTGCCAAATCTATAAATGTAAAGCAGTGGTAGCTTGCGACGCAGACTGTACACTCCCTCCCTGTTTGTGCAGACTGGCTTCTTATAAAACCAGCCCCCGTTCTTCTCTGAAACCATTAACTGTGTATCTGTTTGCCTCTGATCTAGCTCATGTTACGTTTAACGTCTCTCAGTAGATAAAGAGCATAAAACTAAGCGTTTAAAAGTAGACGACTTGAGTTTAATAAAAGCCAGAGTTTCTCTGATCAAAGGCCCGAGGCCGTAAAGTCACTCCCAGCCTCCGTTGAGAGACTACAGCACGTCCCGCTTCAGTGCATGCTTGTCCTCTGAGCTCTAGAGGAAGTAAGCTATCCGAAAAGAACGTGCTGTAAGAGGCGACGCCCCCTTGTGTTAATGATGGACGACTGCAATACTGCATGATCAATATCAGAATATGACCTACAAACCAATAATACAGAGTTGATAATAGGCTGCTATAGCGACAGAATGAATTTGATACCATTTCTGAGTTGTCTGACTGACGTTAAGCTGAAAAAATTTGCAACATCCTTTATTATCCCCCACAGGATAAACTGGATTTCAGAGACCCCATTATGGTCACGCTGGAATTCGGTTTAGTGGATGAAGACAAGGGTCCAGTCCTAGACGGGGAATTACCGACGTCACTCAACAAGACTGTAAGATCTCATTCTCGTTCCTGTTGCCGAATCTGATCTGAGGTTTATACGTGTAGGTCAGAGTGTAACATTCACTGCTCCAGTAACCGCTCCACTTATAACGCTCATTAAAAGAAGGAGTAAATGTGGGTGGCAGCTGTAAGTTAGTCTAATGAAGTCTCTCTAATTTTACAAGCGCTGAGAGATTTTCTCCATGTTTGCTCTCTCACGCGCAGTTATAATGAGATTTTGATTAGCAGAAACTGTAATGGGCTGGCATAGGGAATGCCAAGACTTTTCACAATGGCCAAATTAATTTGTTTATTTTATAACCAATTTTGGATGTGCATATAATAGTGATGGGAGATACTAGGCTTTTCAAAACTTTGAATCAATTGAACCAATTGCTTCGTAAAATGATTCTGTTTCAAAGAGCTCAAAATGCCACACGCTATGTCTTATTTTATTAAAGCTGATTAAAAATGATCCAAAATAAATCTTTGAGCAAGTACATAACCAGCCAGTGTTCAAAACTATCTGCTTGCCTTAGCTCGATTCAAAACGGTAAGCTTGTAATAATGTTTTTAATTCCAGTGGTACTGGTGGATTTCCGCGGGAGATTCGAGCATGTCTTTGCGTCATTACATCACATCTGTACACATAAAGAAGGAGTCCCGGCTTGTATAGCCTTTTCTCACAGCACTTGAGATAATTAAACTTATCAATTTGATGGCGGATCCAGAAAGGTTCAAACGACAATCACCAGTGACAACAGACTCACCCGCTGTAAAATGCAAAAGACTTCGTTCGGACTTCGGAGTGGCTACAGAAAAAAAGAGACTGAAACCGCCCATGCGAAAACAAGGATAATATCGGAGGGGCATTACATGTAGTCACGCAATGCCGACGTTGTTAACATTAACAATTTGAGAACAAAGTATAATTCGCACGGTTTGACGTGATATGACAAGCGATCGTTAGATTTAATCAGCGCGATTTACAGCAATGCCTTTTTTTCCCTTAGTTGGTCAGAACATAAGCTGATGTTACTTACTTGTTCAGATGACATTTTCCGGTGAAAATTCTTATGTTGGTCATACTTCCAAAAAGTAGAATCTGTGATTCCGAATGACAGTATCCACAGCGGCGCGGCGACTGACAGCCGCACACTCTCCTCAAAACATTGTGTTCATCCGCGCTGTGTCGTGTCGAGGCACAACTCACGTAAAGCTGATAATTCCGTGAATAACTGTAATTGCAGATTTCGAACAGAGATGGCGACAAAGAGGAAAAACTACAGACTGCAGCTTTAAATTTCTAGGACTTGTTTTGTTTGTTTTATAGAGAGCTTGGTCAATCTAACCAATAACTAACTCTTCCTTTTTATTATACAAATGTGTCATTAAATGTCAACAAATTTATAAAATTAATCAGAGATCAGGAAAAGGTCATATAGACACTGGCTCACGTGTTCACAGAGATTGCCACTGAAATTCGAACCATTGAAATTTAGAAACTTTTCGAAGCAGTTATGACGTAAAGAAGCCTTGTTTAACGAAATCACATGACTTCGGGTGTGTTTGACTTGAAGCGGCGCTGAGCAGACCGATCGGTGTATGACATCAAAGTACAGCGAGAGCAGACCTATAGCTGCATTTCCACCGCAGGAACTTTCCCCAGGATCTAGGGACTTTGGGAATTTTGGGACTTTGGGAACAGGCAACATTGGTATTATATGCATAGGCCTACAGTATAGTGGGGGATTAAACACGTTGGGTTGTGATAGGCTGGAATGGAACTGGAGGTTTCTTAACTCAATGTTTTATTCCCAAGCAGACAGCTTTGCCAGCTCACGAGATAAGGTTATCAGGAGGAAGAGCCGGTTTTCCTGGAGACATCCCTGAGCAGTGTTTGCCAGTGCTACTCCCTGACGTTCTGTTGTTCTTGTCCTCCCTTCAGAAAAAGCACTCAAACAAGAAAACAATTCCTGACACAAATATTTGCGGGAAACTGTTGGCTTAATGCTTGTAATTAAATGGCATCGTTGGAAAAGGGAGTGAAACGAAATCTGGCAGGAAAATTATTTAGAAATGTTTTGCCAAACATTGTTTAGCAAACTTAAAGGGATGAAGATGTTTTGAAGTGTGTTTTTACAACCATTCAAGCACGTCAGAATAATTCTTCCTTTATTACTTTACTTTGTATTTTCTTTCGCTCTAGATCGCATTAGTAGACTGCGGGAATGATGACAAGTGTGTTGCTAATCTACACCTTAAAGCCACTGCAAACATCTCAAGGTATTAATAGTAACTTTTAAAATGTATTCGGTCTTCATGTTATTTTCCTAAAATGTCTTTCTGATTCTTCTGTCTTTAATATAATTATTGTTGTAGATTGACAAAATTATGACAGGACTATGTCATTGTGGCTGTTTTATTCATATTGTAAATGTTTTCTGGTGTATTCCAATGTATTTAGTCAATTCTTGTCGTCTGCTGCCCCCTTCTGTTGACTTTAGAAAGAATAAATATTCCCTGTTGGGTTGTCCTGTTATTTTCATCAGACTCAGATTTGTCCACAAGGCATGGAACAGGATAACAGAAGCAAACTAGAGCACTGGATGCAAACTGACTTTGTCTATCTCTTATTTCTGTATATTTATAGTCTTCTCATAAAAAGCAACCAAGAGAAGTTTTATGTCAACATCAACGTCCGCAACAGTGGAGACAATGCTTATAATACCAGGGTTACACTGAGCCACACGGAAAATATCAACTATGTGAAAGTTGAGGTAAGTCAACTGTAATGGCATCATGTAAATAACAGTGGGTTTTAGATACTGTAGATCAGTCAGTGCCGGTTGGTCTAACAAATCAGTGAATGTTTAAGTCATTTATTACATCTAAAATTTAAAAAAAAATTGGTGACAAAAACAGTTTCTATTTTATTTTATTTTTGCAGCCTAAAGAGAAGGACTGTGAAACAAATAATACCAGAATACTATGTGCAGTTGGATATCCTTTCCTTAAAACTGATAAAACGGTGAGATTTGCCTCTGCAATCAAATTAGCATTGTTATATTTCATTCTGCTTACACTGTTTATCATTTCAATCCAACAGGAAAGCTTCAAAATCCAATTTGAGCCCAATCCCTCTCATATTCGTAAGGACATTGTGATTAATGTTACTGCAACAACGTAAGAATTACGTTCATGACTACTCCTTTGAAAGTTACCAATGAAATCTTCTTTTTAGTGTTTGACTCACTTGATCAAATAGAGAATAAGGATATTTTGATGTATATAATTAATTTTTCACCACAGTGATAGTGAGGGGTCAGACTCAGCACTGAAAGACTACTTTGTGAGCATCGTCATCCCTGTGAAGCATGAAGCCAACCTGCGATTCATTGCGTAAGTGCCTTAGTTAAACCATCCAATCAGCTTTGCCAAAACCAAAAGAATTGAACTCAACTGAAGTTAACTCTAGATTTAACAAAAGCAGTTTGCACTATTTGTATGGGGTTTTTTTTATGTTAAAAATCATATTTTGTAAAAAAAATTATATAAACCAGAAGTACTGGTCAGATTGTCATTTCATGTTTTTATTGTAGTAACAAGTACATGAAGGAGGACCACATCATATTGAAAGAGAAGGAGACAATACCCAATTTTTTCAACCACACTAGTGTGATCGGAGACGAGGTGAAAATCAGCTACACGGTAAGACTCAAAACCTCAACCTGGAGTTTGAATTACTTCCATCATTTGGTCAAGAGAAAAAAACAAATGAGGAACTGTGAAGGAGAACAATGTCTATGCCATACTGTAGTAGTTCATATAAAACATTGCGTAAACTACAGTATGTCACCATACTGTACATATGAGCGACATACTCTTGGAGTCAAATGGAGTCTGATGCAAATGTGAAATTGACTTGTTTTGGGTGTGGACATGATCCAGATTCATTTAAACTGGTTTAAGTGTGAATGATTTGTTGATCCAGAAATGTAGTTCTGACAAACCGATTTGGCTCAGTGCAACTATGAAATCACAAAGGCTGCGATTATTTTTTTTATGCACGGCTTGTCAGTAAAGCACGGCTCTGTGATTAGTAGTAAACGCTGCTCCAACTGAAACCACTGTGAGTTTGAGTCGCTTATAACCAGTGTTTGGAATAACGCCGTTTAAAAGAATGGCGTTAGGTAACGACGTTATTTTTTCAGTAACGGGGTAATCTAACTAATTACTTTTCCCGTCGTTACAACGCCGTTAACGTTACTGGACGTTAAATGCGATGCGTTACCACGGGCGTCAGTTTGGTTTGAAATGTGCTGGGGACAGATGCATTCGGAAGTGCATTTTCAGAAAAGCTGGGTAGCCTACAAACTGTGCAGTCTCTCTGCTCAACCCGTAAATAAATCATCGATCCACAATTATTGTGTGAGTTCTTGAATGGTCTAGTGGTAGAACTTTCGCCAAGCGTGTCAGAGGTTACTCCTCGCTCCAATAGGTTTTTTTTTTCTCTCATCAAAACTGAATATGTTCATCAGTGGTTACATTCTATATCAAGCAGGGACACGGGACGGTTGAGTGCATTTTATTTTTGTGATTTCACCGGAATGAATAGTCTCCACAACGGCGATAGATTGAAGAGCGCGTCCGAATGAAGACTGCGCGCGCGCCGCCACAAGAGAACAAATGCAGCCGCGGCAACGAGCGCTCAGCTTGAGTTCAAAACCAAAACAATTTAACGCTAGATCTCTTATTTAATAGCGAACTAAATGAATGCTCTGCTAGTTAACTGGAGATGTTTTATTTATTCGTTTCTAAAACTGGTGGGTACAAAATGACTCGTGACAAAATCACGAGTGCGTTTTTGTGCGTTACTATGTATTGATTGAATAAACTGTGTAATCTGAACGCACCCCTGGCTCACACAGCTAGTGAGGAGGTGGGTTAATAAGTGCAGTGAAGTGAAGTGAAGTGAAGTGCAGGATAAACCTCTTGCTGTCTGTCGACATAGCAACTTTTTTTTAACAGTAACGCAAATAGTTACTTTCCCTGGTAACGAGTTACTTTTATTATAGAGTAATTCAGTTACTAACTCAGTTACTTTTTGGAACAAGTAGTGAGTAACTATAACTAATTACTTTTTTAAAGTAACGTTCCCAACACTGCTTATAACGTGCATTTGAAAAAGCAACACGCGTCAAACATCTTTCCAAACATGAGAAGCATTTATGAACCTCTTGTCAAACTAAAGACAACATTTAATACAAAATGTTGTACCGGTACTTAACTCACTTCATTATGACAGTGGAGCATCCTTCTGTGAGATGATGTGGCTCCTTACACAGAATAAGGCACAGAACATATTATTTCATAGTACTCTTTACAATGATAAAGGCTATGTCGATTAGCATTGAAGTATAAATATACTTTATTATCATGAAAGAAGGCTTGTGGAATTACCCGAGAAGGCTTGTGGAACTCCATTTATTGTCGTAGTCGTGTTTATTAGTCATGTTTAATCAAAGCGTTTCAATCTTCTGTTTATTCAGCAACAGCGATAGTATGATGCCCACGGGTATTTCCTGGACGTGCGTTATCGTACTTCTGCGGGGCATATTTGGAGTGTCTGCGCGAGAGCGGCCTCTGGCTTTCAGATTCTGACTGATTTCTGATTGTGTTCAACAGATTGAGAGAGAACCTGAAATGCCGAGTCCTCCACTGCTGCTCACGATAGTGTTCCCGTATCAAACGTCTGCGAAAAACTTGCTGCTGTACCTCACAGATCTCACGCACACAGCGGTAGGTGCTCAGATTCCTCAAGTGGCCCCATTTACATGACTGGCTCAGAAACATCTCAACTGCCTCATTTTGTTCTTATAGAACATCAGCTGCGATGCCAAAAAATGGATGAACCCTTTACTCATCAAGCCTGACAACCCTCATGCAGTGAATCCTAAAAAAGAGTCCTTGAGCGTCTATCTTTTGGTGAGTAAGCATCGCTTTTCTTATGAATATGTGAGTTGGAAATGGGTATCTGATCGCATCTCAATTTTTTTCCGTCTCCCAGAGTTGTAAAGAAGAAAGAAATCCCTGCGTGTCCTTTAGCTGCTCCATCCCTCCTGGAGACTTCAACCAGATCAACAGCACTTTCAGAGTGTGGCGACCCACCTTCATCAAAGTACGCTCTTCCGCTTGAACGTTCACTTTCACGTTCTGCTATGTATGATCTGTCAGTATGCTGTAGTAATATACTTTGCCGTCTGAAAAATGAATCATTTATAGGGAGAATTTGCCAGCATTTACATGGGTGTCGATGCCAAGCTGGAGAACAAGAACACGGACCTGTTTGTGTTAAATGATAACATCAAGGCCAGAGAGGTATGAAAGCAAGCCAGCCCTGGATTCTGCACTGATATCAATATGAGTATAATTTTACATTAAATTCATGACCATTAAGATTACAAATTGCATCAGGCTCAGTCTATATTTAAAAGTGCTGTAAGGGATTTTTTTTTAAACCGCACATAAATTGTTCCTGGTACCAGCCAATTACCTGATCTATATATATGCTTTTTTTTTTAGCAAAAGACATCAAAAACACACATTTTGCCCCAGTTTATGAAACCCTTGGCACTCACTTCTCAGCATGTCTTCTCAGTTCATCATAGGATCATATACTCATGGTGACTGTCAGGCATGTCAGAAAGTGAGTTTGAGTAACTTGTAGATCTGTGCTGACTCGATCCTAAGACTGTTTCGGAGAGTTCAGTACAATTTAGTAGAAGTGGTTTAAAAAAGAACCGGTTCAAAAGAACGATTCATTGGACATCTTTACATTACAACCGATGGATTGAACCAAGTCCAGCCCTACATCGTTTTCTTTTTTGATAATCCATTTCACTCAGATCTACTTCAAAATTTGTAAGATCTATCACTACTTTTGTTTCATCGCTACTTTAAGGGTGTGTTCACACTTGGCATGTTTGGTGCAACCAAACAAGCAGACCGAGACGCTGAAAAGAAGAGTCTCGCTCCGCTTCCAAACAAACTCTGGTGCGGTTCGACTGAAATATGATGTCACAAGATGCGACCCTAAAAAAGGACAGAATGCTCAAGCATACCGTTTTTTTTCTCGTCATGTTGCACATCACAGTTTGGTACAGGCATCAGAACCGTGTCTCCTCACTCTAGATTGTTTGTGTGTGTGACGGAGGGATTCCTGACGCTGTTCCCTGATCTTATAAGCTCTTCATGAGTTCTTAGCTGGTCAAAATACCATCATATGTAGGCTATGCACATATAACGAGAGCATTAGCATTAGCAATTAGTACTCCATGTTAGCTTTTAAAATGTGACCAGTGTTACATCTTTACTGCAGGTGAAGATTCAAGTCACCAAAGACATACGAAGCGGAATCCCACTATGGATTATTATCCTCAGTATTCTTATAGGACTTTTAATACTGGCCCTTGTTATCTTCGCTTTATGGAAGGTAAGCATCACTATTTTGCTTATGTTATCTCAGCTCTGCACATCTTCAGTGCAAACGTGCTATGCCTCAGTTATGTTGAATGTTGACTCTGTTTGTTCTCCTCCAGGCTGGATTCTTCAAGAGAAAATCAGTTAAAGACATGAAGGAAGATATGAAGGACTCTGATTGAAGCCTGCGGTTCTGTAGCCTCCATCCCTCAGGTCAACTCATACTTCACCTCTAGCCAAGAGGTCACATAGCAGGACCATCTCTAGGAACATTCAGAAATATGAAGATCAGAGTCTGGGTTCACCAAAGAGAACCCAGCGCTTTGCTTGACACTTTGATTCATCTTCATGTGTTCACTGCAAAATTCGACTGAATGTGAACTCAAGTGAACCTCTGAGACGCCACAAGATTGGTGGACATTTTGCCAAACCACGAGAGTCAAGCTTTGTACAGCAAAGCATCAAAGGTTCATCTATAGCCTGAACTCAACATCCCACCAGCCACGGACCCTCATCTGTAAGCCCCCTACGGCATTCATCATCAGCATAGCAAGGCTCAGGAACCTGTCCTGGAAACGTCTAGAGTTATCTACAGTCCTGTAATCAGAACCATACACTCTTATTGGCAGCCGGTTTATATATGGAGGTCTATTCCAATAACTCACTTTTAGAGCTTGTTTCGACGAATCACTGTACAGTTTTCAGTTCAAAGCATTTGTTTTGATTAGTGTTATGGGCTATGAATATTGGCACATTCCTTTTTGTTCACGAAGCAACTTTTTGGCACTGATGTTTTTCACGCTTTTTGTCTTCAGGAATGAAGAGGAAAAGGCCTGTACTGTAAATGTAAAGCTTAAAGTGTATATAAAGTTATGTTTGCAATATCGCTTTAATAATGAAATAATGGCTTTATCAAAATAATTGCATCATCTGTATTCAGTCTGATACCTGCCATGTTTTCTGAGGTAGAAAGCGTCTTGATGCCCGCAGTGTTTCTCAGGTATTCCAGATGGTTTGCAGACTCAGTGAATGTCTGGGTCATAAAATTGGACTGCCATCAACTTTTTTTGTTTTTCTTTTGTTTTTGCCATATGTAAATATTAGAAAAACAATTACTTGACTAAATGTTAAAGCTAAAGTGTGTAATTTATGCATCACTAGCACCACCAAACTGAACAATGACTGTTTTCAAACAGGATTTCCAGACGGTCTCCTATTGGACGACAGCCCCGCCTTAAACTCACACCATTGGTTGAGTAAATTTTGCTGTTGTCGGCTGGCTGGGAAGGTCCAGGAAACAGAGCAATGTTTTGAGATCATTGAATTCACTGACTTACAGATGCCTGTTCATATTAAGCCAGACCAGAAGAAATATTTTAACAAAAAAGTGTGTGTGTGTGTGTGTGTGTGTGTGTGTGTGTGTGTGTGTGTGTGTGTGTGTGTGTGTGTGTGTGTGTGTGTGTGTGTGTGTGTGTGTGTGTGTGTGTGTGTGTGTGTGTGTGTGTGTGTGTGTGTGTGTGTGGGCCTGGTAAACCCTACGTTATGGGGACAAAATGTCCCCACAAAGATGGCAATATCCGAAATCCTTGTTCGTGTGGGGACATTTTTTGGTCCCCATGAGGAAATCAGCTTATAAATCATACTAAGTGATGTTGTTTGAAAATGTAAAAATGCAGAATGTTTCCTGTGATGGGTAGGTTTAGGGATAGGGGCAGTGTAAGGGAATAGAATATACAGTCTGTACAGTATAAAAATCATTATGTCTATGGAAAGTCCCCATAAAACATGAAAACACAATGTGTGTGTGTGTGTGTGTGTGTGTGTGTGTGTGTGTGTGTGTGTGTGTGGCGATCCCTAAGAGGAAATAGTTTCTGAGAAACAGCAGAAATAGTTAAACCCATAGTGCACACCACTTGACATATAGTGCAGTTAAATTAGCCTATGCAAAACATGAGACTTAATTACATATTGCAAAGGGTGAAATCAAACATGGTGTAGGCTACATATTATGCAGTGCCTTAATTTGCAATGCACTGACTCTCTGAATGGAAAGAAGAAATCTTTCTTTGCTTTTTTACATTTGTAATAATTTTGCATTAAGCCAATGACTGTTTTAATATATATATATATATATATATGCAATATTATTTTTGCAACAGCTAACCAGAGTCTGCCACAAACTCAAAGTATAAAAACCTCAAAACCAGTTATTTTCTTCCCATTTTCATTTTTCTTTGTAAAAACCATGTGCAACATGTGAAACTTACATTGCAAGCTTTTACTGTACGCATGTTGCCATTGTTTGCCATCAGTGAAAATATATTTTCTTTTCAATATATTTTGTTTTTAATGCTCCCGTTGTTGCCACAAACATGTAAGTGCAGAATGCTAGATGTGGCAGAGATGCTGGAAATTTTGCTCGACCCTCAAGTGTGAATATTTATCACATTCAGCGAGAATGAGCAGTTTTCTCAACTCTGTTTTAGAATATGAGTACTAAATATAATTCAAATATTTTAATTTAATTAAATTTAATTAGTGGTTTGATTGAAAAGTCATTCATTGGTAAATATGGTGTTAAGGAAGTTTCAGAACAAGGGCTTTCTTTAGTATTCCTGTGGTAGCCCTACTGACTTATGATCTGTAGTACAGCTTATCATACAATTGTCATTTCAACACACAATTTTTGTTCTTTTAAGTTGGCATGAAAAGAGTTATTGCTGTGTGGTTCAAAAGGTTGTTCACAGGCTCCATTTCATATTTGCCACTGTAACTTTAACATCAACTGTCATATATTTGTATCATAGTCACGTTTTTTCTTGTACATTGAATGAGATGCCAACCATTATTCTATTGTATATAATATCACAATCTACAGTATTCATGTTTCAAACACATAAAAAGTGTTTAAATATAAGTTGTTTAAAACATGCAGGATAATCGAGCCTCACTCTCAGATGGAGACCATCGGTCTTGGGCACATGTGAGACACTGCTGTGAAGTTTCTATGTAATGCACTGGTTTGTCATATTATTGTACATACTTTTCAGCACGGATTTAAAAAGCCTTGCACATGCTGTCACGAAAATGTGCGGGGGGGGGGGAATAAATTTGTAATTTAGACACTTCAAGAGACATATTTGTGTGTTTTTATTTACCGTAATGACGTAGCAGAAAATGAGCATATGCATAATTACATATGCATCCTTCACGTTCAATAGTTCCAAGTGAAGAAAAGGCAGAATCGCCTCTTCGCAGATAAAGTTGTTGTGTTCTGTTAGTGAACGAATCACTCATAAAAACTGTCACCTGTCGCCGCCAACCGGCGCAAGGATGTAACGATCAATTAAACAAATTTGACGACTGGACCCAATTGTTGTACGAGTCGAGACGAGTATAGCTTAAGTTAATTATTGGTAAGTGTTCCTTGATCATATCAATGTCTAGTGAAGTCAATAACCATTTATCATGTTTATAGATTTTAGATGCATTGATAAGTTTGTAAAAAATTTGCCTTTGAAATAACATCTGAAACCAAGTTTTGCACACATATTTCATAAGCCATATGTCAAGGTTGTGGCTTATGAGTCTTACTTGCTTCAGCGGAATTGCAGAATTCAACAGAAATGTCAGTGGGAAACATTTCCTGTTTGCTTTGAAACTATGCCAGTGAGGTAAACTCCTCAATTACATCCCAGTCTGAGAGATTAAATCCCGTACGGAGACTTGGGTTAATCATTGTTTGTGTGTGTGTGTGTGTGTGTGTGTGAGTCATGGTCTGCAGTGGGATCACTCATGTTGAGCATGACTATTACTATTACAGTGCTGTGCTTCACCTTCCTCAGCCGCTTGACTCCGCCCCTCCGCCCACCTGTCCACGCCCAGCCTAGTCCAGTTCAGCCAATAGGAACGCAGGAAAAGACCGAAGACGAGGCGCACCTGCGCATAATGTCTCAACTTGTTGCAAATCTCTTTTTTATTACATAATTACATGAGTAAATTGTGTTTTTTTGGTCCTTTATTGGTTTCCATAGTCTATCCCTGTTTTTTTTATCTGTCTTTTCTTCACTTTTCCATTTGGATTCTTATAAAGTGTGAAAAAAGGTGTGTTTTTCATATGTACTGTTCTTAAGATAGCTGTGAGTTTCCTTATTTGGTCAGTTGTTTGCATTTTGTCGGCTAATGTCAACATCAAAGGAAGATCCCAATCTGGCCAGAGCTGCACTGATGACATCATATCCTGTCATAGTAATTTTTACCCTGAGCCTGAGTTCAGGTTGTTTCATTATGCTTGGAGGCAACACTATCTGCTCCTTCTCCCTAACAATTTCTCCAGCAATGGACAAAATGAAAAAAGTTGTGATACTACTGATATTACTGCAGAGTGAGTACTTTATGTTTATCAAATTATGTTTACTAGTTATTAATCTCCATAGTTTGTACTTTTTTATACATTTGAGGAGACTGACATTTACATTTGGATTTTCAGATTTTGTGTTAATGATCTGATAATGAAAATGTTCCTACTGAATATCTAAACCTCTTTAAAACAAAAGAAAAAAAGATAAACTTAAATTGTACAAGATAAGACAATAAACTGACAATAAAATGTATCTTGAATTAAGTTTATTTCCCCTTGATGAAACGTTTTACTTGATAATGCATGGAGGAGATCCAGTCACATGATTAAATCAAATGTTATTTCTTAACAGCAGACAATCAAATAATAAACGAAGAGCAAAACTAATTCATCCATAATCCGGATTAATAGTTTAATAAAGAAACATAAAATTAACAGTTAAAAGGACTTATGATATTTCTGAGTAAAATAGTTCCTCTTTTCATAGTATGTCGAAGCAGACACACAAGTCATTACATATCTATAAAACATTTCCACATTTCCTGAGTTGTTAGCCCGTAGCCTAGACTGCAAGGTGTTTAACATCCGTTTACCACTTTATTTTGAGACATTCGAGCATTTGTGGTCTGTCTATCGGACACAAATAGACTCTTGCCGTCATCTAAACACTAAGTGTCCTATTTTACGCAAGTGTCAAGCGCGAAGCGCAAGTAGCTTTGTGGGCGGGTCTTGGGCGCTGTTGCTATTTTACCGGCGGGATAAATGACTCTTGCGCCCGACGCAAGTTTAAAAGGGGTTGGTCTGAAATAGCTTCATTATTCATAGGTGTGGTTTGGGCGTAACATGAAATAAACCAATCAGGGTTGCGTTTCCCAAAGCCAACTATGGTCGCAAGTTCCGTCGTTACCAATGGAGTTCAATGGAAATTGCGATCATAGTTGGATAACGATGCTTTCGGGAAACGCACTCCAGAGCGTCATCCAACATACCCTTTAAGAGCAGGTGCGCATGTTGCATGGCGGACTGTTATTATTATGGCGTATTTACCAGGCGCGCACCAGGAGCGGTTCACAGCCGAGGAGACCGACGTTCTTGTCAGGGCAGTGAAAGACAGAGAAGTGACGTTGTATGGGGATGGTCAGATGTCCTTATATAAATATGTGTCTTGCCACAATTGGGCAAACAGGTCTGATCCGTCATTACTACATTTGGGTATGTGTAAGCTAGATTTAGGCCTACATTTTTTTACATCTTCATGGACACCACAATGATTTCCCTCATGTGTTAATATTTTTCCTTGTTATAATGTATGATTTGCAAAAATAAAAGCGGGCATCTGTGTTGATGAGAGAATCAAAGTGTATGCTCGTTGTTCACCCGCTACATTATGGCCAAGCATGCGCGCTTAAAATAGCATTATGAACAACGCACAACGCGCCACTGACTTTAGACTAGGTTTTTTCTGGTCAGTGGCGCAATTTTTTTCTGGAACAGCAAAATAGCACTAGGGAATGTTTGCGCCGAAACACGCCTCCTTTTTGCGCCGACCCGCCCAGGGAGCGCAAGTTCATTCCCTAGTTTGCCGACGTGCGTCTGTGGAGGGAAAAGCCCGCTTTGCGCGGGTGCAAAATAGGAATGATACATGCGTCAGTGTACAAAGTCATTTGCGCCGGGTGCAAGATAGGGCCCTAAGTCAAACAGCTACATTTGAGGCATAAAGATTAATAAAATAAAAGTATTAAACCTACACTTCAAATGATAATAATGGTAAACACATCAAAATGATAGTAATGAGAAACACATCAACATGATTATAATGATTTCTTAAAATATGATGATGACATTTGATTAAATGGTATTTAAGGTCTAAATGATTAAATGACATAAGCAAACGATAAAAAATAAGCAAGAAATATCATTTTTCTTTTTCTGATTCATCCTTTAATTTAAGAATAAATATTAATAAATGTAAAATAATTGGCAATTGGGAAAGAACATTTTTAGATAAATTGAGATAATTTATTAATTCAAGCAATTTTGCTTTTCAAGTAAATTGAGGCTATTTTAGTTATGTTCTAATATTTTATTTTACTTTTTTATTTCTTTTGATGTCCATCCATGCTCTTGGAAAATAAATATATTTTTGTGCATGATAAATCAGTGTCAGTCCCATATTGTTGTGAGGGTGCAAAGTCTATAAGGGTTGAGTTCTCTCTTTGACTAGTATTGTTTGAAATATGCCGACACACTGCTGGTCAATAGAACGTTTTACCAATGTCAGATGTCCCATATTGATGTGTTTGTAGAACAAGCAAACATGCTCAAATGACATTAGTCTAAATTCACTGAGAATGTGAACTTTTCCTGCAGGTTTCTGTATTACTCGCACTCAGGGTTTTAATGTAGGAACTGCAGGTGCCAAAATCTTCTCATCAGGTTCTGCGGTGGAAGAGTTTGGCTTCACTGTACGACAGTTGAGCAATAATCAAGGAAAATGGTAAGATCTGTCACACACACCGGGTATTTTCTCCACAACATATTTGAAATGTAGAAAAATACACTGAAGTCTATTTGTGGAAGTGTCAGACTAATGCATTGAGACATAGTCACAGATTACAGTGGAAAAAAGGAGACTTTTTTAATGACTAATGCCTGTCAGGAACAGGAATTGTCATCTTTTTTTCTTTTTTTTCTTTTTTTTTGTCTTATTCTTAGAAGGGAGATTTTGTGTCATTGTTTTAGTAGAGGAAAATCTCTGCCAGGTTTAATATCATAATCGCTGGCAAAAGTCTGCATGCACAGTTTGTTTGCATAATCTGTTTGATTGCATAGAGAAAGTGTGTTATTTGTCCTCAGGCTACTGGTAGGTTCTCCCTGGAGCGGATACCCTCAGGATAGAAAAGGAGACCTCTATAAGTGTGACACTGGTGGTCCAACCAGATGCCAGAAACTAAACCTTCAAGGTAAATTTCTCTTTATTTTAAAATAATAATGCACTTACAAATAAGTATTGTGGTATTACCATGGGCTTTGGGCATGGTCGATGATAATACCATGGAGTACCATGCAAATGCATAATGAATATGATAGCCTATCATTCAGCACCATTGTATTGCTATCTGAAACAACAGTTCTTTTTTGTAAAGAAAAGTCGGAATGAAACGGAAGTTGCGATAGTCTTTTCTTCTCTACTGTGAAGTATTGAAACGGCTTTTCAAACAAGAACAAATGTAGGGCTGGACTTGATTTTGTCCATGGGGAAGTGATTGGATGGTTGTGGTTTGCTATTGGTCAATCTCATGTGAGTGACAGGTTGCCCCGCCCTCACGCCAGTAAACATAAGAGAAGAGATGACGCTGCAAGAGGAAGTTGTATAATATTCCATAAAAACATGAATTGTCTATTTTGATTTCCTGCCGACTTTAAAATATAACCAATAGGATTTAGATTTTTCCCAAAACACATGTGTGTCTTCGCAGACTCTGTCAGCATAGATGGTGTGCAGAGCATCAACATCAACATGAGTCTGGGTCTGACTCTCACTCCGACAGCTAAACCTAACGGATTTATGGTATGATGTGATAGCATTGTGTCACCAGAATCTTCTTTAAAAGCATTCATTCAATCCTTGTCATATTGAAGACACTCTGTTATGGATTATAGAATAAATGCTTGTGTTTCAGACCTGTGGTCCTCTGTGGGCTCAGCGCTGTGGCAGTCAGTACTTCTACCCAGGAGTCTGTGCTGAACTGAGCCCTCAGTTTACACTCCAGCCGGCCTTCTCTCCTGCCCTTCAAAGTAGCCCACAGCTTAGTTTTTACTGTCAGAAAGTTACCAAATACATGTTTCTTGGGTAAATTAGTCATTCTTAATCTTCTAAATCTGAATTTCTCATTCAGCTTGTGGAGGGCCAATGGATGTTGCCATTGTTTTGGATGGATCAAACAGCATATATCCGTGGCATGACGTTATACGCTTTCTCTCCCACCTTTTGGAAAATCTGGATATCGGACCAGATAATACTCGAGTAAGAACTGTTATGCAGGTTATCCTGATTCAATTTTGTCTTTGATTTATATGATATGACTTAATTTGGATTTTGTTTTTTTTAGGTCAGTATTATGCAGTATTCAGAGGACTTGTCCTTTCTTTATAATTTTAGTTCTGACCCGAATAAAGAAAAAGTTCTTTCAGCGGCTTTGGCTATTACCCAAAAAACTGGAATAGAAACCAACACTTTTGCGGCACTTGACAATGCCAGGTACCATTTTTTAATTTAATTTAATTTAATTTAATTTAATTTAATTTAATTTAATTTAATTTTATTTTATTTTATTTTATTTTATTTTATTTTATTTTATTTTATTTTATTTTATTTTATTTTATTATTATTTTTATTCTTTTTATTCTTTTTATTCTTTTTGTTTTATTTAGTTATTTATTTTATTTAAAAAAAAAAAAACAACGTTTGTGATGGTTTGTGCTTCAGACAAAAAGCTTTCCTACCAGAAAACGGTGGGCGTCCAGGTGCCACTAAGGTGTTGGTAGTGGTGACGGATGGAGAATCTGCTGATGGTTATAAAGGTCAAGAGGTCATTGAGAGGTTTGACCGAGAAGGCATCATTCGCTTTGGCATTGCTGTAAGTGAGAGATCAGCATGAAAAAAAGCTTTACATTCATAAAACAGAAACTTTATTTGGTAACACTTTATTTTACAGTCTCCTTGTTACATTATGTTACATAATTATACTTACCATAGTAATAATAGTAAATTATGCATGATTACATGCAACTAACCCTCAACCAAATCCTAATCCTACCCTAACCCTGTAAGGACATTGTTAATTAATATTAATATTAAAAGCGTAACCCTTTATTTTAATGTGATGTTGTTACAATGTAATTAATCAGTAATAAGTATATAACTAAATGTACTGGGTTAAGGTTAGGTTTTAGTTAAGGGTTAGTCACTTATGCATAATTTACTGTTATTACTTTAGTTTTACACCTTAAAATAAAGTGTTATCAAACGTTTTTAATGTTGACGATTATATTTTTATCTATGGTACTATATGAAATCTGTTCAAATGAAGAACATTCGGTAAAATGAGTATGAGATTCATTACCAAAAATTAAATCATATTGATGTAAATAAGCTCCAGCATGGTTGCAAATTTCATAATAAAGTGTATCTAATTTTATACAATGCAGTTTTAATTTTTATAATATGTTTTCAATTAAATGTATTTCATATTGTTTTAAGGTTGTTTACATATTTTTTTTACTGGACAACAAAAACAAAATAATGAATGAATTTGGTGTAAAAGTCTCATTAATGAATTCTCACAGATCCTCAAGGAAGGTGCCAATATTCAAAAGTTCATCGAGGAGATTGAATTGATCGCTAGCACCCCAACAGAGAACTACATGTTCAATGTGTCATCAGAGGAAGCTCTAATCAATATCGCGGGAACTCTGGGGGAAAGGATCTTTAACATTGAAGGTAAATCTTGCATTCACAAACTTGAATGCAAGATCCAGTGAAAACAGGTCGCACATTTACCTAAAGTACAGCTTTAAATCAGGATAAGCATATGAATATTTTGTCTTGTTTCATTTAAGGCACCAGTCAAGGTCAAGAATTTCAAATGGAAATGTCCCAAGTTGGATTCAGCGCACATCAGACCAATAAAAAGGTGGCAATAATCGTTCAACACATCATGTATCTGATGGAGCAGTCTAACACATCTCTAATGTACCAGAAAATGTGTTATTCCACAGGATGAGATCATGCTGGGTGCTGTCGGAGCGTATGGATGGACCGGGACCGTCGTCCATCAAACAGCTGGAAAATCAAACGTTTTCCTGAAAAATGCTTTTGAGAAAACCCTGGATGACAGAAACCACAGCTCATTACTCGGTGAGACTCGGAAAGTCAATTGTAATGATTTTTTTCATTACCAAAAGCTAATCTACATGTCATGTTTGTTTATAATCACATCAACGCTATTGGATTATAAAAAAGAAAAAGGAAATGTATACTTTTATTCAGCAAGGACACATTAAATTGATACAAATGGTAAAGATATGTGTAATGCTACAAAAGATTTAAAATAAAAGTTCTTTTGAACTTTCTATTCATTAAAGAATCCTGAAAAAATTTATCACAGTTTCCACATAAAAATATTGCACATCACAACTGTTTTCTACATGTGACACTGAAGACTGGAGTAATGATGCTGTAGATTCAGTTTTGATCACAGGAATAAATTTAATTTTAACATATTACAGTAGAAACAGTTATTTTAAATAGTAATATTATTTCACAATATTACTGTAATTCTACTGTATTTTTGATCAAATAAATGCAGTCTTTGCAGAAGAGACTTCTTTTAAAAATATTTTAAACTACCCCATACAGTAGTGTACTGTACACACCATGTAAAAAATATCGAGTATTTTATAGATTCTTCTCATTTTTTTGTTTATTTCCCCGTCATATATCCAGGCTACTCTGTGAGCTCTGTGACTGACGGCTCCTCTGAGTTTTATGTGGCCGGTGCTCCTCGTGCCGTTCATAGAGGACAGGTTATAGTTTACATCATTGACAGCCAGAGACAACCTGTGGTCATAGATTCACAAAGAGGAGATCAGGTACATTTGACCCTTAATGACCTTGAGTTTCATAAGAAAGTAAAGTCCTGTAATGTGTAATTTTGGTGTGTGTGGTTTGCAGATCGGGTCTTATTTTGGCAGCGTTCTCTGTCCCGTTGATGTGAACGCTGATGGAGTGACTGATCTGCTGCTGGTTGGAGCTCCGATGTACATGAGCGACGAGAAGTTTGAGACAGGACGAGTCTACCTGTTCACCATTACCAAGGTGACAAAGATTTGCCGTCCATGCTCAGATAATCATCATCTTCACTCAAAGCATATCCTAAAAAGACTGTCCATTTCTTGCCTTGTGTATTCTTAGGGCATCTTAAGCAACCAGGGCAGTTTAGAGGGACCCTCCGCATTTGAGAATGCTCGGTTTGGGACGGCCATCACTGTCGTCCCAGATCTGAACCTGGACGGCTTCAGTGACGTGGTGGTTGGTGCCCCATTGGAAGGCAATGGCCATGGTGCCATTTACATCTACTATGGAGACAGAAAGACCATCAGAAAGCAGAGCTCACAGGTAGGACGCACTAATTTTTCTTTTAATATTCCTGCTGAAATTACCAGTATGAATTCAAGGAAGTGCGGCTGGTTAAGTTGTTGACCAGCCATGAAAACCTCATCCTTAAAAGTATCATCGGCACAACAGTGGAAACTAATTCCATGTTTACTTATAAAGTTATCAAGTCGCAGCATATATATTGAAAATAGCAGGGGGCCTAACACAGATCCTTGCAGTACTCCATAGTTTACTGATGAAAACCTCATTAAGTAGTTAATATTCTTTTGTTAGAATTTCTTAGTAAAATAATATTTCAAAATTATAATATAATTGCAACTATATAATAATATTAATAAAATATTATAATTTAATTTAATAATATTTTAAAATCCCACTTTAGTCAATCATTTTATTCCTAAAACTCACCAAAATTACATATTTAAACCTTTTCTTTAGCTTGAATGTAACTCTACACCCTTGCCTCATTTAGTATGTGGTTCAATGAATATGCAAAGTCTAGTGTGCTGTGATTGGTCAGTCACCCAGTCTATTGTGATTGGTCTACTCTGCGCTTATGCAAATACAAAGATGACACTTATAAGAACTATTTACTGTATATAAATATTTAAAGATCCTCTTTTTTCCTTAATTTGTTTTTTATCATGAGCATTTTTATTTGTCATTGACCTTTATACAAAAAAAAAGTCTTCTTATTTTGTGCAGAAAATTCTTGCATCCAAACTGGACCTGGCGCTTCGGTTCTTCGGACGCTCTTTAGATGGCCGTGAAGATATGAACAGTGACTCAATCCCTGATATTTCGGTCGGAGGAGATGGGAATGTAGTGCAGCTCTGGTGAGGGTCTCAGTGTAGTTGTTAAAGATCTAGTAAATCATTTACTGAAATTGTGATGTTTATAGAGTATTTCTGATCTCAGGTCAAGGGGAGTTGCAGTTATCACAACAACAGTCTCCTTCAACCCGGAGAAGATCAGCATTCTGAGTAAAACTTGCATGTTCGGTGGAAGGATAGTGCCGTGTGTTACTGCCAAAGTCTGTTTCAGGTCAACATTCAGACCCACCACATTAGTGGATCAAGTAGGTAAGGTCGTCTCATGTATTTTGTATCACATGTATGTTCATTTCTCTAAAAATCTCCATGAAAGTGAATGAAATCACTGTTCTTTAGATATCAAGTACAACCTGACCCTTGACGCTGACCTGCAGTCATCAAGAGCCACTTCAAGAGCCCAGTTTGACAACTCAGAGCGTGTCCTCCAGAAAGCTGTCAGCGTCTCTGAAACACAAACCTGTGTCGATCATAAAGTCTATGTCCAGGTGAGTTTTTGCCAGTTACCACAGGCCTCATGCTGTTCATAATAACAGTGCTCACTGTACTACAGCTTTGTTTTATTTATAAGTGCTTGAATGATAATTTTACATGGTTGTTTTCATGGTGTAACAGGAGACCCCTGATTTTGCTAGTCCAGTTGCTTTGCGAGTCGACATCAGTCCACAGAATCCAGAAAACGGCCCTGCCATAGATGCATTTCAGCCCAAAGCATGGGATTTTTTTGTAAGATTCCCTCCTGAATTTAATTAAGTACGTCCAACGTCAATTGTTTCAAAGGTTTTAAACTTTGACAAAAATGCATTTCTTTTTGCTCAGGTCCCTTTTGAAAAGGATTGTGGCGCTGATGATAAATGTACTTGTGACCTGAAGCTGACTGTGAAAGCTGTTGATGTACCAAGGTAACCTATAATATATTTTAAAGGGCCAGTGTCTATAAACTGCTAAAAAAGGATAGTTCACCTAAAAACGGAAATTCATTATACAATCACCTTGTCGTAGATGATATAATCATGTCAATGATTCAATCCCTGTTTACATAATATATGGTACAAATATACAAATTCTAATATGGGCCTGTGTTTTTATAATTATTAAAGTAAAACTAATCAAAATTGTTTTTGTTAATTGAATTAAAATAAAAAATGTAATAATAACTGAAAAACTTAAACTTAATAAACTTAAATGAAAATTAGAAATGGCAACTAACTGAAATAAACAAATTTAAGTTGAAGTCCTAAAATTACCACTAAAACTGAAAGCATATTTTAAAATAATAAAAATTATAAAAGCAACTACATTACTAAAACTTAAACTAAAATTCAAAAAAGCTAAATCAAAATATTGATATAATAAATACTAAAATAGTATATAAATAAGAACACCAGACTGAAATTTTGTTCATATTTCATTCAATATATATTCATATTTAATTCATATTTCCACTGGAGTTTGTGAGTTGATAAAAAGCTAATACTTAAGTAATAAAATAAATAATTTAAGAATAAAAACAATCAAAATAAAACTTGTACTATAGATATTTGAAACATATTTTCAGGGGGTACTTCAAGGAAATATTTAAGTTCAAATGGGTTCGGCTGCAAAAATGTTTGGGAATCTCTGCCTTAGAAGATGATAGTTAAAGTGATCTTTCCAGGAGTTAAGTAAAAATAATCAATTTCTATCCCCATGGCTATGTGTAATATGTTATCAAAGAACCTGAATCCTGACAGACTTTGTTGTGTTTTGCAGCTCATCTTCATTTGTTGTCAGCCCTGACAGAAGAAGACTCTCCTTCATTGTGACAGTAATGAACAGGAAGGAAAATGCATACAACACAAGAGTGTCAGCTAACTTCTCCGGCAACCTGTTCTACGCCTCTGTTACACCCCCTGTATGGGCACCATTTTATGATTTGACATAATAAATCGTCTCTGCTTTGTGTACGAGATATCGCATTTGTGAACTTTCCTGCTCGTGTTTGCAGGGTGATAACACTGAGGTGAAATGCACTTCAAAAACTGGCTCACTCGACTGCAGAGTTGGGTACCCATACCTGGCGCCTGACCAGACGGTAGGAGAAATGTGTGTGTGTGTGTGTGTGTGTGTGTGTGTGTGTACTGTATAAAAATCATTATGTCTATGGAAAGTGCCCATATAACATGAAAACATAACATTTTTGTTTTCTTTAATAATTCCATTTTGTCTCATTAGGCAACATACGAGATCAACTTTGATTTCAACCTGAATCAACTAAAGAAAAATGCTGTTGTGAACTTTGAAGTGCAAAGGTAAAGACGCTATTTTAAGACAGTTCTGTTTTAACTTTTGTGCATCTGTTTGTTTGGCCTGTGAATAACCCTGCATAATATTTTCAGTGACAGTACGGAGGAAGTGACATCTGATAACAAGGTCTCTCTATCCATCCCAGTCCAGTATGATGCCGAAATCATCCTCACCAGGTCAGGACTTATGTTATGATGCTTTGACAACCTTAATCAGATCATAATATATATAGCCATGTATATATGTAACCCCTCATGTTTTATACATATATATATAATATATAATCTTTTTTTCTTGTATTTTAATTTTTTTTTTTTTTCAAATGATTTTTCTAGAGACATAAGCTTGGATTATTGCCTCATTGGTGCTGAGGATCAAGTCAAATACACAGTCTCAGATTTCAATGACATCGGCCCAGAATTCCACATAACATTACGAGTGAGTCAAAACAATTAAAAATGAAATATTATACTAATATGTCCCGAGTTCCCCCTAGTGTTTGCCATGTGAAATATGCGATAGCTATTTTTAGCATGTCTTTCTGCAGGTTTCGACTGGAACCTTCCCAATCAATCAGGCTCATCTGACAGTCTCGCTGCCCACCAGCACAAAGGCTGGAAACCATTTACTTTATGTGACTTCAGTCGAAACAGCACCTGTAAGTTTAACACTCGATTCAAAAGTGTAGCTTCTATAGTTTTGCTGAGCACTTCCTATACAACTAAAGTGTTTCATTGCACATTATGCTGAATCAAAATGAAAATGATCATTTAAGCTGTTTCTGATGTGCAGGTTGTAAATGTGCGGTGTGACAGCGCTCTCATTGACCCGTTAAACATCCGAGAGAAACCCTACACTGCCAGCTTCACAAAACTGAGCTTTAGAGGGACAACAGAACTGGTCAGTATGTGTGTGTGTGTGTGTGTGTGTGTGTGTGTGTTAATGTGACATTTACAGAGTGCAACATAGGCCTTCTTGCACAATCAGCACATACAATACAGTTTAAAAGTTTGGTGTCAGCATATCTGACTGATTTCTGAAGGATCATGTGACACTGAACACTGGAGTAATGATGCTGAAAATACAGCTTTGATCACGGGAATAAATTACATTTTAATATATACTCACCTAAAGGATTATTAGGAACACCTGTTCAATTTCTCATTAATGCAATTATCTAATCAACCAATCACATGGCAGTTGCTTCAATGCATTTAGGGGTGTGGTCCTGGTCAAGACAATCTCCTGAACTCCAAACTGAATGTCAGAATGGGAAAGAAAGGCGATTTAAGCAATTTTGAGCGTGGCATGGTTGTTGGTGCCAGACGGGCCGGTCTGAGTATTTCACAATCTGCTCAGTTACTGGGATTTTCACACACAACCATTTCTAGGGTTTACAAAGAATGGTGTGAAAAGGGAAAAACATCCAGTGTGCGGCAGTCCTGTGGGCGAAAATGCCTTGTTGATGCTAGAGGTCAGAGGAGAATGAGCCGACTGATTCAAGCTGAAAGAAGAGCAACTTTGACTGAAATAAACACTCGTTACAACCGAGGTATGCAGCAAAGCATTTGTGAAGCCACAACACGCACAACCTTGAGGCGGATGGGCTACAACAGCAGAAGACCCCACCGGGTACCACTCATCTCCACTACAAATAGGAAAAAGAGGCTACAATTTGCAAGAGCTCACCAAAATTGGACAGTTGAAGACTGGAAAAATGTTGCCTGGTCTGATGAGTCTCGATTTCTGTTGAGACATTCAGATGTTAGAGTCAGAATTTGGCGTAAACAGAATGAGAACATGGATCCATCATGCCTTGTTACCACTGTGCAGGCTGGTGGTGGTGGTGTGATGGTGTGGGGGATGTTTTCTTGGCACACTTTAGGCCCCTTAGTGCCAATTGGGCATCGTTTAAATGCCACGGCCTACCTGAGCATTGTTTCTGACCATGTCCATCCCTTTATGGCCACCATGTACCCATCCTCTGATGGCTACTTCCAGCAGGATAATGCACCATGTCACAAAGCTCGAATCATTTCAAATTGGTTTCTTGAACATGACAATGAGTTCACTGTAGGGTAGACTGGGTACAGTTGAGACATAGGTACAGTTGAGACACCTTAAATAACTTGCGTGCGCAGCCAGCACAAGTTGTGATTTTTGCTGTGCACATGCGTATTAGTGTCCTCTTTGATCGTGGGAAATTTGATCAATGGACGCATCTCCGCTCCGAAGATATCGGCAAAAGTTTTTTTTTTAAGGTAAGACGTTCACTTCACCATGCACACTCCACAATGAATAGCTTATTATCCTTTTGTGACTGTTAAACGTAACTGGTATAATCACAAACGTTATTCTGTGCCCTAAAAACGGGCATATTTCATGGGATTGTTTCAGGCATGGTCATTGCAAAATCTAGAGAAATGCGCGAGGTGGCCATCAGGGTACAGTTGAGACACACTGTCTTAACTGTATCCGCGATAGAGTTCTATTAGGAAACACACTGTTTAGTTGTTCAGTGTTATGATAACAGGTTAAATGTCATAATTAGCCAGCATAAGCTGCAAATGAAATAAAAATTTGGTATTTGTGATAATTAAACTGTGTATTATTAATGAATATATAAAATATATTGTTTCTGTTTTATAAAATTTAACCAGTGCTAATTTAAATAACATTAATGAATTTGAATGGATGAATAAACAAACATGTTGCCCAATTGTTATTTTTTTTATTTGTCTTTATTTATTATATTTTCAATGAACGATTAGTTACCTTTACATCATTAAAAATGGGTGTCTCAACTGTACCATGGTACTGTCTCAACTGTACCACATATGGGTACAGTTGAGACAAAGTTGAGACAAAAAGCACCTTATTTTTATGAGCTAATTGTGGAAAATATAAACTACTTATGAGTAATATTGATTGATAATATCTTAGTCTACAAGCTCATGAAATGTCATGTGGCATATCATGTGGAAATTCACGTCTTTTCAGCATCTATTTTTGTGTGAAAAATCAAAACGCAAAAAGTGTCTCAACTGTACCCAGTCTACCCTACTAAAATGGCCCCCACAGTCACCAGATCTCAACCCAATAGAGCATCTTTGGGATGTGGTGGAATGGGAGCTTTGTGCCCTGGATGTGGATCCCACAAATCTCCATCAACTGCAAGATGCTATCTTCCAAGACGCTATCTGCAAGTGTACCTCCTTGGAATTGTAATTTGATTTGTGTTGATAAGGGGCAGATATTAGAAGTTTATCTTCTTTTTGCTCCTTTTCATTTCTTTTCAAAAGAATGAAATAAAAAATATGAATGAATGAATGAATGAATGAATGAACTGCAAGATGCTATCCTATCAATATGGGCCAACATTTCTAAAGAATGCTTTCAGCACCTTGTTGAATCAATGCCACGTAGAATTAAGGCAGTTCTGAAGGCGAAAGGGGGTCAAACACAGTATTAGTATGGTGTTCCTAATAATCCTTTAGGTGAGTGTATATTCAAATAGAAAACAATTATTTTAAAGTGTCATAAAATTTCACAATATTACTCTTTTTACTGTATTTTTGAATCAAAAGCAACCTCTGTGAGTATAAGAGACTTCTTTCAAAAACGTTGAAATGTCTTACTGAACCCAAACTTGTGTAACATACAGTTGTTCATTTCCAGAATTGTAAGGCGGCAAAATGTGAACCCATGACTTGTGTCCTCGAAGATCTGGAGATGAAAACCAGCTACTTTGTAAACATAACCGCAAGGATCTGGAAGGGCACTTTTGCCTTTGTAAGTGTCTCTTGAACCGTTTGATCATGTCTGATATCCGTCCTGAGCAGATACTTAAGTTCACACTCATGTTTATCTTCTTCTAGGCGGATTTTCAGACTGTTTTAGTGGCTGGAAGCTCTGAAATAGAAACATCTCAGCCTGATCTCATAGTCGTCACACACAAACAACAACAGGTCAGTTCATTACCCTTTCTTTCAGTTGTTTGAGCAATGATCAACACTTCTGAAAAGAGTGTTTGTGGTTGTCTTTAACAAGGCTGGTTTCAGCTGGTATGCATCCTGCTGGTTGACCACCATAGCCACTCTGTTCAACTGCAGAAATAATGGTGAAATTGGTTTACTATATGCTTGTTTTAATCTGCACATTTGTCTTGTTTTTCCATACAAATATCTGAACTTCTTTAAAACATTATACTTCAGAAGCAGAAGTTTTTCAGACATGTTTCAGAGTTTACTTTCACACCCCATTGTGAAATATGTAATGTATGTGTATATGGTTTTTGAGGAAACAGTGATACATTTTTTCAGGATTCTCTGATGAATACAAAGTTAAATAAAAACAGCATTTATTTGAGGCAGAAAAATTATAAATGTCTTTACTGTCCCTTTTTTAGCAATTTAATATACCCTTGCTGAATAAAAGTATTAATTTCTTTAATTAATTACTTTTGAGTGTATATAGTTCCAAGGTTAAAACAACCTTTGCTAGTCTAAACTGTACAGTGGTATTGCGTTATATGTCATTGATATGCTTTATCTAATCTTTCCTGACTCCGCTGCAGATAAAAATTACAGTCAGTAAAGAAGGAGCGATTGGAGATATTCCTATTGGTGTTATCATAGGAAGTGTCATTGGCGGACTCCTCCTGTTTGTCCTAGCCACAGTGATTCTATGGAAGGTATGTGCTCTTTGTTTTAGCATGAACTACAACTACTGTACAACTGCACTGTAATTTTACAAAGTAAAATGCTTTATTCTAAAAATATAATATAATATAATTAGAGCTGTCAAAATTATTTCAGTTTAACTCGTTTATTATTTAATATTTAAAGCAGCATCCTTTGTCAAAATTCCCGTTTTGTCGAGTATTCTCATAAGTCTTAAATTAGTTCAAAAGTGTTAAAGGAACGTAAGGAGTTAAATAGGATGCATGTCAGATCCGGGTCATGTGTGTCAGCTCTTAAAGTGATGGCAGCCTAATAAACCTCCTGCTGTCTGTGTCATTAATGTTAATCAAAGAACAAAAGAAAAAGAGAAAATCACTCACTGCTCTTGACTGAATAACTTTTGTAGCTTTAATAAGGATTAATCTGTATTAAATCTATAATTTATGCAGTGACGACTGTGCAGTGATTGATTATTCAATTTCTGTATATTTACATGTTAGACCTACTGGAAAATCTTAAAGCACTGTTTACAAGGTTATGGGTCAAAAACAATGGAAACAATCACTTTTTTTGTGCATCCTAGCAGGGCAGGTAAAAACCTGAACGACCCCGACTGGGCCAGTAGGAAAAACCTTAGTATTGAGTACTAAGTACTATTGAGTATTTTTGAGTATACATTTTTTAAAGCCTATTAAATGTTAAAATTGATAGCTGTTAATTATACTGTAATGTTGAATAGCTATAATTAAAAGCTAAAATTGAGGGGGAAAATCCATGTAATATAGACATCGGTATTGATATCAGTGATTCATACTAGTGCTTAGTAAAAAAAGATGCCATTAAACAAATATTTAAAATATACTGTTTTTAAGTTGTTTCTACATTATTTTGAAGATATGGCCTATAACAATATAAAAATATAATAAAAACTTTAATGTTAGGTGCGATTAATCACGATTAATTACAGAAAAATGTGTGATTAATTACGTTATATAATATTATCCTGATTTCCCACCAGGTTGGCTTCTTCAAGAGAAAGCGCTTGCCACAGACGGGAAATGAACAGGACCAGGCAGAACAAGAGGGTCTGTGTGAGAATCCAGCATGAACGGGACACATGACAATAATGTCACCTCGAAATGTACAGATAAATAACTGATATTCAGTTAGCTGAAATCCGGGTCCTGCTGGAGGTCTCGGTTATGATAATATTACTGTATTTTAAAGCATCTCACAACTGTTGGACTTAATCGCTCCTTGCTCAGTTGTGCTCCGTTCTAAAGCGTGGACGAATGAGTTTGTACTTGCATGAGAGCTGTGATGTGTCTTCTTAAGGACAGAGGGGGTTGGGTGAGATGCCTCTGTCAGTTCCTGCCTCGTTCTAACTTGCTTCAGTATGTTCATGGTTCTCAGGTAAAGCATATCAGAAACAAGTCTTTACATCGTTTGAAGTTTGTCTATTGTCGCTAACGTCCTATTGTTTTAGTTTCAGACCACTGTTTCTGAGACGTTTAACTCGCTTATGGCACGAACTCACACTACGATGACACGTGTGAAATACTTATTATGAATGACTCTTGCTGTGACTGTTCAAGCCCCAGGGGCAGATTAAATTATGTTCTTGGTTTAATCCTTGTTTTTGTTGGGCATGATCTTCCCTTTTTCTCTTCCTTCTGGCTATTTCGAAATAGTTAGCATATTTTAAAGAGATTGATGCGCATTGTTATGGTTTCTACAGCCTTCCTTCACTTAATAAAACCATAAAGTTGGGGGTTTATTAGTAAACTTTAATTTATGAATGTGAAATTGTGTACCTAATTAAAAAAAGAAAAATATAGCCTATATAAAAAAAAAACATTCGTCTGTGAAATGGGTCGGTTATACAGCCTATAATCACAGCTGTACTTTCTGTTTTTGCACATTTAACAACTTTTTAATTTAAAAACTCCTAGTACCATTTTTACATGGAGCCTTAGGTCAAATTAACTAATATTACTAAATATTTTCTGTGTGGGCCAACAGCTTTCGGAAAAAGCTTACTGATTTTCATCATATTGCCACACACCATGTCGCAATGGATAACCTATTCAGTGTACTTTTACCCTGCTTTTACCATACATGGTTGTGTTTTAATGTGTCGACATGGGTTAAGTTTGTGTGCGTGTAACACATTGTGTGTAATTTTGTGTTGATTGTTAAAAACAAAAAGATAAAGATAAAAAAAAAAGTGCAACAGTGTCTTCTTGACACTCTAGCTCGTGTTATTCGATAGCGTAACATAACAAGTCTTCTTTTTTTTTTCTTTTTTTTTTTGCACTCTTGCAGCTTTGAATAAAACACTTGTTGTCGATGACAGGGAGATCATGCAAGAAGCTCACCCTCACTTGTATGACCTCAAAATAAAATGTAAAATTAAAATGAATAGTGTAACAGAACTTAAGAATGGAATGATTTAATAATGCCAAATGATGTCCAGCTCCAGCTCTCTGGATGTCATGGGTTGAGCTTGACCTATAGTCCAGCTCCACCTCTGTGGATCTAATGGGAGGAGGGATAGAGTTATGGGCGGGGTTAGGGTGTGGTTGAACCCATTATGACCAAATTACATCCAGAGAGGTGGAGCTGGTCTTCACGCTCCACCGGCTCTGCATTGAGCAGCCTCTCATTCCTAGCACTGTTTCACACACACACTCACACTGAACTAGATGCAGATACACTGGAGAGCTCACATTGATGCTGGATATCACTGTGGACTTAAAAATGAACATGCTGCAGGTACTTCTCACTGTTCTGTGTAAGTAGCCAACTTATGCAAACATGCTAGTTTTTTTTTTTATTAATTCGGCCAAAATTGAATGACAACAGTGCTAAATTGTGTTGTAGGTGAAATAAAACTCAGTGTATTTGAGAAAATAGTTTTCTTTTGTTTTCTTGGGTCTGTGAGGAACAGATATTTGTCTATTTTTGATCTGCACAGTATGATGTACATGTAAATATGCAGTTTGGCATTTCATCAAAGATGTTAGTATGACCTTTGAAAAACAAAAGGGTAATTTAGGTGACTTTTCTTTTTCTTATTTTAAAGTTTTTTGTTTTGTTTTTTTCAAAAAAGTGCATTTCTGTATGATTTTAAACATTATATATAAAAAAATGTGTTTTAAGTGGTAATAGCTGAATCATGCCATCTCAGTCTAATGTGTAATTATATTGAGATAGACAGTTTTATAATTATTTTGCTATTAGCCCTGTTCTCCAGGTCTGGAAAGTACTAAATGTTTATTAGAAAGAAAATTAATGCAGTATTGATTATTCAGTTTTTTACTGTACAAAATGAAAAGTTGACTGCTTAAGAAAAAGTAGACATTTAAAGCAACACTATGGAACTTTTCAACCTTCATAGTATATTTCCAAGACCCTTGTGATGGCACATCGACTTACAATAGGTTAAATGACACGTCTGCCATAGCCTGACGTGGTCTGTATCGCTTTTACTCGCACTATGTAACTTCGGGTTTCGGGTAGTAACCCGAGCACAAAAAGAACTACAAAACTCGACTGCTTTACGGCATACGTCACTTCCCCCACCACTTTCTCAAATTGTCTATGGCCATTGCAGACATCCCAACTCTATAGCGTCTCCCTAGTCTCAGCCTCAGACGTCACGCCCACGGAACGTTGGCTAAACGTCTGATGCATATGGTACACTTAACTGGAAACACTTCAGGAATATCGAAGTCGTCATCTGATTGGTTGAATTTTGTCGGATTTACGGGGGGCGCGAGTGTCGCGTTTATTTTCGGTCTGCCGGGAAACAAAGCGCAGACGTGTGATTGCGGAAGAAAAACTGTTGTGTTTACATGAGTGACAATGAGCATTTATCAAGATCAGCTAAACGTAGGATTCTCAAAAGTATGCGAGGTTCACGGGAAAGACTCTTGAAGTTTTCTTCTCCTTCTTTGATTTTCTATGCTATGTCTGTTGTTGTGGGGACATTTCCACGCCCCGAAACGTGACGCTGAACGAAACGATCTGTAATTGGTTGTTTGACATGTCGGTCAAACGGCCTTATGGGCGGGCCTTGGCCAAAGAAAGCTGCTATGAATTCCAGACCTTCAGCCGTCAGTCTGAAGATCTGGCTACGCGAGACTAGCGTCTCCCTGATGCCCGCAAATTAGTTCAAATCTGCCGGAATCTAGAGCGCGCATGCGAGACAGAACATACTGCGCGCATAACATACAGCGCGAGCACGGCAGAGAGGGAGAGAGCGAGAGACCTTGCGAGTGTGCCTCACGAAGGCTAGTCAACCCGCCAAGTACCGTGTCTAATGGGTAAAGCTACAGTAACGTCTTCAGTCAGCTTGAGATCCTTTCCATCTAAACTGGTTTTTCCTCTTAAAGGGATAGTTCACCCAAAAATGAAAACTCAGTCATCATTAACTCATCATCAAGTTGTTCCAAATCTGTACAAGTTTCTTCTGGTGAACAAAATTTTGAAGAATGTTGGTAACCTGAGAGTTGATGGTTGAAATTGACTTTCATAGTAGGAAAAAAAATACTATGGAAGTCAATGGCCACCGTCAACTGGTTACCGACATTCTTCTTTTGTGTTTAACAAAAAAACTCGGTAAACACTTTATGTTGATAGTCCACTTTAGACATTCTACTAAGTAACTTTGGGTTACACTTTATTTCGATAGTCCACTTTAGACATTCTACTAACTATAAGTAACTTTTCAACTACATGTCAACTAACTCTCATTAGAGTATTAGTAGACTGTAGTAGACGTTAGGTGTTAGGGTTCGGGTTAGGAGAATAAGTTGACTTGTAGTTGCCAAGTTACTTCTAGTCAGTAGAATGTCTGTTGGGGGACCAACAAAACAAAGTGTTAGCAAATATTAAGCAAACAGTCTACTAATCCTCTAATGCCAGTTGGTTGACATGTAGCTGCAAAGTTAGGTTACACTTTATTTCGATAGTCCACTTTAGACATTCTACTAACTATAAGTAACTTTTCAACTACATGTCAACTAACGCTCATTAGAGTATTAGTAGACTGTAGTAGACGTTAGGTGTTAGGGTTCGGGTTAGGAGAATAAGTTGACTTGTAGTTGCCAAGTTACTTCTAGTCAGTAGAATCTCTGTTGGGGGACCAACAAAATAAAGTGTTAGCAAATATTAAAACAACACTAAGTAAGATTTTTTACCTTAAAATAATGTTTCCAAAATCGTTTCAGTGGTTCATTAAGTCGTAACAGGGTGAAAGGCACTTCTGGATTCGCTTTGCGGTCCTATATCTGCTAGAACCACGCTATGTAAGATTGCCAGATCGGGTTGCGTTTCTGTAGTTCTAATGAGACATAAGAAAACTACAAATTTGACTTGCATTACGTCAAGCGTTACAATAGTAATTTCTTCGTTTCTGATGTCGCAATACATCATACTTTCATGAAATCATGCAACATACTCTAGCTTGTCTGTGGACATCGTTCATTCCAAAGCCGGTGCTGGATAAACAGCGAGCGTGCGTGCGACAGTAGGCTGCGGTAGGCTAAATTATTTACGACAGCGGTAATGGACAATTCCGCTTCCAACCTGTAGGGCAACCTGTTGTACGTCACACGCATCACACACATTACCAGCGTCGGCCATTAGTGAGCCTACATGTGACGTGCAACACAGAAGCTTTGCGCAGTTACACTACGTGAAATCTCACGGCCCACAGAGAAGGAAATGATAGTTGAATAAAGTCGTTATTTTTGTTTGTTTTTTGCGCACAAAAAGTATTCTCGTCGCTTGATAAACTTAGGATTGAGCCACTTTCACTTGGACTATTTTAACGATGTCTTTAACTTTTATGGGCCGGCCAGTTTCGATCCCTTTAGTATGGAGGAGTGATCCAGCTCTCAGATTTAATAAAAAAATATCTTAATTTCTGAAGATGAACGAAAGTCTTACGGGGTTGGAACAACATGAGGGTGAGTAATTAGGGTGGTAGCTTAATATTTCATTCAATCAGCAATAGCTGTGCCAATGTAAATGCAAGTTAGTTTTAATAGTTTTTTTTGCATTTGCATGCTAAATAACGTCATATTTCATATGCAAACATGCTGTGCTAACTAGTATTAATTTGAACTGAAGCAGGTAATTAATCGGTGCTTCCTACACAGGAGTGGACACTGCTTTAGTCACGATCTCGAATTTACACTAATTATGACATGGCATGATCATACTTACACTCTAAAAAATAAAGGTCCTTTATTGGCATCAGTGGTTCCCTATCGAGTCTTTAACATCCATGGAACCTTTCCATAACACCATTCCACTTACTGGTACAGAGCATTTTTTTAAATGGTTCTTTTTATGGGATCGTTGTAATTATGTTTTTTTTTTAAATCCAGATTATTATTAGTAATCATCCCACATGAACCCACACAATGGTCAAAATATCATGGTTAAAATAGGAACAGGATGCTTGTCGAAGTCATTGTCTGAATGGTGTCAAAGATCAGTGTCTAAACAGGCACTGGACTGGAAACACATTCTCTCTCTCTCTCTCTCTCTCTCTCTCTCTCTCTCTCTCTCTCTCTCTCTCTCTCTCTCTCTCTCTCTCTCTCTCTCTCTCTCTCTCTCTCTCTCTCTCTCTCTCTCTCTCTCTCTCTAACCCCACCGTCTGACCTCTCTGTTTTTGTCTCCGCCCATGTTCATGCTTAATTCATCCTCTGTCTCGTTTCATGTGTCCACACACTGTTTAAAGGCTCTCTTTGTGTGATGACTGTCTCTATAAGTAATGAATGGAGAACTCTGTAAGAGGAGATACTATATGTTCCTTCATTCATGGTGTTATGGATTGTGTCGCTCAGACATATTTTTAGCACTTTATCTCTTTTTACTGAACTGCAGATTAAAATGATAATATAAAGATAAACTGAGATGGCCAGGCTAGATTAAGATGCAGATCAACATAAGTTGAGTCATCAGAGATAAACCCTGCTCAGGCATGTTTCTACATTTCATGAAGCTCTAAATCAACTTGAAGTCAATATCTATCTTTTTCTTTATAGGTTTTTATTCAACACAGTCTCAATTAGGTGCAAAGGAATGAAAATGTCTACATTATCAAAGACGTCTCACAATTTTTCAACAATGGGAACTGCAAATAACACACAATAACAATTGAAATGTCAATTAGAAAAGGAGTAAGGGTCAATGACATGATGCTCTTTTCTTCTTATCTTTAAAATGCAATTCACACATACAAAAACTTCATTTTGGTTAAAATTCATTTTCATATTTTCTTGGACATAGAGTAAAACATTAAGCAAATAAAGCCACATTAAAATAAATTCTTGAAAAGAAAGCTTTATTAAAAAGATTTGATACTCTTATTTCCAATAATAATATAAAAATATCAGATAATTTGAATGTTTTTGTACAAAAACATATGAATGATTAAGTCATCATGTTTATATAAAAAAAAAACTTTTATTTGAAAAAATTGCAACCTAAAAATGATAACATCTAAATTAACTGATTTATTGATTGGTAAGTGACCACACTCATGTTACTGGCCCATAAAGCGCTTGCAAAACACAGAGAGGGTTATCTGTGTTTATGACTAAATATTGTTTACTATCTCTAAGAATCCCTACATCAAAGTTGTCCTGCACAGTCACTCATGGGTTCACATTCATGCTGTGGCATGTCTACTAGGGGTGGAACGGTACACAGAAGTCACGGTTCGGTTCATACCTCGGTTCAGACATCACGGTTCGGTACGATTTCGGTACAATGGAGTGAAAAGCAAAGCAAAAATGCAGAAGGCATTTTTATAAATGTCTTAAGCCTTGTATTTTTTAAAATAAGTTTTATTAATAAAGGCATAGAACCAGTTTATTTGTAGTGCACTGACAGTAGTTTTATATAATTAGTTTATTAATTAAATTATTAAAAAGACGAAAAGACCTTGAGATATGTTTGGTAATTGTACCTGAATGAATTTAAAATTAATTTGCTATTTCAGATCAAGATATTTGTTTTCCTTCATTTTAATTAACTAACTTTATTCTCATCTGAATTATAAATAATTGATTTCCGTATAAAATAATACTACCATAAAAACTTTTGTTAACAGTTGTAGGTTACAGTTTGATGAGAGTTTAGAGTGTGACAAAAGCACAATGTTGTGTTTTATTGCGAGTGTACACAAATATAAGTAAACAATTTGCAGTTTTAATGATGTCCTGTATGAAAAAAATGACGGAGTATGTTTTTACGTTTCCACTGTTCGATCGCCCGTGCCTCTCACACACACACACACACACTGTTCATCGCGCGATTCGCGCCCGCGCCTCTCTCTCTCTCTCGCGCGCGCGCACACACACACACACACACACACTGTTCATCGCGCCCGCGCTTCTCTCTCTCTCGCACGCGCACACACACACACACACACACACACTGTTCGATCGCGCCTCTCTCTCTCGCACACACACACACTGTTCATCGCGCCTCTCTCTCTCTCTCTCTCTCTCTCTCTCTCTCTCTCTCTCTCTCTCTCTCTCTCTCTCTCTCTCTCTCTCTCTCTCGCGCGCACACAGACACACACACACACTCCTGCATTGCAATCTTGATCGCAGCCTGTTCATTGCTGCGTTCACAGTCACACCAAAAGCGAATAGAGCGAAATTTATCGCTATTTAAGAGGGTTTTTTTATTTGTACCGTGTATTCTGCGTGCAAATTCGTGCACCGAACCGTGACGCCCGTACCGTTTCGGTTCAATACGAATACATGTACCGTTCCACCCCTAATGTCTACATATCACTAAAAAAATACAACTCCGTTTCAGAGGATATTTGTCAGGTTTTGGGTAGGTGAAAGGACCGAGGACTCAAGTGCAGGACAATGGATATTTAATGATAATAAAAAATAAAAAACAGACAACAAAAACTACCCCAAGGTGGATGACTTGACTACACAGCAGGGTAACACGTGGTGTACATACGACGAACCAGCACAGGACTGCAAACACAGGGAGACTAAGGCCCTGTTTACACGAAAACGATTCCGGGTGAAAACGTAATAATATTTTATCGGATGTGCCTTTCGTTTACACGGCGACGGCGTTTTTGGGGCTTAAAAACGCAAAAAAGTGAAACCACCCTCCAAAGTGGAAATCTTAAAAACGCTCCACCGTCGCGTTTCCGTCTAAACGGGTAAAAACGCAAATCTGCTCATGGCGGCTCTCGTCGCGTACGCATTTACGTCACAGGCATGCGCCAGTACAGGAAAATAACAACCAACATGTTGGATTATTTCCATACGTCGGACCTTCAAGTTGCCCTAGCAGCTCTGATAAACGTCCAAGAGTCTTTTCAATTTCGCGCTACTAGGGAGAGAAGTAGAAGGAAGGTTGTACGCAGGCGGACGGACTTGTTGTTGTGTGGCAGTGCTTCACATTGCCACCTAGCCGCCTGGAGTGCATACTACATCGCATTTCTAACACTTTTGCGTCTCCATATGCACGCAGATTTCCCCCCCCCCCATAACGCTCGTCTAAAAGCAGAATAAAAAGTGAAAACGAAACGCCACTTTTGCGTTTTCTCTTCAGATCATTTCTGTGTAAACATGGCCTAAATAGGGAGAGCAAACAAAGCAGGTTAAGATTGAGGACAGGTGGGGCAAATGAATCAATAATCAGGTGACAAGATGGGCGGGGTTAGACAATGGACAGGAGAGAACATGGCACAAGGAAACATGCATCACAACACAGTGACAAAGAGGGGAGGGAGGGAAGCCAAGACAGGGCCATCATGACAGTCCAGGAAGTCTTTAGCAGAGACCAGGGAGGCACGGGAGGGTTGAGCCAGGGAGGCTCAGGCAGGGCCAGAGTCCTGGCAGAAGGGCAGGGCGGTGGTGGAGGGACAGACCAGGGAGACTCAGTCGGGTCTGGAGTCTTGGCTGAGGGCCAGGGTGGTGCAGGGAGTTTAGGAAAGGCAGGCAGGGTAAGACACTCGGGCGGCTCTGGCAGGGCCGTATTAAGACAGTGTGGTGCCCCTGGGCACTATTCCTCAAAAGGCCCCCTATATTCAAATATCTCAATTTAAAATGTACATCAATTAATTGACAGCGTCAATTCACGTTTGCCCAAAAAATAATAATAAATCTATCAGGTTTCTTACCTTTACAGGCATGAAAACGGGTCAGGGGTGAAAAAGGTGAGAAGGTTATTACCCCTCTAGGGGGGTCCGGGGGCATGCCCCCCCGTAAGAAAATTTAAAATATTCCATATTTTAAAGCATTAATCTGATGCATTTTGAGATGCATTTTTTGCCAACCTGGGGAGAGTTGGAGAAACTTAACTTCAGCCATGAGTCAAAAATATTATGGCCTCCGTAGCGTTAGCTAATAATTTTCCACCAGAGCTTTAGCTAGCTGGCTAATGTTGCGTTCTCTCCTGCTGTGTTCAACTCAATTCATCAAGCTGTAGCTAACGTTAGCTAAGCCTATGTCAACAGAGCTCCTGGGTAACTTAGATATAGCCTACCAGAAAATATTAGGGATGTCCCGATACCATTTTCTCTGAACCGATCCGATACCAAAAATTCTGAGTATTGACCGATACCATCCGATACCAGCGCAGTTTTTTTTTTAAATCAAGTAGAATTTCTATAACTATGTGTGTTGAACTGATAATCACTATTTTGTGTCTGTAAACACAATCTACTTAATACAGACAACTTCATTATAAAGAAAAACAACAAATCAAAAAAATTATCATATAACCTATGAAAAAAATTAAATTCTATTATAAACTAGATTAGTGGGTAACTCAGCAGTAATATTTAGTCTAGAAAACTCACAAGTGCACAATAATTGTATAAAATCTGAACATTTAGTGAAAAAAAAAAAACATTATTTAGTGGGGAACAAATAAGAGACAATAAGTGTAGCACTAAATCTGGTAAAACGTTTTCATGTATTAAGTTTAGCAGAACTGCTTCTTCCTTGATTTTTGCGCAAGCAAAGGTGTCAACTACATCCCCGAAGTCCATTTCTTTGTTCCAGTCTCCACAGTTCGCTCCGGCTTCGTCAGACTCAGCTGTGCTAGTGATCGCAATTCCTGTGATGTTCTCACAAAAAAAACTTTCGATACCTGGAACATTTTGAATTGTAGCTAAACGTCTAGCGTCCTTGTCTTTCTTTAACTTTCTTTTTGCAAAACCACTCAATTGACGTCAGTCCATTTTTCATTTAGATTCATTTTCTGTAGCCGTTAAAAAAATGACACATTTGCGCATACTTGTTGTGGACCAACTCAACTCTGACAGATTCGGGAGGGGGGAGTGATAATGGTCATGTAATCTTTATTTATTTATAATTTATTATTATTATTATTGTTAAATTAGTGTTCATAAACGAGTTATGTATGGTCTTTCAAGAATTAATAATATAACAATTTACGAAAAATATTTTTAAAGCTTGTGTCATGTGGTGCCCCCCTAGTGGTTGTGAATGGTTGGTGCCCCTGGGCACTGGCCCAAGTGCCCTTATGGATAATCCGGCTCTGGGCTCTGGAACGGTCTCCTTGGCCGTTTCTGTGAGAGGGAAAGACTCTGGAACGACAGCGGACCGCTCTGGGACGACCTCCAGGAGCTTGAGCCGAGCCAGCATGACAGGCAGCATGGGCGGCGCCGGCAGGGCAAGGAGCTTGGGCAGAGTCAGCTTGACAGGCAGCAAGGGTGGCGCTGGCAGGGCAAGGAGCCTGGGAACGGCCTCTGGGCTGACAGCAGGCTTTGGGACACAAACCCTCCTCCGTTTCCGAGAGTGAAGCAGCCTCTTTGGCCACCACTGGGGGTGCGAGAGGGAGAGTGGACGGCTCTGGGACCACCGGGCTTGGGACCACTGAAGTCAGGTCCTCTTGGACTACCGGACAAAGGGAAGCACCAGGAGCCCTCCTCTTCCTGTGCTTGCGAGGGCGAGGCGGTGTGGGAACCGCCTCTGGGGGAGCTGCAGCCTCCTTAGCAGGAGTATTCCTATGGCGAGTGAGGAAATCCACAAAACCCCCCAAAATGTAGGTGATCCAGGCCTCTCATTCTCCACCAGCTGAGGGGCTCATCAGGGGCAGAGTTAAAAAGATCCTTGAGAGCCGCATTGTTTAACCCCGGCCCTCTCCAGCGTCACTGAACACAAGTGAAAACTTCCTCAGATCAGTCCCCCGTTGACGGAGGGAACTCAAGGCCTTGAATTGGAGAATGCATTCATAGAGGGGGCTGGAGAGAGTGGAGGGTGCAAGCACTTCCGCTGAGTCCTCATTATGGCTGGTTCGTTCTGTCAGGGTTTGGATAGGTGAAAGGAGCGAGGACTCAAGTGCAGGAGACTTGACTTGACTTGACTTGACTTGACTCTGGACCTGGACATGAATCAATAATCAGGTAACAAGTCAAGATGAGTGGGGCTAGACAATCAACAGGACAGCACATGGCACAAGGAAACATACATGACAAGCCATGTGCTCACACCAAACATGACAGAAACATGCACAAGTAAAACAAATAAGCCATGTGCTAACCCAAAACAAGACATGAACACCCAGCTAATGAGAACACTCATAAGCCATGTGTTCACACAAAACATGACAACATGAAAGCACATACCAGTCTGTTTACACCTGGCCACTTCATGCGTTTTCTCAGATCGGATAGCTATCTGATTTATCAAAACGATTCCATTTACACCTGGTCACATAAATGTGTTTTTGCAAAAACGGATATAAATCCGATCTTCAATTCCCGCGCTATATGCAGATTTAATGGAGTGCACGTCACCGAAAGCAACAAATATGAGCTGCATTTTATTGATCATCAGCTAATTTCAAAATCAAAGACGGCAATTATAGAAAGCGTCAACAGCACTGGTAAGATCATTTTGTTATTTTCTTTTTTTTATTAAGATGATTGTGTGTTAAGCGTCTGCGACTTACTTTCACTTTGATTTGCGATAGTTTGCACGTTATTGATAAGTATTAACGCATAATGTACATTGCTTACGTTTTTGCCACTAAAATGACTTGCATACAATAGCTTTTTTTTCTGGGGAGTAGCCTAGCAGAAACACTGCATTAATACGTTTTTGTGTTTAATTTTGGAGGGAAATGGGCTGCTCCCATAACATAGAATATATATATACTGTATATGTGTGTGTGTGTGTGTGTGCGCGCGCGTGTGTGTGAATATATGTGTGTGTGTGTACAGTATATGTGTGTGTGTATATGTGTATACACACACACACATATATATATATATATATATATATATATATATATATATATATATATATATTTAATGGCATTGTGCAGGTTTATGTGAATGTCATAACATTAAGATAACACTTAGTGACATTAGTCTTCACTTAGACTGAGTTAAGCAAGAGTCTTGTGACAAATTATAATAGGACATTATAGCCATAAAAAAATCAAAGTACTTGGATACTTAAGTACATTTGAAGGCAAATACTTTTGTACTTTTACTCAAGTGAATGTTTAAAGGCAGCACTTCTACTTTTACTTGAGTAATATTTTACCTTTAGTATCTTTACTTTTACTCAAGTATACATGGTATGTGTACTTCGTTCACCACTGATTGATGAAGAGATGCTCAGATGCGGCCGGTAATTAGGGCCGTTTGAAGGAATTTGGGGGCCCCAAGCAAAATGGACATGGAGGCCCCCCAAGCCCAAGCTTGGGGGGCCTCCATGTCCATTTTGCTTGGGGCCCCCAAATTCCTCTGCCTTTTTCAGGTTAAATAATGTTTATAGATGGGTAAGGTTACAAATTATTTATTAAGTAAAAAGACTGTTTGCTAACAGTTAAATGACAATTAACTAAATATTAAATAACTAACAATTTACCATCTATTAATGATTGTTATTATAAAGTGTTACAGAAAACGTAAAGATATGTTACCATTTCCATATTTTGATTTTAGAAGGGAAGGGATGCTGCTTTCACTACCAATGCTTAAAAACATCCCAAGCTAATGTTTGATGCACGGAATTTATTGTGTGGTTTTCCTAACCCCCATTGGTAAATAGATTACCACGGTGGAATAGTTATGCTATGCCACTTTCATCAAAACCTATTAGCTATAGCAATGTCATGTCATTAAATACGATAAACAGTGATTCTGGAACTCCTTAAACCGTTAAAAAACATATTACAGTATGTAACGTTAACCATATTCCGTCCGTTTGGAATACCGTTCTGTTCGTTAAAAAGCAGCATTTGCCGTCAGGCAGGTAGCTAACATAAACGACCCGGTTACTAACGTAACCTCGGTTCCCTGAGAGGAGGGAACGAGTATTGCGTAATAGCTTTACGCTATGGGAAAACTCCTTTTCTCGAGAAATATTTAAGTCTTTATGTAAAACGCATTGCAGCTGCACAGCATACAGCAATGAGCGAGGCAGCTCGGTCATTGGCTGTGCTGCGGCAACTTGCACCAACCAATGACGGGGCGACTCTGAACCCGCTTCCAATGAGCGTGCTTCGCGCCCACGCGCGTCAGAGCCCGCCAAGATGGGCGTGGCCAAGGGCTATATATTGGGCGCCCCGTCGTCTGAGTTCTTTAGGTTCAATCGACTGAAGCAAACTGACCAAGCACAAGCACGGCAGATTACGCAATACTCGTTCCCTCCTCTCAGGGAACCGAGGTTACGTTAGTAACCGAGTCGTTCCCTTTCGAGAGGTTCCTCCTATTGCGTAATAGCTTTACGCTATGGGAACGCCATGTAAAACGCCGTGCGTGCTGACTTCGCTTCTATTAAGCCGGAGGCCGGAGCCTGAGCCTTTGAGCGAAGTAATTATCCAACGAGCCAGCCGAAGGCGGGTTTTATAAAGGACAACGTGGAACGGCCCGATGGGCGTCCAGAGACACACACAAGCACATTTTCATGTACTGTCATGTATGAAAAATCCTCCACATCAGTTTCAAAGATGTGATTCTATGAGGGAGGAGACAATGCTCAGCATGTACACACCCCAGCCTATGATAGTTAGACCGACAGTATGTTAGAATGCAATGAGGGGACCTGTAGGTTATAAAACCTGATAAATGTGGACGGTGAGGCCCAGCCTGCAGCCGCACAAATATCTTGAATGGGTATCCCACTCGACCACGCCCACGAGGAGGCCATGCCTCTCGTAGAGTGAGCTCTGATGCCCAAGGGGCACTGAAGGCCCTTGGCTTCATAAGCCAGCGCTATAGCATCAACTATCCAGCGCGATATTCTTTGCTTTGACACAGCCAGACCTTTAGTGCGGCCGCCAAAGCATACGAACAACTGCTCTGTCCGTCTGAACAGGGCAGAGCGTTCCAAATATACACTGAGTGCCCTGACCGGGCAGAGTAAATTAGCGTCACTTTCGTCTGCTGGGGACGATAGCGCGGCCAAAGATATCACCTGTGCTCTGAAAGGAGTAGAGAGCACCTTAGGAATATACCCGTGTTTTGGCCTGAGGACAACCCTGCTGTCGTTAGGTCCAAACTCCAGGCAGTTAGCGCTTGATGACAGCGCGTGCAGGTCGCCCACTCTCTTGACCGAGGCGAGAGCCAGCAAGAGAGCAGTTTTGAGCGAGAGCTGTTTAAGGTGCACAGTTCGGAGGGGTTCGAACGGGGCACGCTTAAGTGCGTCCAGGACCGTGGCCAGGTCCCAAATCGGCACCGAGGGGGGGCGTGGGGGATTCATCCTCCTGGCGCCCCTCAGGAAACGAACAACTAGGCAGTTTTTCCCTAGTGTGCGTCCTTCGACCGGTTCATGTGATGCCGCTATGGCAGCCACATATACTTTGAGCGTGGAGGGGGTGCGGCCTGCCTCCAACAGCTCTTGTAAGAAAACGAGCACACTCGGCACTTCGCATGTCTCAGGATTCAGGTTCCTGGATTTACACCAGTCACTGAACACCTTCCATTTCTGGGCATATAAGCGCCTCGTAGAGGGCGCTCGTGCCTCAGTGATGGTTCTCAACACTCCACTGGGGAGGTTCCCGGGAATCCGTTGAGGGGCCACGCATGGAGGGCCCACAGATCGGGGCGGGGATGGAGGATCATCCCGTTGGCCTGCCTGAGGAGATCTAGCCTCAGTGGAATCGGCCATGGGGCAGATTGCGTCATCTGCATCAGTTCTGGAAACCACGTCTGGTTCTTCCAGAGTGGGGCTACCAGGAGCACTGCACATTTTTCCTCCCTGATCCGACTGATGACCTGAGGTAGCATCGCGACCGGAGGGAAGGCATACAGCGGTCGGCTCGGCCAGACTTGGGCGAGCGCGTCTGTGCTCTTTGAAAAGAAGAGAGGGCAGTGCGCATTTTCCTTGGAGGCAAAGAGGTCGACCTCTGCTCTGCCAAAGGTTTGCCATAACCACTGAATCGTCAGGGGGTGGAGAGACCATTCTCCTGGGAGAACTTTGTCTCTGGACAGCATGTCCGCTCCCTGGTTCAGAACACCTGGCACATGCGCCGCTCTCAGCGAGCGCAGGTTGCGCTGGGACCATAGTAGGAGCTCCCTGGCCATCGAGTGCAGGGAGCTCGATCTGAGTCCACCCTGACGATTTATATGCGAGACTACCGTCATGTTGTCCGTTCGGACTAGGACGTGCTCGTCCTTCAGGTACGGGAGCAGGGCTCTGAGAGCCAAAGCGACCGCTTTCAATTCCAGACAGTTTATATGTAGGCGCTTCTCCGGGTTTGACCACAAGCCGGAGACAGGCCTGCCCTCGTAAAGGGCCCCCCAACCTATTTTGGAGGCATCTGTCGTGATCATTTTTCTCCTTGTGTTCACGCCCAAACTCACGCCGGACTGATACCAGTCGACAGCTTTCCAGGGCGTCAGGGCTTTTATGCAGCCGTGATTTGCTCTGATTAAAAAGTGGCCCGAGCGCCATGCGTGAGTGGGGACACGGCTCTTGAGCCAGCGTTGGAGAGGACGCATGTGCAACAATCCTAGCTGGAGTACAGCTGATGCTGAGGCCATGAGACCGAGCATCCTCTGAAATCGCTTGACGGGGGCGCGCGCACCCGCTCTGAACGATGTTGCAAGGCGCCGAATAGTGAGCGCGCGCTCTGATGAGAGGCGTGCTGTCATCTGCACCGAGTCTAGCACTATTCCCAAAAAAGAAAGATTCTGGCTGGGGGATAGCATGCTCTTTGCAAAATTGATTTTTAGACCTAGGCACTCTAGATGACTGATAATTCAAGACCTGTGTGTCACTAACTGGCTCTCAGATTGTGCTAGTATTAGCCAATCGTCGAGATAATTTAGTATTTGCACTCCCCGCTGTCTCAGGGGGGAAAGTGCTGCATCCATACATTTCGTAAATGTACGGGGTGCCAGTGACAGGCCGAATGGTAGTACTGTGTACTGGTATGACTGTCCCTCGAAAGCGAATTTCAGAAATGGCCTGTGATGAGGCGCTATTGGAATGTGAAAGTAAGCGTCTTTCAGATCCACTGACAGAAACCAATCCCCCGGGCGAACTTGCGCGAGGATATGCTTGGTTGTTAACATTCTGAACGAGCGAATCATTAAAGCTTTGTTCAGATGTCTGAGATCTAGGATGGGGCAGAGACCGCCATCCTTTTTCGGGACGAGAAAATAGCGGCTGTAAAAACCTGCCTCGCTCATAGAGGGGGGCACTGTTTCTATAGCGCCTTTCTCTATCAGTTTGAGCATCTCGGTGCGTAGAACATGTGAAACATCTTTTCTCACTTTCGTCTCTACCACTGCTGTGAAGCGGGGCGGTCTGCGAGCGAATTGGAGCGAGTAACCGTGTTTTATTATGTTCAAAACCCATTTCGGCATGTCGGGGATATTTTCCCAAGCTTTCGCTCGCACAGATATGGGCTGAATGCTGGCCGGGGGCGTGTCGCAGTGACGTATGGCCCCCGCCAGCGAATCGTTCTGTGTAAATACCGAGCTCACAGCTGTCAGCGGCGCGGGCGCGCGCTGAGCAGCTTTGTTGAATGACGAGTGCAGGGGTGCGTGTGAGATTACAGGCACGCTCGCTGTAATGCTCACAGAGTGAGATGGGGAAATGTTTAACACTGTGTGTATAGTGCTTATGGGTGGGGGTGCATAGACTGTGGTAGGCACGCGCGCCACTTTCATAAAACTTCCCGCTCGTGGCGGGAGGTTTTTGGCCATATAAACAGTGTTTGTGAGATGAGGTGCGTGCATAACAGCGGGCACACGCGCTACTCTTATACAACTTCCCGCTTTTACTGGGGAAGTGTTTATAACTGTGGGAACAGTGCTTGTGTGTAGTGGTGCATACGTAACAGTTGGCACACAATCTACATTTATGGGGCGTCCAGCCTGAGCTGGGAAAACATTTGGCACTGAGTTTACAGTTTTGATATGTGGGAATGCGCACTTTGGTGTGGACACGTGACCCTTTAATTACACAGGCAGAAAATAGCTCTTTATGTGATTTCTGTGTGTCGCCGTAAAAACGGCGTTTGTTTGCAGGTGGGCGAGCTGTGTGGCTGGCACATTGGCTGCTGTCTAGACATTCCCATCCGCCTGTGAGGGGACTGGGTAATGCTTTAAACGTTTTGGAGAGAACGGTCCGGCTCTTGCGAGACACGCACTCTCCCTTTTCCTCCCTGTAGCTAGGAGGACTTACGAGGCTCTGGGTTCAGCACAATCCTGGGCCGAGGTCCCCGTCGCTCGGGCGGCTGTTTCCTGTTGGCGGAGCGCGAGCGGCGTCGAAAATCCGTTTCAGGTTTGGGCTGAGAAACGGGGGGCGCCGTCTTAGCTCGCTGCTGCTGAGGCGGCCGTTGGCGGCTCTGCGATGAGCTAGATCGCTTGGGCAGGAAGTGACGCATAGCCTGTGAGTCCTTACGGGCTTCGGTGAAGCGCTCGGCGAACTCCTTCACCGCTGGTCCAAACAGGCCGCTTTGGGAGATAGGCGCGTCGAGAAATGACGCCTTATCTGCATCCTTCATTTCTGTTAGCGTCAGCCACAGATGGCGCTCAAGGACAGTCAGGTTAGCCATAGCACGGCCGATGGATTGGGCGGTGGCTTTTGTAGCTCGCAGCGCTATGTCAGTGGCGCTGCGTAGGTCCTTAAATGCCTCAGGATCGGGTCCAGACTCGTCCATACTGCGGAGAAGTTTGGCTTGAAAAACCTGGAGGACAGCCATAGAGTGAAGCGCTGATGCAGCTTGGCCGGCGGCGGCGTATGCGCGACCGGCGAGAGCTGAAGTAGATCGGCAAGGCTTCGAGGGATGAGAAGCTTTAGCTTTCCATCCAGCGTTGGAGGGTGGACACAGATGATTGGCCACAGCTTCCTCGAGGGGCGGAGTCCCCTCATAGCCTCTTTCTTTCGCGCCGTCCACAGAGGAGAGCGACAAAGAAAAAGAAGGCTTCAGGCGAGCGGAGTGCGGGGCTTTCCACGACTTAGTGAGTTCGTCGTGAACTTCCGGGAAGAAGGGGGAGGGTCTTTGTCGAGGGGCCTGTCGGCGCCCCTGCAGGAACCACTCGTCCAGTCGGCTGCGGGCGGGTTCTTCCGGGGAAGACCAATCGAGCCCGAGGTCTTCCACGGCCTTAGAGAGAATGCGGACGATCTCAGAGTCCATGCTGGAGCCCGCGCTCGTGCCCGCTAATGTCGATGGCGCGGGGTCGAAGGACGAGCCCGGCCAATAGTCGGATGCAGCATCACAGGAAAAACTGTCATCCTTATCATCGTCATCCCCTGACGCGCCAAACGAGACGAGCCCCATCGCTCCGCTGGAGGGGTGCTGGTCCGCCTGTGTGAACTGGACTGGCGGCGGGGAGTCTTCGGGTGGTGGTGAAGCACGCGGGGATTGGCCCGGCGTGACATCACTGCAAACCGCGTGCTCCGGCGGCCTCTGTGAGCGGCGTTTTTTCTTTCGCGGCTCGACTAGAGGAGATGGCAGCACGGAAGAGGTGGGCTCTTTCGCGGTGAAAACGGCGAAGCGAGCGCGCAGCTCGGTGAGGCCCAGGGCGTCACACTCGCGACATCCGCCTCGAGTAAGGGCAGCCTCTGCGTGGTCCGGTCCCAAGCAGCGGGCGCAGATGATGTGACGATCCCCGTCCTGAAGAGGGCCTCGACACGAGGCGCAGGAAGGCATTTGAAACAACGCCTTGGAAATTTGACTCTTTTAGAAAAAGTGTCGCTGGGGGCGAACACTGATAGCTTTGTAAAAGGATATAGATGGTGCGCGCCGGATGGCTTAGCAGAAGGGTGATCGAAGGCGGCTGAAGGCGCCGGCGTCCTCGAAGCAGTCCTGCTGTAGGCTTGTCGACGGCGGCGGCGAAAAGACTCCAACAAATCCGGAGGATCCAGCGAAGAGAAGGTTCTTTGCTGAAGGAGATTAAATCTAAAGAACTCAGACGACGGGGCGCCCAATATATAGCCCTTGGCCACGCCCATCTTGGCGGGCTCTGACGCGCGTGGGCGCGAAGCACGCTCATTGGAAGCGGGTTCAGAGTCGCCCCGTCATTGGTTCGTGCAAGTTGCCGCAGCACAGCCAATGACCGAGCTGCCTCGCTCATTGCTGTATGCTGTGCAGCTGCAATGCGTTTTACATAAAGACTTCAATATTTCTCGAGAAAAGGAGTTTTCCCATAGCGTAAAGCTATTACGCAATAGGAGGAACCTCTCGAAAGGGAACATATTTTTGCTAGCCTAATGTTACCTGCTGCAAAATTACACCATTTGTACAAGACAAGTAGAGCTATTTTTATGCAGTGTAATTTATTACTTTACCACTATCTGGTAATTTTCTTAACCTTCTCTTCCTTTCTCTTCTTTCTTTTCTGGCTTCCTGAAGCATAATTCCGCTTCATGATAACTCCCGAGGAGGTTTGTATTATGCCGGCAGCAGAGATCGCGTGGTTGGCTGGCTGTTGTCAGCGACTACTGAGGGGGCCCCCTTGAGGGGGATTCCGATAACAGTATCATTGCACTTTACTGCATTGACTATCAAAGGGGCGCTCACAGTTTGTCGTTGCATTTTATTCTTAAACAGTCGTTGTCTTGGGGCCCCAGTCCAGCTCGGGGCCCCAAGCAATTGCTTGGTTTGCTTGTCCTGTTCCGACGGGCCTACCGGTAATGCGTGTTGCAGTAGCGTCGTCATATCTGACTGCAACATGACATATAGCCTATATAACACGCTCTCACACGTTCATTTTTTAGCATTTTTGGGAGGAGTAAAATTTACATATGTGGTTTCAACAACCAGATGCATTTACACTTGTCCAGTTTCATCTGGAATGCGGCCCAGATCACCTCCTGTTGTGGTGTGAGCGATCGGATTCAAATCCGTCTCGAGTGCGTTTCGGAGGGCATTTACACCTGGTCTTTTCACGATCGGATAGCTATCCGATCACAGAAAACGCATGAAGTGGCAGGTGTAAACAGCCCAAACTGTGTAGCAGTACAAGTATTTTTTTGTCTTACTGCTACACAGTCAGTAGCCTACACAACAAAAAATGACATGAAGGCACATGAAACAAGGCACACAGACAAGACAAAACAGGATGTTAATGCTAAAGTAGAAGTTTTCTTGATAATCTTATCATGTTTACTGTGCCTAGATAGCAACTTCATTTTTGGGTTTATATGATAAACAGGTTTGAAAGTGCAAAATACCCTATGTTTTCCCCTTTTTTCAAAATGGGCACCCTTAGCATCATTTTTCTCAAAAACTGCAAGGTTGTGTGCGGAGAACTTTTTTCTAAGAAATCTCTATATATTTCTGATGTTAAATATAAAAAAATTGGGTAGTGCCCCACATGGTGGAACGAAACCCTATTTCTAGGCCTCTTTTAGGCTACCGACAGCGGCCTATGTCAGGGCTCTGTCACGAAACCAAGAAATAGACTAGACAGAAGTGACAGAACCCTGACAATATTATGCAGTATTATGCATATCAGACCAGATATGTGTATGTTAGTGCACTTGTTAAGACAAAAGACTGATTTGTGCATGTCTCAACAGGTTTCAGCATCGACAACTCTCATGGTTTTAATGTGGGGACTTCTGGAGCTAAGATCTTCTCAGGGTCGGCAGAAGAACAGTTTGGTTACTCTGTACAACAGTTCAGCAACGGTCAAGGAAAATGGTAAGATTTGTAAAATATAATGGGAATTGCATGCTATTTGTTTTATTTAATTATCGTGAGAATTGTGTTTGTCCCTATGGTGGATTTAGTTGTATTTGAGAATCGAGCTCTTTATTTTCCAAACACATACTCTAAGGAACGTTTTACTACTAACATGAAAAACTATATCCCATTTCTCAAGTTTTCTTGGATTTTAAGGGGAGTCACATGACCGCAACAGGCCTGTGACATGCTTAGGGCCCTATGAAATCCGTTTAATCTTTTCTCAAATCCCCCTTTTATTTATTTATTTTCCAAATTCCATTTTTCTTCTTCTTCTGGAATCAGGTTTTTTTTTTTTTTTACTTAAATGGAATTTTTGTAATCAAAAAGCATGTTTAATTAATTTATATCGTGAAACTTAAACAATTCATCAACATTTTCACAAAAAAATCTAAATATTCAGTTCTATTTTTTTATTATTATTATTTATTTCTGGATTCAGTTTTTTTCTGGACTTCAATTTTAGTAATAAAAAAACCGTGTAATTAATTTAAATATTGAAACCTTTTTTCAACAATTTATGGATTTGGGGGGGGGGGTTCCATTAAAAATTTTCTGGATTAAATTTTTATTGGTTTAATTACATTTTAATAATCAAAATTCATGTCTAATCAATTGAATTCTTAAAAATGTAACAATAAAATAACTTATTGAACTTTTACAATAATAGAGCCCTGAAATGTTTTATTTTTTCAGAAATTCTTGTGTTGTGTGTTTGAAATCTGGATTCAGGATTTAATTATCAACTGTGGTAATTAAATGAAGGCATAACGCATTAACAATTTAAATAATCTTTTAAAATATAATCAAATGAAAAATAAACAATTCCTTTGGCAAGCACAGGAGAGGTTTACTTCAAAAGCCCTACTTTTGAATTTATTCATCCAAAAGTTTCATCCAAATAGATTCCGCATTTTTCACATTGCGGAAAACACAGGGCCATTTCTGCTGCACTGATGTATGTATACTTGCACACACACACTCTGATAGCTGATGGCTCTTTTCCCCTGCAGTTTCACTCCACTCAATATACAGCACACACACACACTTCCTGTGCTCATTAAATTTGCCTGCATCCGGGAGATCGCAATAATACTTTAGAATCGGCAGGGAAATGAAGGGTTTCCTCATTCCCAGATAATAGCTACTAACACATGATCTAAAACAACGGCAATAAGTCACACAATTGTTGGTACTATACACAACTTTTCATCTAAAACACAAAGAAAAGTTTCATCCAAACTGTGCACAACCTCCCTAACACTATATTGACTGCTGGGTCACTGTATAATTTGTTGTGGCCATGTTATAGTTCGCTTATGGTCACCTTCACCGTCTAGACAAGCTTTATGAGAGTATTTCTTAACGCTCCCCGTGTTGTGCAACAGGTCAGATGAGGCACTTCCTGCTCAAGTGTGGGCTGCAGCTGCATTGGGAGGTTTTGGTGACATCATGTTTGTTAGATGGTTCATGCTTTTGTGAATGCTGCTGATGTCATCATTCTCACTGTGAGTCCAGCATTAGCTCCGTCTGACTGATCTGGGTTGGCCTCCCAAACACATTAGAGACCCCTAAAAGACATTTCCATAGACAATGAGTCATTATTACCCAGAGTCCGTTATTCGGATGTACTTACTTTGAATATAATACGTCAGTTTCTAAAAACCCCTGAACTTTCCTTATTTAGAATCCTATTACTTTTCTCATTAGAAGCACAAATTCATTTTTTTGTTGTTGTTGTTGTGAGAACTATTAATTGTGGTAGATAAACTATGATCCTAGCATAAGTAGGTGGTCAGCTGCTTCAAATGTCTCTTAAAATGCAGATTTTTGGCCTGTCCAACATTACCACCTAACTGCATACAATAACAGTTACAATCTTACAACAATGTTCAACTTTTGATATAATCTCCTGAGTTGATATTCATAAAACTATTAATAATTATTAACTCTTTTTTTTAACCAAAAACATATTTAGCTAAAAACTTAAATCGCAACACTCATTAAGGAACATGGCTTGACCAAAAGTAAGTGGCATTCCATTTTTTTGTATAATTTATCAAACATTTATCAATAACTAAAAAATAATTACTATTCTCAAATTAGCTATCCCCTACTGAGTAATAGCATAATTTAGTCTAAATTTACAATTCTGTTATCTTTTTTTTATTTATAAATGTTGTGTTTCATTTTAATGTTTAATTGAAAAAAATAACATGTATATTATGTGTTATTTTAGTATATTTTTGTATTGTCCGTTTTATTTTCATTTTAAAGTTTAGAAATGTTGTTGTGTTTTTGTAATTAGTTTTAGTTATTTTAGTAGTGCAAGGCAACTAGCTGAAAAAAAAAAAGTTTAAGTGTATTTATATTTTATTTTTTAAATACACTTAAACTTGGGGTGGTTTACACAACAATGATGTACTAAAAACGGAAAGGTTTTTCCTTTGCGTTTTTCTTGTACAGACCACAACATTGTCAAAACGTTGCCCGTTCACACAGATCCACGAAAACAACTAAAAATGCTGTGTTATTCATGCCAGGCCAGTAGATGGCGATATCACTTCGTAAACACGTCATACGCGTTCTCATGATATCACCAAGGGGGTAATCCATCGACCGGAAGTTGAAGCCGGCCGGGTGCCGCCATGTTGTAGCAGAACTTCACTTGCGTTAGCATTTCCATTGACTCCCATTCATTTTGGCGTCACTTTGACAGCGAATAACTTTACATCTGAGGCGTTTAAAGACTCCATTTGTCCATTATTTATTTCTAAAGAAACACGACAATGTATAAAAGGCTCCATTACCTTCTATGTTACATTATGGCCCCGTAGAAACAGATATTGTAAGGCTAACGATTGCGTCATAACCACTCGACTCTCTGTCGCGCTGTACAGAAATTACCGCACAGACAGTAGGAGAAGCTCGCAGGCAATCGGGGGGACGTCCCGTCAAGGGAGAAGCCCATAGATAATGAGTCCATAAAGGCAACGGAATACTTACTCCTGCTCACTCGCGATAAAGGACTCTTTGCTCAAGTTCCCCGTCTCTGCAAGATTAACGTTGGCAATTTTCACGCACAGCTACTAGAAGATTTACGTCTGTCAGACAGGTTGCTCACGTCATCAAGCTTAGTTTGAGTCGGTTTGAGTCTGCGCGTCAGGAACGGAAGTGCTCAAAAATCGCTAGAAATGGGCTTCAACTGTCTCAACTGAGTTCCAATGAGATGGCTCTGTCCACTTCTTATACTGTCTATGGATATCACAGTTTTCACAAATTTGTGGTTTACACCAGAGAATGTCTAATAGTTTACACGCTAACAATAACGGTATTCTTTTCAAAAACTTCCAAGTTGAAACACATTTTTGTTTTTGTGTTTTCAGGCCACCAAAACGCCGTTGTTGTGTAAATGAACGGCCAAAAGACATAAAAAGTTTTAGTTTATTAAACGGCCTTACTTTATTTTAGCTAGTTGCCAGATCAACATTTCTCGGTCTCATTTAGTTTAACTTGATGTAATTTTGTTTAAATTTATTTTATTTTAGGTATTGCGGAATTGTTTTTCAATGGTATATTTGTTGAATTGTTTATATATATAAATATATATATATATATATATATATATATATATATATATTTTTTTTTTTTTAATATATTTTTTATTATTAATTTTTTTTTTTTTTTTTTTTTTTTACAGTCAAACATACATACAAACCAACATAGTGCAGCAGTGAGCAATCTTGTAAATCCATAATTCCAGAAGTGACTTAAAAGTGATTTAAGTGTTTGATCTAAGTGTGTATGTGAGCGGGTGTGCGTGTGGGTATGTGTGTGTATGCGTAAACAAAGTAACCATTTATTATCTATTACCATTGTCATTACCATCACCACCCCACTCCCCACTACCACCATACTGCCAATATTGTGTTTAGGGATGGGACGATTACCGGTTTCACGATAAACCACGATAAAATGGCCTGGCGGTTAGTATTATCGTTTAAAATTTAATTATCATAAAAACCGTGTTTGATTATCGTGATTTTGAAAACTCGCGGTAAATCCTGTCCAGCCAGAATCAGTCTGACTCAGGCGCGACGCGAGCAGGCGCGCAGATGCAATGTTGTTTTTTTGCGCGAGAAGACATGGCGGAAGGCAGTGACAGCGCACGGGAGATTTTTCAGCCATCCAAGAGGACAAAATCGGAGGTATGGTCGTATTTTGGCTATTACAAGAGTCCCGAGGGCAATTTAATCGAGGATGGGCAGCCTGTCTGCAAATCTTGCAAGAGGAAAGTCGCTGCAAAAGGGGGAAACACGTCAAATCTGCTAAGTCATCTAACGTTACGTGACAACCACCCACTGAGTTAATTTTTTACCTTAATAGCACAACTAACTTGGGCAAATAATTAGACAAAAAATGTATTGGAGATGAATTATTTCATTATCTCACTTGTAATTATTGCAAAGCTTCCGCGAAGAGAAAAGTTTTACAGCAAGTGGATTTGAGCCAAGACGAACGAACATATTCAAACTATTAAGGGTGACATTTAAGGGATAATGTATTGTATTCATTCATAGTAAACTTATTACAGTTTTATTTTTTACCACAGAAATAATTTCAGGGACATGAAATATTGAATTGTGATTAACTTAATGTTTTTAAATCTTGCCGGTTTATAAATCCATTATACAAGTTACAGTGTCCAAATCAATCGTAAAGTAAATGTGATCACTTCAACAATATTGTAGTAGTATTAATACTAAATTACTCTGATTTAATTTTCAATACAATCAAAACTGAGACGCAAGACATACACATTTGAATGAAACCAGAGATTGCGTCCACGGTGATCCGAGACATGGATGTGCGCTGTGTAGTGCGTTGCTATTTACAACAGTCATTATAAGTATTCCAGTAGTTTAGTCACCCTGACCCAACCAACATATTTTGTTCATTTTAAGTGTGTGTGCGTGCGTGCGTGTGAGTGTGTGTGAGAGAGAGAAAGCGATTTATTATTTATTAATAATAATAATATTCAGTCATACACACATCCATAAGTATTATTATCATTATTAATGATAGGGTTTAATGACGGGTTCATTAAAACCTGCACTAGGAAAACTTATACCTCTCACTCTCAGGGCTCCATGTTAATGTTAATATAATGTTTATGCTTAAAAAAGTGCATATAGCTGCTAGCCTGCTAATTGTATTTTTTTGTTTGTTGATTTTCAAATGTTTTCAGGGTGAGCATCAGTTCTTTTTGAACATTTCCATCTCATTTTAACAAAACCGTGATAATATTGATAATCGTGATAACTTTGGTCACTATAATCGTGATATGAAATTTTCATACCGTCCCATCCCTAATTGTGTTGGTCGATTTTTATTTCCATCCTTCCTCCTATGTAACAATTGCCATTGTCAATCCTGCACAAAGTAAAAGATGATATAAGATAACCTTCCCCCACATCTCATCAGTCCCTATCTTTTCCTAATTATTATTGTTATTATTTTTATTTTTTTGTGTTATGTGCAATGTCTAAGGTGCATTAAAAGAGGGAGTACAGTGCGAGAGTGTCTCAAATTGGGACAGAGATGCTGTCCCGTTGAAACCACTTCTCGCCTGTCTTGCCTGCCTTGGTGTTTGTTAGGTTTTCCATACATATTCCTTTTTTTTTCTTTTTTTTTTATTCCATGTTGTGTTTTTTTTTTTGCTGTTGTGCAATGTGTCTGTTTAACGAGGACTGTTTTTTCTGTCTCAGGATGGGAAGTGAGTGAGTTTGTGTGTCAGTGTTTGAGGAATGCTGTGTATAGTCTAGAGCACCTTATCACATGATGACCTTGCAGCGAAATTCTGTGTAATTTAGTGGGTGTGTTTAGATTATATATGGGATGTTCAGTGCACCTACACATGTAATCTTGGAACCGCTTTCAGAAACACACCCTACTGGGCTACTGTTCATTAAATCTGTTTCTGCGATCATGTCTTGTAGAATATCCTTAATAACTGCTATGTGCTCCTGCAAACTCACCTGAACCTGTACTTCAGGACAGCAGAACTAAACTAACACCTAAAACTGTTCCTCAGGCTCCTCGTGGGTTCTCCATGGAAGGGATACAATCAAAATCGGAAGGGAGAAATCTATAAGTGTGAGCTTAACAAACCTGGAACCAGCTGTCAGGCACTTAACCTTCAGGGTAAGCTAACATTTCCCATCATTCCCAGTGAGATACAGCAAAAAGGGTTATCTGAGCAATTTCTTATGCTGTGAAGCTCAAAAGCAAATTCTTGGATTTTGATAAGTATTCAAGAAATATTATGAAGTAAAGCTGAAGATGTCACCATGTTTAATATGCCCTCAGATTCAGTCGATACGCCAAAAATCACCAACAGCAACAACATCAACATGAGTCTAGGTCTTACTCTAACTCCAACGACCAAAAACAGCGGCTTTATGGTAAGACTGATGCATCGCAGGCTCATTGGAAAAGCGTGCCTCTACATACATTTATGCAAAAATCCAAAAACGTACCTATATACAATGCAATGCATTTTCTAGCTGAAATGAACACTAGAGGCAGTAAAACACCAACAACTTTTTACACAAATTATGATTACAGGGGCAGATTATCAATTAATAAAGACGTCTTTTTCTGCAATGCTTTGTACAGTACTATGTTATGATCTCAAAAGTGCATGATTTGTAAACTAATAGATTTCGACTTTTGCGTCACATAGTCATCTCCATATGTGGCTTTTCTGATGTGGTAACTTGCCCGGTAGCTCACCTGGTACATTACACTTGAGATACGTCAAACAGGACTCACGATAAGAAAGCTCAAAGATAAGCTAAAATGTCATTGTTGCTTCAGCAAATGTGTTCTAATCTCACGTTTGCTTTAGTTGACACTATGTGTATGTGGTATGTTATTTTCAAACTCAATAGAGCATTAACCTTGTAGCGCCACTCACCGGAAATTTCATTTCCGAACTGCCGCCATACGTACAACAACCAACATAATAAAGCGTTGTCAGATTCACGTTCATCTGTTTTGGATAAAACTGAATGCGCTTTTACCGCCAATCCCTGGGCCTTTCACTTTGAAATTTCCGTGAATTGTGTAAGAAGCCATGTAATGTCATTTTGCAGAAATGTCGCTAAAGGTTTGTAACATACATTTTACATAGATTTTCTATTATTTTGGGAACTGCACTAAGAGAAGTTCCCTGTTTGTTTGTAATAAGAATTAGAGATTCTGTATTAATTGAGAATCACACTTTTTCTTTTTTTTTCTTTCTTTATTTAAATAGAGATCACAAATTATTCTCCCACGATTCTGAATAGACAACTAAACAAAATAACAAGCAATTTACTAGAGGTTCTGACTTGATTGAATGATTTAATTACAAATGTCACTTGTCGCCACCTGCTGGTGTAACCGTATAACTGATAAAGTTATTCTGTTAAAGTTTCTTTGAAGTATCAAGTTACTCAAGTAACTGTTGCCAATTGCCATTTAGTAATTAGATCGTGTGGGTGTTTGTATCGAGATCGCAATCTTTTAACGATTAATCTTGTGGCTCTAATAATAAAAACTGCTTCTTTGAAAAATAGGTTCCCTTTCGGAGTCACTTCAAGTTACGTCGAAATGACGACGAAATGGGGTTCGCTTAGAAGCCTCTCATCTTCGAAAGAAATAAAACGAGCCAATGGCATGGAAATGCCATGGGTCTGCGGAATTTGCATGGTGTAACTCCGCCCCACTGCGTGGGTATACAAGGAAGAACGCCGCAATATGCAGATATGTTTTCGCTTCAGAGCCAAGAAGTTCTTTTTACTCCTGCAGCCTATTCTATGACTTTGAGAATCTTCTAGACGAGCAGCTTCCAGTCGGTGTTGGTGTGATGGCGAGTTCCAGCGAGTTTCACATTCCTGCCTGCTGAACTGAACAGCATGTGTGTTTCTCCCTGGGCGCTTCAGCACTGCTGCGAGCTTTTCTCTCACAAAAAGAGCGCGCATGCGGCACGTCTTTTTACTGACGATCTGCCCGTATATTTCTGAGTGCGGTATTCTGATAGATTTAGCTGATGGACACGAGCACTGTTTTGGCGTGTTTGGGCTTCGATCACGTTCAGACAGCGTTCGTGGATGCGTCACGTTCTCCCAGCGGGAAAATGACCATCGCAATGTAACGGTCGAGACTCTATGAGCTCAATAGAGTGAGAGTCCCCTCATCCACACCCGGATCTATTTTCTCCATGCGAGATAATACTTCGGCTGGTGGCCAGGGTGACCTAAGATGGCAGGTCTGGAACTAAACCGACGAAACATCCTCGGTCTACACCCCGTCTTTCACATTGCAACCCGTGCGGTTCCAAATGAGTTCGCTGACCAGAGCCGCGGCAGAGGACATCGGCAGAGGACGGCGGCAGGCCCGCGATCTCATTCGGTCCCCCGGCTGATGAAATCATGTATATCGCCGCATTACAAGGTGAGCTGGAGTCCTCTGGAGATGATGGCTTGTCTGTGCTGCCATCCTCGGGTGAGCTTGCATAACAAGTCTGATCCAGAGTTGACAGCTATGCTTTCCCGGGCCGCCGCGAGTATCGGGCTTGTGTGGAACCATTCGCCATGTCCCGAGCACTTAAGGCTGATGATTGGTTTTTGGGGGAGGCAAACCCAAATCCTTTCTACCCGGACGTGCATCAAGAGGTCATGAGAAAAATCTCCTTTGATTTTTCGCGACTGCTCAGCGGCCTCTTCCGCCTCTGACATCCCATCTCTAAGTCCCAAGAGGGCGCGGATGGCAGTACGCGCCGCTTACGAGCCTCGCCACTCTCATCCCCCTCTGTTTCCAGACCCCTGACAGAGCAGGCCCCCGTGGAACACTGGTCCTTCCCTGGCCTTCCTCTGTCAGGATGCGGCATATGACCGTGCCCCTACATCGGGACGCTCCACCTCCAACGTCTGGGCCGGTCATTCCGCTTCACTGCCCCATCGTGGGTATATTCGTGGTTCACATGACCCCACTGGTTCAGTTTTGGAGCTTCCAATCTGTCCTACTGGCTCACGAGAATCATCAGGATCGGCTTTGCGATTCAGTTCGCACGGTCTCCTCCCCGCTCCGGGGAATCCGCTATACCGGAGGTCGTCAGCCTACTGGCGAAGGGTACGATCGAGACCACCCCTCCAGCCGAAAAGAAGGCCGGCTTCTTCAGCCTCGACCTCATTTTACCCAAGAAAACCGGTGGGTTCGACCAATCCTGGACCTGCGCGTCTTGAACGTTCCCTTCTAAAAAGGCTTCCGTTCAAGATGCTCACGGCCAAACGCATTTTCGTATGTGTGTGGCCACAGGATTGGTTTGCAGCGATCGACCTGAAGGACGCCTACTTCCATGTCTCCTTTCTTCCTCGACACAGACCGTTCCCTCGGTTTGTTTTCGAGAGGTGGGCATACAAGTATGTGGTTCTCCCATTCGGGCTAGCCCTGTCTCCTCGCACCTTCACGAAGGTCGTCGAGGCAGCCCTTGTGCCGCTCGGCAACACGGGGTTCGCATCCTGAACTATCTCGACAACTGGCTGTTCCTAGCTCACTCTCGAGACCAGGTTTACGAACATAGGGACCTAGTGCTCTGACACCAGCGCCTTTTTTGTTATGTTGATTGCCTCGAGTTGCTGGCAGTAGGTCTCGCTCTCCACCGCTTCCATGTGTTGCTCAAGAACCAGCATGTACTAGTCCGATCAGACAATACCGCGACAGTAGCGTACATCTACCAACAAGGTAGTCTACGCTCCCGCCGTATGTCGCAACTCGCCCGCCACCTCCTCTTATGGAGTCAGAATCATCTGAGGTCGCTTCGAGCCATTATATTCCGGGAACCCTGAATTGTGTAGCCGTCGAGCTTCACGTCTCAGCCTCTTCCTGGAGAATGGTGACTGCATCCCCAGTCAGTTCAGCTGATTTGGGATCAGTTCGTGGACGCACAGGTAGACCTGTTTGCCTTCCACGACTCGTCCCATTGCGACCTGTTTTACACCCTGACCTAGGGCACGCTCGGCACGGACTCATTGGCTCACAGCTAGCCGCAGGGCCTCCGCAAGTATGCGTTTCCCCCAGTGAGCCTTCTTGCACAGATCCTGTGCAAGATCAGGGAGGACGAGGAGCAGGTCATGTTGGTTGCGCCTCGTTGGCCAGCCGGACCTAGTTCTCCGAACTTGTACTCCTCGCGACAGCACCTCCCTTGCCAATCCCTCTGAGGAAGGACCCTTTCTCAGAGACGGGGCACCCTATGGCACCCTCGTCCCGATCTTTGGAACCTCCACATGTGACTAGGCAGGTTTGAGTACCCTACCACCAGCGGTGGTGGCTACCATCACTTCCGCTAGACTAGAGCATCGTCCACATGACATGCCTACGCGTTGGAGTGGAACCCCAGAAAATGCCCGATCAGTGTCGTGCTTTCCTTCCTGCAAGATGGGTTGGAGCAAAGGCTGTCTTCCTCCACCCTGAAAGTCTATGTTGCCGCTATCGCCACACATCACGACGCAGTTGAGGGTAAGTCGGTGGGAAAGCACGACCTGATCATCAGGTTCCTGAGAGGAGCGAGGAGACTGAATCGTCCTCGCCCTCCTCTCGTTCCCTCTTGGGACCTCTCAGTGGTTCTAACTGCCCTGCAGAGTGCTCCCTTGAGCCTCTGCAATCAGTGGAGCTAAGTTCCTGTCAGTTAAAACAGCGCTTCTGGTTGCATTGGCCTCCATTAACAGGGTAGGGGACCTGCACGCGTTTTCCATTGACAAAGCGTGCCTGGAATTCTGGCCGGCCTATTCTCACGTGATCCTGAGTTCCCGGCCTGGATGTGTGCCCAAGGTTCCCACCACTCCCTTTCTGGATCAGGCGCTGAACCTGCAAGCGCTGCCCACTCCGGTACGCGCTAGAGGTCTTCACGGGTCCACTTGGATCCGAAAACCCGAGGTCCGACCCGAGACCCCAGCGGGTTCGGGTCCAAAACTCTGACGAGTGTCTCGGACACAGGTCGAGTTCGGTATTAGTGGCCTCGGGTCTCGGGTAATTTAAACTAAATATGTCTTTTCCAAATGGACCCGAGAAGACCCGAATTCTTTTAAACTATCTAAGTGAGAGAGCGAATCCGCGCTTTTACGTGCAAATGGGCTATAAGCATAAGTACGGTTGCCTCCGCATTTATTTACTCAGTTGCTCGCTCCACATAAACCAACCCCTCTCTTTGCCAAGAAGAACTAGTGCGCCATCATGTGGATGGATGTTTGACTAAATGCAAGCATTTGAATTGTCGTTTAGCCAGGCCTGTCAATCAATTTAAAAAATACGCGACACTGTCAGAAAAGCATGGAGGCGATAACAGAAATTGCGAAAAATGTCAGGGAAAACGAATGGTGGTTCTAATCATCGTATGGTCCGGTAAATAACATTATGCCAAATTTTATAGGACGTAATGGGTTACAGTGATGTGTGATTGACATTTTAGCACTTCAGCACGCTTACACTTGCGCGTCTATGTTAAGTGCATTTTTGAGAAACGCAGGGCTGCAGGCTGTGCACAATGTAAATGCCGTTTACGTTCGGCTCCAGTCGACACTTTCTAAAGGAAATGGCGTCAGGTCGGGTCGGACTCGGGTCTAATTTTATCGGGTCTGTCTCGGGTCGGGTTTTTCTTTAAAAAAAATAATTTATGCACGTCGGGTTCGGGTAAGTAGTGATTCGGGTCGATTCGGGTCGGGTACAGTTTTTAGGACCCGAGAAGACCTCTAGTACGCGCCCTCCGTGCTTACGTAGACAGAACGCAGTGTTTCAGGACCTCAGACCAGCTCTTTGTCTGTTATGGTGGGAAGCTGAAGGGAAAGGCTCTCGCCAAGCAGAGGCTGTCTCACTGGATAGTGGACGCAATTGCTTTGCATACCAGCAGCAAGGTCGACTGTGTCCACTTGGTTCGAAAGCCCACTCCACCCGGAGTGTGACTTCCTCCTGGGCTGTAGCGCATGGTGCCTCGCTAACAGACATCTGCAGAGCTGCAGGCTGTGTGACACCCAACACATTCGCCAGATTCCAAAGACAATCTCCCAGTGGAGCCAGTGTCCTTCCGTGTACTCGCTTCAACCAGCCGGTACTAGGACCCGCTCAGGTGTCTTCGCTTGCTCGCCATTCCACTTCAAGGACTGGATCCGTGCGATATTCTCCTCAGGTGAGCCTCACAAGCCGTGAGTTCCTCCAGCGCTGTTGACGTCAACGCCAGAGTTATGCCTCCGGCAGCTTTCGGGATTGGCTGGGTGTCGCCATGTGCATGGTTCCCCCTCTGGGTGACTCCCACATGTGTATTTCCACTGTAAGCCTCTCTGAGCATGTGTCTTTCCCTTGGCAAGCCACTCTGCCTCCCCTGGGGTTGAAATATTCTGTATGCACCCCCTCTGGGTCAAATGTGTATTCTGTAAGCCCCCCCCTTTGGGCAGACACTGATTGCATATTTCCTCTGAGATATGCTTCCCAGTGTACCTTGGTATTCCTGTGTTAAGTAGGAGTCCTTTGTCCATGCTAGTCTCACGACAGGGAGCACAGACTTACGCAGGCCACTGGAAGACAGCCGAGGGGGCGTGATTGGACTGGGAACCCCATTTCGTCGTCATTTCGACGTAACTCGGAAGTGACTACGAAAGGGAACGTTACGTCTCCCTGCCACTTCCGCTGTACCGCTGGAACAGCCGAGTTCAGTCTTGGCTCCTCAGCGGAGAAACATATCTGCATATTGCGGCGTCCTTCCTTTTATACCCACGCGGTGGGGCGGAGTTACGCCATGCAAATTCCGCAGACCCATGGCATTTCCTTGCCATTGGCTCGTTTTATTTCTTTCGAAGATGAGAGGCTTCTAAGCGAACCCCATTTCAACCTCGTTCCCTACTCAGGGAACGAGGGTTACATCCGTAACCGGGACGTTCTTCTACTTGTGGTTTCAGTTAGTTTATCTGGGATGTCATGTACTCAGTTATTATTATATTAAGTTATATTTGTGTTTGTGTTTCAGACATGTGGTCCTCTGTGGGCTCAGCTCTGTGGAAGTCTGTATTTCTACCCAGGAATCTGTGCTGAAGTGAGCCCACAGTTTACACTCCAGTCGGTCTTTTCCCCTGCCATTCAAAGTACAAACACACTTCCATGTCCTGTCTCGTAAAGTTAGGTTAATCTCCATTGTGAATCCCCAGCAGAATATTAACATTTATGTTGTTTTGTTTCTCTTTCAAACAGCTTGTGGCAGTTTTATGGACATTGCCATTGTTTTGGATGGATCCAACAGTATATACCCATGGGAACCAATCGTCGCTTTTCTCAAGAAACTTTTGGAAAACTTAGACATTGGACCTCAAAGCACTCAGGCCAGTCAGACCGCTTGTGTGCAATTTGTTTAACCTGGTTTTCTTGTCTGTATCGACTGTTTACATATATTTCTGATTTCGTTTGTGACAGGTCAGTGTGATGCAGTATGCCGTTGACACCTCGTTCGAGTTCTACCTGAATTCCTATCAGACAAAAGAGTCCATGATTAAAGCAGCTTCAAAAATTCTGCAGAAACAAGGATTAGAGACTAACACTTTCAAAGCCATTGATTTTGCCAGGTATGCATGATTCTTTCTGATCAACTTCACCTGAACTACTGTTACTGAAATATAGTAAAGGACATAGCCTCATTCAACTGCATATGCAGTAATTTATGACTTTTATATAAAATCTTTTAAAACACACTTTTTACATGTACGGTAGTCTTCTAACAAAGTCCAACAGTGGAAATACGTAGATCGTAGCAGATTGTTTTCATCTTATATCTCATTTTTCATTTTTTATGTCTCAAAGATGAACATTTCCTCTATACCATTTTCTCCTTATCACATAAAGATATTGTGTTTACTATTCTGTGATGAAAATGGCAGTGGTGCAAACGTTTTTTTTTTGGGGGGGGGGGGGTTAATGGTTGATGTTTTGTCCAACTAAGGCTAATTTATTAGTAGTAGTAGCAGGAATAGAAGTAGTGTAACACTTTTTGCACAATAATTTGACAATTACAAATGAGACTTGCACTGTAAAAAAGTTTCTGCCTTAAAATTTTCAGTACAATCAACTTTGATGTTTAAGTCATTTCAACTTAAATTACATTAACTTAAAAATGTGTTAATCCTGTATAACTTATTGCCTAACTTATTTTGATGTTAAAGCAATGTAAAAACATAAGTTGTGAGAACTTATTGATCATATCATTTTTTACAGTGTACATATTCTGCTCACAAGTGATAGTTACAGTTCTTTGATTTTTCTTTGTTTCCTTCACAGATCACTTATATATCAAATATCTCAAGCAAAAAAATGATAATTTTACATAAAAGCATTTGAAAAGCATTTGAAAAGACATGATAAAAAAAGTTTACTTTCTTTTGTTTAATATAATATAATGGGGGAAAAAGTGAAACAAATTGCTCCTGGAACAAAAAAAGTGCCCAAAGTTATATACAGTAGTATATACAAAACCACTATAACTGTGATTATAAAGTAGTTTTTACACTTTAGCTTTACAGAGATTTCACACTAAATGCTTTCTTTTCCCTTGGTGGGTTCGTGTGGATTTCTGCGGGTGATTGGATCTCACAGAAAGGAGGCATTCCTGGCCAAATACGGAGGTCGTCCTGGGGCCACTAAAGTGATGGTGGTGGTAACTGATGGAGAGTCACATGATGCAAATCTGAGGAAAACCGTTATTCCGGCATGCGAGAGCCAAAATATTACTCGCTTTGGCATTGCGGTTAGTGAAAATAAAAAGATATACAGTCCTAGGTGAAGGCATGAATTCATATATGGGTTTTAATATTCAGTATTTATGAATGTTGTGAAGAGGTGAATTTTTGCACTTTTTTAGGTGCTTGGATATTATATAAGGAATGACATCGACACAAGCAAACTCATCGCTGAGATTAAGTCAATAGCCAGTAATCCAACCGAGAAATACTTTTTCAATGTGTCTGAGGAGGCGACGCTTATAGAGATTGTCGGGACTCTTGGAGATCGAATCTTCAACATTGAAGGTCCATGATAATGCTGATTTTACTGTGTGTTACATATAAATGAAAGCCTTTTTAGAGTAATGTAACATACATGCGTTTCTTTACAAACATATATTGTCAATAAATATTGCCTTTGTTTTTGTTCATTGACATCTTTAGGTGTTGGAAAAGGTAGTGGGGATAATTTCAAACTGGAAATGTCTCAAGTGGGGTTCAGTGCATACCAGACCAGAAATAAGGTGCTGGCTTTATATGTCTGTGTATTTCCATCAGTGTTTCTAGATGTTTTTTTCTCCTGGTGGTTTACTTTGAGTCTTGGTTCTAGGATGTGATCCTACTGGGAGCAGCTGGAGCATATAATTGGATCGGGACCATTGTTCACCAAACTGCTCAGAAATCAGACATTTTGCCCAAAGCTGCGTTTGAGAAAATTTTGGAAGATAGAAATCACAGTTCATTACTTGGTAAGCATTGCACCAGTATAGATAAGTTTGTTTTGTTGCATCTAATGAACTGAAATATCATAATTTTTACATTAACACTGGAATGTTTTTTCCAAAAGGTAGCATATTAGATTAATTCACTTATTTTTGTGTATAAATATTCCCCTGACATATATCCAGGCTACTCTGTGAGCTCTGTGACTGACGGCTCGTCTGAGTTTTATGTGGCCGGTGCTCCTCGTGCCGTTCATAGAGGACAGGTTATAGTTTACATCATTGACAGCCAGAGACAACCTGTGGTCATAGATTCACAAAGAGGAGATCAGGTACATTTGACCCTTAATGACCTTGAGTTTCATAAGAAAGTAAAGTCCTGTAATGTGTAATTTTGGTGTGTGTGGTTTGCAGATCGGGTCTTATTTTGGCAGCGTTCTCTGTCCCGTTGATGTGAACGCTGATGGAGTGACTGATCTGCTGCTGGTTGGAGCTCCGATGTACATGAGCGACGAGAAGTTTGAGACAGGACGAGTCTACCTGTTCACCATTACCAAGGTGATTTTGTATATTGTGCTTATTTCCTTCTCTTTTTTCTGTAGTTAACTACAGTATATTATATAACCTACTAATAAAGCGAAGGTTGTAAAAGATTTTTATACACTAATGCTGCATTCACACCATGTTGTAAATTACCATAATTATGAGATGTCAACATGTGACGTTCGACTCGCACTGCATCCGAAATCGAATACTTCCCTACTATATGGTAGGAGAAAAACAGTATGGCAACAGAGTAGTGTGTCCCTAATACACAGTATTAAAAAAACAGTAGGCGAAAAGTTCCAGGATGACCTACTTCTTCTGCCGAGTTTCTGAAGTGCGCATTCGATGGACACTTTACTATCCCATGAAAGGATTGAAAGGCCACAGGAAAGGATTTGTGAATGGAGCGAAAGCAACTGTCACATGACAGTGACAACATGGCAGATGTAATATGTCAGAATTTCATTCAAACTACACACGTTCATACTATATAGAACATACATTTTTAGTGGTCGCGAAGTAAGTTTCAAACCAAATGTAGTACTAAGTATGGATATCGGACGCAGCGTCAGAGCTCTTCATGTTTCTGTGGCAACACTATCAACGGCAAAATGAATCTGCGGTGGTGGTCAGGTGGTACAGCGGTCACGTGGTAAGAGCTCTCAAAAAATGCAGTTTACAAGTTGTAATTATGAGTTTTATGAGGACGTTTTTACATGTCTGCCGTAATTGACCGTTCGCAAAGGCCCGCCCCCTTTTAGTTACTGTACATTCACACCACCGCCGACTTGAGCGTCAAAGAAGCTCTGGCCGCCCTGTCAAGGACGCTTGTCAAAAAGTACGGGGAAGCTTGTTGACGCTTTGGACGCTTTGAACGCTCTGACGTTGCAGGGAGAATAGAAGTGTCACAACATGAAATGTAATAAACAGAAAAAAACAAGCAATACATTGAAGAAACCTTTTATAATGACAGCATTTTTATAACCGTTTTGGTCACATTTGGTCGGGAAAAAAAGAATAGTTAGCTATTACTATTATAATTTGCATTAGGCTATAAATGCAATTGGTCAAATCGGTGTCACCGTGAGCAAATGAATTGCATTCCCGCTTTAAAACGAGCATTCATAAATATTTCAAATAAAAGTTGCGCTCATGCGGTCCCTATAAGCAAACAACGTCATTTCATAAATAATAGGAAACCTGTAGGAATCCCAGCAACGGCGATTATTGGCTTCTCTTCCATTTTCTCGGAACTAATGTTTTGGTAGGAACGAAAGATTACATCGTATGTTTCTCCGGAATCAGCTAGCGCGAAGGACGTCTATATTCCGTTTGGTTGCTGGCGTTTTGCCGCTGCTTGCCGCTGAACCGCGTCACAGCTCATTACCATAAAGTTGAGCTTCTTTCAACTTTCTGATTGACGCTCAAAACGCCTAAAACGCGACGCCGATGGATTTGACGCTCCTTGCAGCTGAGAAAAACCAGCTTCCATTGAAAATGAACGACTTCCGGCCGCTTTGGAAGCTCAAGTCGGCGGCGGTGTGAACGTACAGTTACTGTTGCTATGTCCGACAAGCCACTGCGCTCTCACGCCACATGTTCTCACGCAGTGAAAAATACATTGCGGAGCAAAGAGGACACTGACAACACGCCGACAGACTGGACAGACCAGTTTACTTTTGATTTGAAACAAAGTCTGAACTTTCAAGTTAATTACAAAGAAATGTTTTGGCTCTTTAATGTGTTGTGACAGATCGCTGTAGAGGCTCAGTTAGAGCTGCTCGTGAACCGATCATTTCTTCCTTTTAGGGAAGATGTCAGTAAACACTGTTTTTCAAGTTCAAGTCCACCGACGTTGATCTACTAACTCTCCTGACTGCTTTGTCGGACAAAATGGTGGATTTGGCAGATGGCGGATTATGATTGGTCAGATCGCCTGTCAATCAAACTCCCTGCGAAGGGTGAATTATGATAATTCCAACATGGCACGAATGCACCTTAAATACCACCAAATTCAAAATGTTTGGTGTTGGTAAGATTTGTTTGATGTTTTTGAAAGATGTCTCTAATGCTCACCAAGGCTGCATTTAATTGACACTCAAAGTTAACAATTTCAGACGGATGGACATTTAAGGGATAATATAGTCATATATCACTTATTACACAGCTTTTCACCACATAAATAATGACGGGGACATGATATTGATTTGAGATAATACTCATTAATACTGATTGACCGACCTCGAAATGTTGCAATGCAACAATCCTCGAAATGCTGCGTAATTTATGAGAGCCCTTTATTATTCATTTCATTTTTTAATAGGGTATCTTAAGTAACCAGGGTTTTTTGGAGGGTTCTCAAAAGAATGCTCGGTTTGGGACGGCCATCACTGTCGTCCCAGATCTGAACCTGGACGGCTTCAGTGACGTGGTGGTTGGTGCCCCGTTGGAAGGCAATGGCCATGGTGCCATTTACATCTACTATGGAGACAGAAAGACCATCAGAAAGCAGAGCTCACAGGTAGAACGAAACACTTCATTGAGTTCTCAGCACATAAAATGTAATTGCAAGTGCCAAAATTCAGAATATTCTCACCAATTTAGAAAATTATTGGAACGAAACTGGACCCAGTGCTGAAGTACTTTGGCCGTTCTCTAGACGCCAGCGGAGATATGAATGGAGACTCGATCCCAGATGTCACAGTGGGGGCTTTTGGGAAAGTCGTCCAACTCTGGTGAGAATTTGAACCAATTGATTTTTTTACAACTTTGCGGGGGTGTAAAACAGCTCGATTAGATCGTTCCATGCAACAGGAGACCATGCTAATTTGTAATACTTCATTAACGGCCCACCTTCAACAACTGAGTGAAGTGTGTAACAGCTGCATCGACGGCCTCTGTCATGGTGGGATATCTGGATATGTTTGTGGCCAGGGAAATGATCGCTCCAGCTGTCCTCTGGAATCCCATTTTTCACCTCAGCAATTCTCTAAGCATCGACTTTCTGTGGGACTCTCCTGTTTGTTCCAAAACCCATAAATCAATTGAACGGTTGAGTTTTAATTGATGCATTCTTGAACTCTTTCATTGTGGGTTTAGGGGTAGCGCAGTTGCAGTGGTCACAGCCAAGGTTTCCTTCACCCCTGATAAGATCAGTATCCTGAGTAAACCGTGTCGCTACAGTGGGAGGCAGGTGTCCTGCTTCAAGGCTAAAGTGTGTTTCAGCGCAACATTTAAACCAACGAATCCACTGGGCCCAGTGGGTAAGGATACTGATTCTGGTCTGGTTTAATATTTTTAGGAGATGGACACATTTGGTCAGAGGAAGTAATGCATATACACATCCTTTTATAAAAACAGGTATCAAGTACAACCTGACCCTGGATGCTGACCTGCAGTCTTCTCGGGTCAGCCCTAGAGGTTATTTCAGCAACTTGGATCGGGTCCTCCAGAAAGACATCAGCGTCTCTGCGCAGGACATGTGTGAAGAGCATGATGTGTATGTGCAGGAGACCCCTGACCTCGTCAACTCAATTGCTTTGCGTGTGGACGTAGTTCTCAGCTATCCAGACGCAAACCCGGTTTTAGACGTCTTCAGTCCCAATGCGTGGGAGTTTTTTGTGAGTGTTGCGAGAACCAAAATTGAAGTGCCTGTGGTTTACTGTGATGGGCATGTGTTAAGAAAAAGGGCAATTAATAAACAAATGAATCAACTATGTCAGGGGATTTCTAACCTTTCGATCAGGGGCGTCAATTGGGGATGGAAGGGTATGGCAGTAGCAATACCTTGGCTACAATAGTACAATCAATCCAATTTTCCATGGAACCCCCTGGACCCCAGTTTAAAATCCTCTGACTTAGGCTATTAAGAATAGAAGAATGCATCATCTTTGTTCAGGAAAATCTTCCTAAATCCTTGTGTTTATCTCTGGGGTTTGGTTTGGTCCAGATCCCATTCTCAAAGGACTGTGGCCAAGATGAAGTTTGCTTCAGTGACTTGGTACTGAGTGTGGAGAGTGAAGAGAAACGTGGGTAAGATTCCTTCAACCATATGACTTAAACAAGTCATCAATGTTAATCTCATGCTAATCTCTTAATAATAAATGATCTCTTATAAGGAAATTTGAAATGATCTAATTAACTAGCACCCAATTTCTTTTGTGAAAAGTTTCCATATAAATCTCTTACACCCTTAAAAATAAAGGTTCTTTATTAGCATTGAAGTATTTATAAGTGTTTTGTTTATTTATTATTATTTCTAGCAAAACTCCACTGGTTGTCAGCCAGAACAAGAGAAGACTCTCCTTCACTGTGACAGTGATGAACAGGAAGGAAAATGCATACAATGCACGGGTGACAGTCAGCCACTCCAGTAACCTGTTCTACGCTTCTTTTACACCACTGGTACTTTACAACCAATCCAGACAATTCATTAATTATATTCTACTTGACATCAGCAGTACAATATATGATTGTGAAAAGAACTTGAATAAAACTGGGCTGGATTCAGGTGGTGCTGTGGCAGGCTATTTGTTTCACCCACACATTTATCTGACCAGAAGATTCTACCCGTAATTTAAAGGGACAGTTCTACCAAAAATGAAAATTCTGTCATTAATTACTCACCCTCATGTTGTGCCACACCCATAAGATGAACTTTCGTTCATCTTCGAAACACAAATGAAGATATTTTTGATAAAATCCGAGAGTTTTTGGTCGCTCTATTATGAGAAACGCAATTTACACATTCAAGGTCCAAAACGGTAATACATCATTAAAGTAGTCCACATGACTCCAGTGGTTTAACCTCAATTTTATGACGCGACGCAAGTGCTTTGTTTGCGAAAAAACAACAACATAATTTACCTCTATATTTGCATAGAGGTAAATACTGGATTGCACTTTAATTATGTATTTATCTTTCTGGGGCTTGAATGTGTAAATTGCTTTGCTCCCAGTGGGTGGGACTGCTCTCGGATTTCATCAAAAATATCTTCATTTGTGTTCTGAAGATGAATGAAGGTCTTACGGGTGTGGAAGGACATGAGGGTGAGTGATTAATGACCGAATTTTGGGTGAACTATCCCTTTAAGTGCAATATACTGTGTACTGTATTTGTGTTTTACTTAAACAGCACAGGCATGTTCTTGTGTTCAAAACAGCTGTTTTTGCTTTCTGATATTTCAGATTGATGGAACAGAAGTGAAGTGCACTCTGATGAAAGATTCAGACAAACTCATCTGCCAATTGAGTTATCCAGCCCTGAGGACAGACCAATCGGTGAGTCAGACATCTGCGAGCATTCGTCTTCAGATCTGACTGATAGGATTTTAACGATTTTGTTACTTTTCCTCAGGTTACGTTCGTGGTAAACTTTGACTTTAACTTGAATCGGCTTGAAAAAGATGCCAAAGTTGTCTTTGAGGCTTTAAGGTAAATATAGAAATTAAGAAAAGTAAAAAAATGTGACAGTTCATAGCTCTAAGATCCACAGATGAATTAATGTTCATCAATGTTTGATTGGTTTATTTGCACTGCAGTGACAGCACAGAGGAAACTCCCGCTGATAATTTTTTCCATGAATCCATTCCTGTCCAATACAACTCTGAGATCATCCTCAGCAGGTCAGACAACACACCCCTTTTATAACATTACAACATTTCCTTTATTAAACACCTATCAGGAATGTCTGATTCTGATTGGTCAGCTGTTGCATTCTGCAGTCTACTAGCTGTGCTAGTTTCATTTTTCTCGTACAGGGTTCCCACATTTCAGGAAAGCATTAAATGATATTGGAGCATTTCAAATGTGTGATTTCCACACTTGGAAAAATCATGGAAATTGATAAAGTTTCAGAAATTAAAACTGTCAGTGTAAATTTTTCTACCTGTCTTCTGATAAAAAGTGCTCTTTGTGACTGATCTCGATTAAAGTTTTTTTTTTTTAAATCCTCTAGTAATCATACGGTAGGCCTACCGGGCATTTAAAAAAAAAAAAAAAAAACTTTTACTCTGCAAAGATGCTTTAAAGTGATCGAAAGTGCCATGCAGTTAAAACATCTACATGTTACAAACGATTTCTATTTCAGATAAATGCTGTTATTTTTAACTTATATATTAATGGGGAAAAATTCAGTTTTTACAAAATTATTAAGCTGCACAACTCTTCTCAACATTGATAATAATAAGAAATGTTTCTTATTAGAATGATTTCTGAAGGATCATGTGACACTGAAGACAGAAAATTGCTGAAAATCCAGCTTTGATCACAGGAATAAATTACATTTTAAAATATATTACAATAGAAAACAGTTACTGTATTTTAAAATATAATACTATATTTTTGATCAAATTAATGGTGAGTATAGGATACTTAAAAAATTAAAACCCATTAAAATACATTTCTGATCCCAAACTTTGGAAAAGTCATGGAAAAAATCATGAAAGTGAATTGGTTATAAAGTGTGGGAACCCGTCTGGAGAAAAATCCTGAGTAACTTAGTAATTTATATAAACATTATATTTCTGTTCTGTTTTAAAACCTCTTTTAAAATAATGTTGAGTAGTTCCTCTATTTCTGCTTGAAATCAGTTAAATAAAACATTTTAACCCCATCATAATATTTATTTCTTAATGTTTAAATGTTTTTTTATTATATTCACATTTTTTTCAGAGAATCAAACTTAGATGTTTATTTACTGGAAAAAGAGGAAAATTTTGCAACCACAGTAAGGGGATACAAGGACATCGGCCCAGATTTTAACTTTAATTTAAAGGTGAGTTCATGTTGTAGTGAAATGGATAAATCCTTCAGGCTGTTCACTCATGGTAGTGATTCAGCCTGCTAATGTTAGTGTATTTATTTCAACAGGTTTCTACAGGAACTGTCCCAGTCAGCCTGGTTTACCTCAATGTGTCGCTGCCAAACAGCACTAGAGCAGGAAATCCCCTTCTGTACATAACCAGCATTAAAACTTCACCTGTGAGGAGCAATAACAGTTTCTTTTACACCCAATGTATTTAGCCATCCATATATGACTGAAAGCAGTGTCTGTGCATGTGGAAATGATTTGACGACGATATTTCCTGCAAACAGGCTGAAAAATTCCATTGTACCGACAGCAATCTGATCGACCCATTTAAGATCAGTCAGAAACCTTATCCAGCCCGATTCACTGAGGAGAGTTTTAGAGGAACAGAGGAACTGGTAGGTGCTTGATCTAATATTTTCCGGAAATCCAAGAAAGAGAAAAAAGCATTTACTGTTGTCATTGTTATTGATTGCGACACACAAAGGAAGTAATAACGAATGAAGAATGAAACCCAGTAATAATTATTTGTGTAATAATGTTTTCAATTAGATCTAGATGTTGATTTGCAAGTCAAGATGACTAATTCTGTCTCAGGATTACAAATAACAGGATGTCTTGAAATTTCCGTCCGCAAAGCCGTAACCGTATTGATCATCTGTTCACCAGAACTGCAAAACGGCCACATGTCAGTTTATGCGATGCGTCCTGAAGGACCTGGAGGAGAAGAATGATTATTACCTGAATGTTACTACAAACATTTGGAATGGCACCTTTGCAATGGTAAGTGAAATCATCTCATTACTTTTCTCATACAAGTGTTGGGGTAAAAGTCCCCCTGTAGTCAATCATTTTATCCTTTGAAACTCATCTTTGATCACCAAAATGACATATTTAAATTAGTGCTGTCAAACGATTAAAATGTTTAATTGTGATTAATCGCATTAATGTCATAGTTAACTCGCGATTAATCGCAATTAATCGGACATTTTTATCTATTCTTAATGTCTCTTGATTTCTTTTTGTCTAATTTTTTTATCAACATGGAAAAGTGGATCGGCTTGCTTTGTGCAAATGTTTTTTATTGAAAACAACATTGGCATATACTGTGTTCAATTTCACACTAACATTCTCACTTGGAGCAAATAATCTCTCACACAATGTAACACTGTCCATCAATAAAAGGGTGAAAGAAATACTGACGAGGTCCTGATATTAACGAGGGGGCGGAGAATTCGCATCAGCTGTGTGTGTGTGTGTGTGTGTGTGTGTGTGTGTGTGTGTGTGTGTGTGTGTGTGCTTGGCGATCATCAAGTGGTATTTCAGACTGGACGTGCTGCGATGATGATAGCTCAGTTCACAACGACAAAACACACAGATCACTTTGGTCTCGTCAATGGAACCATTTGGCAACTTTTTAAAAGTAAACTTTCCATTCAGAATCTTATTGGCATCCATTTCGGCGTCTCGCGCTCGTCATCCAATCAAATTGTAACGCTAACCAACTATTTGGCCGGCTTGCAAGCCCAAACGAGTGTGTGCGGCGTGCCTGTTGTTTTGTTTCCGGTCTAGCTAGATCCGCTTGCGCTTTGATCGACGAAGCAACAAAACGTCCTTGCGCGGCGCAAGCCATTGAAATGAATGGGTTTCATAGCGCATACCGCGTCCTGTTGCAAAAGCATGTGAAAAAAAAACGACAAAGTTTGCCAAAAAGACCATTAATCACGCGATAAAAAAATTGACGCCGTTAAAATGGGTTTGCGTTAACGCCGTTAATAACGCGTTTAACTGACAGCCCTAATTTAAATGCTTTTTCCTTGAAAAAAAATATCCATGCCTTAAAATAGCTTGAATGTAACTCTACACCCTTCCCTCATTTAGTATACGCTGTTCTATGAATATGCAAATTAGCCCCGCCTCCACTCACTCACACCAGCTCAGAGATTCACTCGTTGACGATCACACGTTGACCTGATTGGTTACAAGGTAGTAGGGATGGGACGGTATGAAAATTTCATATCACGATTATAGTGACCAAAGTTATCACGATTATCAATATTATCACGGTTTTGTTAAAATGAGATGGAAATGTTCAAAAAGAACTGATGCTCACCCTGAAAACATTTGAAAATCAACAAACAAAAAATACAATTAGCAGGCTAGCAGCTATATGCACTTTTTTAAGCATAAACATTATATTAACATTAACATGGAGCCCTGAGAGTGAGAGGTATAAGTTTTCCTAGTGCAGGTTTTAATGAACCCGTCATTAAACCCTATCATTAATAATGATAATAACACTTATGGATGTGTGTATGACTGAATATTATTATTATTAATAAATAATAAATCGCTTTCTCTCTCTCACACACACTCACACGCACGCACGCACACACACTTTAAATGAACAAAATATGTTGGTTGGGTCAGGGTGACTAAACTACTGGAATACTTATAATGTCTGTTGTAAATAGCAACGCACTACACAGCGCACATCCATGTCTCGGATCACCGTGGACGCGGTGTGTGTCTTGCGTCTCAGTTTTGATTGTATTGAAAATTAAATCAGAGTAATTTAGTATTAATACTACTACAATATTGTTGAAGTGATCACATTTACTTTACGATTGATTTGGACACTGTAACTTGTATAATGGATTTATAAACCGGCAAGATTTAAAAACATTAAGTTAATCACAATTCAATATTTCATGTCCCTGAAATTATTTCTGTGGTAAAAAATTAAAAATAAAACTGTAATAAGTTTACTATGAATTAGGGGTGTAACGATACACAAACCTGACGGTTCGGTTCGTCCCACGGTTTTGAGGTCTCGGTTCGGTTCGGTTCGGTTCATTTCGGTGGGGTGGGGGGGGGTTAGAAAGCTAAAATTGCTTTTATTTTTTATTAAACAGTGCTTTAATGAGCAAATTGAGTCCTTGTCTTTAAATTAATTCAATTACAAGTAAACGTTTCTCAAGGACAACAAAATTATCTGCTAATGCTGTAAACTACAGCCCTTACTTGCACATGATTACTATAACATTAAAGCTTAACAACAGAGCCTAGACTTTTAACCTAAATTATATAATAATAATCAACACTCAAATAACAAATTGTATGAAAACATGTAAACTGCACATAAGGCAATTTTTGCATTAACATGTTTTTACTCTAATTTGTTATTGTCATATAATAATTTACACAGTTGCTGTTATTTTCATGACAACTATTTTAAACATACATTAAATAATCAAGACATCATAAACAGGTTAAGTAAAATATAATATATAGGCTAATATATATCATTTATTTAGTGAAAGAGTTAGCAAACCAGCAAGCTGTGGACACTGAATGACTTGCCTGAGGTAAATATAAAGCTATGTGAAAAACTAAGCGTTTTATTGACGTATTTCCGCTGTTGAAACACTGATTGAGTGTTTACACGAGTTATGATGCCTTTCAGTAAGTATACTGTATCTTTCAACATACCTTCGGGTGTCCATTCATGTTTATTCTGTAACTGAGGAAGAGATGATCGCGCTCCGCGCTGCCGCATGCATACAGTGATATCTGTCACGCCACATCTAAGAGCGCCAAAACGGCATTTATTGTTTGCATTTCGTGATCAAATAGACATAATTTGAAAGATTACACCTGGCTTATTATCAAAAGTAACAAAACACTGAGCTTATTGCGATTATATGTGGTTAATGGTGGTTAGGCAACAGCCCTGTATTCGTTGTGTACACATAACACATGAGGTGCAATGAGCCGGGGCTGGGCGGGGCCGCAGGGGGCGGGGCGCGTTCGGTTCACCATGAGAGTATCGCGATACGTATCGTGGGTGGTGTATCGCGGTTTTTCGGTTCGGTTCAAATATCGTTACACCCCTACTATGAATGAATACAATACATTATCCCTTAAATGTCACCCTTAATAGTTTGAATATGTTCGTTCGTCTTGGCTCAAATCCACTTGCTGTAAAACTTTTCTCTTCGCGGAAGCTTTGCAATAATTACAAGTGAGATAATGAAATAATTCATCTCCAATACATTTTTTGTCTAATTATTTGCCCAAGTTAGTTGTGCTATTAAGGTAAAAAATTAACTCAGTGGGTGGTTGTCACGTAACGTTAGATGACTTAGCAGATTTGACGTGTTTCCCCCTTTTGCAGCGACTTTCCTCTTGCAAGATTTGCAGACAGGCTGCCCATCCTCGATTAAATTGCCCTCGGGACTCTTGTAATAGCCAAAATACGACCATACCTCCGATTTTGTCCTCTTGGATGGCTGAAAAATCTCCCGTGCGCTGTCACTGCCTTCCGCCATGTCTTCTCGCGCAAAAAAAACAACATTGCATCTGCGCGCCTGCTCGCGTAGCGCCTGAGTCAGACTGATTCTGGCTGGACAGGATTTACCGCGAGTTTTCAAAATCACGATAATCAAACACGGTTTTTATGATAATTAAATTTTAAACGATAATACTAACCGCCAGGCCATTTTATCGTGGTTTATCGTGAAACCGGTAATCGTCCCATCCCTACAAGGTAGTTTGTGACGTCAGAAAAAACAACGATTTCAAACCGCGTTTTTGAGACTCTCTTTGGTTCACTGCAGTTTTAAGGAGAAAATACTCAGCAATGGTGTTGAGTTATGAATTTGCACATGGTTTGTCTTAAAACATAATAAAAACACCACACAGTCATATAAACAACATTAAAAGCTTGATTTTCACCACAGGGGGACTTTAACCATGTGTTTGTTTGCCCATTCAAGGCTGATTTCCTGTACGTCGTGCTCTCTGTGAGAGCTGATATAGAGACTTCTCAACCGGACCTACTGTTCATCGAGCAGAAACAGCTGAAGGTATTGTCATCATTTGAACACTGCCTCAAACGTCTTCCGACACGTCGACAGTCATTACCCATGTCGAGACAACTGACTTGAGTTCATTGCAGGTTGAAGTCAAAGTGAGCCAACCTGGAGCTAAAGGGGACGTCCCGGTGGGCGTCATTGCAGGGAGTGTTATCGGCGGTCTGTTATTATTGGCTCTTGCCGTCGCATTGCTTTGGAAGGTGCTTAATTTAGCTTTCTCCTCACAATGTCTTTTCAGCGTACATCTTGTGCCATTGTCTTCCTTTAAAAACCAATGTGTTTATGTTCAGCTTGGATTCTTCAAGAGGAAGTATCAAAAGCTGATGAAGAACGAGGAGAATGAAGGGGAAGATCAGGATCTGAAGGAAAACAGTGAGGCGCCCTGAAAGATCGGCCGAGACTCATTTGGAGATGTCACAGGTTTCTTCCCTGACACAAATGTCCAGAACGGGGTTAGAAAGAGTGAACTGAATGAACTGGAAAATGCCGGTTTGATTACAATGCATTAACTTACAACTGGTATTCCAATCCCATTCATTTTTCTCATATGCTTTTTCTCTGCTAGCGGGTGTATCTTTTGGCTCAGTCTTACCACTTCCTCTGAGTAGAGTATTTAACTAGATCTTTTTGACTATTGTGACTTTTGATTATTGGTGTCATATGCTGGCATATGAGAAAACATGGACCTTTCAGTTCTTATTTGATCATTTGTTTTATAGTTGAGTACGAAAATTACCAAACACATAAGGCTCCGATATATTTCAAGCAAAATCGTAAGTTCGAAACAGCTTGCTGCTATAGCGAACTTTCTGGAAAAGTTTGTTCTGACTGGTAAACAACTTCCATTGGCCCGTGGCGTTTATGTAATAGCTGTGGCTCCGCCGTCTTTGACGTGGAAATCCTTCCCGTTTATTTCTTCTGTTGTTCAGTCCTTGGAGGTCAGACGCGAGTAAAAACATGAACACACTGGAGAGTTGTAATTCTAATTAAAAGAGACACATAGTATTTTCACGTTTAATACTGTAAAGCTGCTTTCTTTAAAGCAAACTATTGTATAAAGTGCTATATAAATAACATGACTGGAGTGCTGAATTGCAGAGCTTGTGCGAAAATCCACATCACTATTATCAGATGCTTTAAGTCTTGTTTTCTCACCGCTGTCATTTTTGTTGTTGAAAGGAAAGCTTGCAGCACATATTTACATAATCATCTAAATGTGGGCGGCGTCTGGATGGTCGCTTTTTTATCCCCCTAAGCCAAGAATGAGTATATCTGGGCCTTTGTTATGTGCTTTATTATATCAGTCATAGTGAAACCATTTCAGCAATAACATAAAATAAATACAATAAAATGTAAATGTGTTATGGCCAAAGCAACACCCTGTAAAACTCTTTCTGTAAATTCTACAGCTGCCACTTTTGTCCGTACTATGCAAGAATCATGAGCAAATAACTAAAGTAATAAGCAGTGCTACTCTGCATAAAACATCTGGGAAATGTACTGATACTAAACGAGAAAAAGTTAGTGTCTATTAGTCGTAAATACTACTAACGAATTAATCAAGTTAGTAATAAGAAACAATGCAGGCAACACTTTTTAAAACCGTATTATATTTTACATTATATACTACCCGGACAAAAAAAAAAAGTCACTGTTTGGATTTAAATAAGCAAGATATTACAAGATCTTAACCAGAAATTGATGCACCTCTCAATGGAAATAAATGTTGTGATGTTATTTTCATCAAGAGGTGCATCACTTTTTGGTCAAGATCTTGTATTGACAATGCAAGAGTCCAGCACTCTGTAAAGTCTCCTCCAGCACATCCCAAAGACTTTCAATGAGTTTAAGATCTGGACTCAGAGGAGACGATTCATGTGTGAAAATGATTCTTCATGCTCCTCACAACCATTCTTTCACAGTTTGATCCTGATGAATCTTGACATTGTCCTCCTGGAGTATTGCCATGATGCGTCTTCCTACGTGGTTGTTAAAGAAATGAAAATCTATACACTCCATCAATTAGGGTTAGAAGAACTGTTGCCAGACATATAACATGCTAGAAACATTGCATTTATGATTCAATCATAAACTCTTAAGCATTTGCCTATTTAAATCCAAACAGCGAGGCCGGGCAGTGTATAATGCTTTTGTTAATAAACACTCGAATACTTTGAAATGTCTAGGAATTACTGATAATGTTAACTTTTATTTAATGTTTTGAAATGACAGTTGATATAAATAAGTAGGTATGATTTTGTATTAATTCAGGGTTTAACTTCTACTGATGGTGTGACAGGAAAAGAGGCCTGTCTAATCAAAGGCAACATAAGCAACAAAGATTTTCCTTAATGTTTACATGATGTTTTTGCACTGGTACCTTTGTAAAACGTTCTATTCTTTACACACACAAAAAAGAGCAGAATATACTCGTTTGATGAAAATCTGTATTTGTGTTTCATCAGGTGTTACAGGAGAACTTGAGCTTTGTATTTTTTTCAATAAAAAAGTGCTTGATGCTTCACGAGATTTACTGTAGCTCATTTAACAGTTCAACTTTCCTTAGAATCTTTTCCATCATCCGCCCACAAACACTCCTTGTTCTCTTTCCAGCAAGGCTGCCCAGACTCATATATTTCCTGAAAAGAACAAAATAATTACAAACATGTTGTAAACAATTGCACAAGAGAAATGATTACACTTTGATGGCAATAATTAACACGTTACAAGTTGTTATTATATAACTATAATTTCGGTATCACTAAATTTCAGGGTGACAGTTTCGCATTACTACATGTACTTAATTACAAGTAACCATTACCGTAGCTCTAAAGTTAATTAACATTACTCTGTACTTACTCAAATAAGTACTATGTTACTGTCACCTTAAAATAAAGTGTAACCATCATTTCTTATAAAGAAACAAAAAGTCAGTGTTCTACAAACAGGGTATACTGTCAAGTCTTAAAACTTTATCACTTTAATACTTAATAAAGTTAATTATACTTAATAGAGGCACAAATAACCTTTTTTTTTTTTTTTTTTTTTTTGAAAACTATTTGCTTATATACCACCATATATACCAACCTAGCATGGAAACTAGCTGGACAAATGGCTGTTTTCTGAGTTTTTGACCTTCTCAACTGTATCCAATAATTATAACCATAAGTCATGATACACACTTTATAATTCTAATGATTAAATTTGTAATATTTGCCCTGTTAAAAATTCCTTAACCCTTTATGACCTGCCATAGAACAATTCCACCAGAGTATATCTTTGTATTTTTACATGCTGTGCTGTCATTCTTTTGAGCATTTTCATATGCCATACATCAAAATAATCCTTACTCTCCCAATTTGAAGGCTATGTTTGTAAAAAATCAATAGTAACTAGATAAATATCTCAAAAGTGCAATAAACAAAAAGAAAAACAATTTTAATTATTTATTTTTTACATATTTTATTCAATACAAAAAATGGATAAATGTCAACCTCAAACTTGTCAATGTGAAAAACGTGCATAAAACAATTTAAAACTATACAGAATTGATTTGAACTGTTTACATAAATTAGTTAAGATACACTCATTTTTACACTCATTCAAAAAAAGGGAGGGGAAATGCCATGTAAAATATTCAATTACATTTGTGGTCAAACAGATAACATTTTGCTTTTGAATATTGATTGGACATTGAATTGGTTAAAATATAAAATAAATAGATGAGCAGACGTATAGTTCATCGGACGCAATTAGTATTTTCAAAACCTCCGCGTCCGTGTACTTTCGTTTAGACATAACGTTGCGTGCGCGCACGCACGTGTGTGTGTGTGTGTGTGAATGTGCTTGTATTTGTGAGTGTCTAAAGGAGAAAGAAATGATCAAATAAAGCAATGGTAAAAAGACAATAACGATAAGGAGGAACATATAGCAAATGGGAGTCAAACGTGCGATTTTTTTTTTTTTTTTTTTTAAACCACTTTAGCGGAAATCCCGCCCTGCAGCCGATTTCATTGGTTTAGGTTACAGTGATGACGGGTAGGTTTAGGGATCAGTGTTTGGTGTAGGCAATCTGTACAGTGATTGACATGAGCAATGAAAACTTTAGAATCGGCTACAGGGGGGGATTTCCGCTGAAGTGGTTTGGGAAAAAAAAAATCACGCGAGTCAAACGCATGGTCAAATGACGCAGCTTGTGACGTCACAACATGCGACACACCCAGGGGTCATAGTGCACAGAACGTGATGCGTCAATGAGCCATCGGAAGACGTAACTATCAATCGCAGATCTACAGAACATGTGTGCAAAGACGTGCAATGCATTTTTGTGTTTTTTTTTTTTGTAAACGCATATTACGCAGTTTGTACAGACTGATTAGAGGGTGAAAACAACGCAACATGGGCATGTTGGAGGCTTGATCTGAACATGTTACATCTCTGGTTTTGTATGCAAAAAGAATGATTGAGCTAGCAATTTGGTTTCAGTTTCTATAGGCTTTTAAACAGACACACGCGTCGGTCTTAAAGGGTTAAAGTAACATTTCATGTTGTACTATCACTTAAAATACAACATGGCAGGAAGACAAAACTCATTATTATTTACACAAATTGTGTCAACTGCATTTGTCAACCTTATTACTACGTTTGCAAGGAAAAGTGATTCATTAAATATTGTCCAAAACTTACTGTAAACTTAAGTTTATTAATAACTACCAAAAAGCATTTGGAAAAAGCATCTCCTCCTTTTAATGACCATTTGTTAAAAAAATAAATATGTGTACCTATCTAGGGTAACACAGAAGTCATGCACTACTAGGTCTATTCATACCTTTTTCCAGATTGGTACAGTGGCTTTGAGTGTGTCGATGCCGTACTTCACCGCCTCCAAGGACTCACTTCTGTGCGGTGATGAGATCCCTATTATAACGCTTGCTTCTGTTATAGGAACCACACTGTGGACAGAGCAGGGAAAGAACAAACATATTCTTTACATGTAAAAATATCAAGCAATGAACTCTCGTTATCTAAACAAACTGTGAGACTCACCCAAGTCTGTGTTGTATGCTGATATGTCTGACGCTGGGCCACTTTGTCCTGATGTCACTGCAGATCTTCCTCAGTTCTGACTCTGCCATCGGAATGTATGCCTCATATTCAAGACGTATTACTTTCTTTCCCTCAAAATGATCTCTGGTAGTCCCTGAAAAAGGAGATTACATTCGAATCCTTCATTTCACCCTTCTGCTCTGGAAGGTGCATGTGCTTGTTGGAGGGACCAGGGTCTGCTGATGAATTGTAATGAATTTGTGTTTCTAAAATGTTTAAATTAATCATAAACAAAAACAATTATATGTATCTGTAAGAAAGCCAACTCTAAACAGAAGCAATGATCCAACTACAAAAGACTGACCAATAAACAGAGATATAGCGCCACAGGAGGGACACGTCACAGATTCAGAGACGCCATCAGCAGAAAGCTTGTCCGTCGTGAGTGTAATTAGATCTTGACCCTGATCTGCTGCCATACCTTTAAAAAAACAGAAAACATTCATTTAAACAAAAGAAATGTATGTATGTACAAAAAACATGTTAATATAGATGCATACATACAGAGAGACAGGTAGGCTATCAGATTTGATGCTAACCTTGGTAATTCGTTTACCCTCCACTAAGGGGTGGTATGATGGCCACCTCGTCTCCCTCTCTGAGGGTCAAGGGCTGAGCACCCAGAGGCACGTACTCCTGCCGCACTGCCAGGACCACCTGATCCCGTAACACAGACAGTCTGGCAAACAGGACAAAATCTCAGTAAAATCTCATCAGATTCAGAACATAATGAATAAAACATTTTTAAAAAAAATGTAACATGCTCAATCAGAAAATAATAGGTTACAACAGATCATTTGTTATTCTAAGCATTATTTATATGATTTATAGCATGTATAGTACAATACAATTTAAACAAGTCTTCAGAAGGCAAAGAAAGACACTTGTCCATATGCATTAAATATTTTACACTGGAAATACCCAATATTATTACATGAAACACACACACACACACATATATATATACAGGTCCTTCTAAAAAAATTAGCATATTGTGATAAAGTTCATTATTTTCCATAATGTAATGATAAAAATTAAACTTTCATATATTTTAGATTCATTGCACACCAACTGAAATATTTCAGGTCTTTTATTGTTTTAATACTGATGATTTTGGCATACAGCTCATGAAAACCCCAAATTCCTGTCTCAAAAAATTAGCATATCATGAAAAGGGTCTCTAAACAAGCTATTAACCTAATCATCTGAATCAACTAATTAACTCTAAACACCTGCAAAAGATTCCTGAGGCTTTTAAAAACTCCCAGCCTGTTTCATTACTCAAAACCGCAATCATGGGTAAGACTGCCGACCTGACTGCTGTCCAGAAGGCCATCATTGACAACCTCAAGCAAGAGGGTAAGACAGAAAGAAATTTCTGAACAAATAGGCTGTTCCCAGAGTGCTGTATCAAGGCACCTCAGTGGGAAGTCTGTGGGAAGGAAAAAGTGTGGCAAAAAACGCTGCACAATGAGAAGAGGTGACCGGACCCTGAGGAAGATTGTGGAGAAGGACCGATTCCAGACCTTGGGGGACCTGCGGAAGCAGTGGACTGAGTCTGGAGTAGAAACATCCAGAGCCACCGTGCACAGGCGTGTGCAGGAAATGGGCTACAGGTGCCGCATTCCCCAGGTCAAGCCACTTTTGAACCAGAAACAGCGGCAAAAGCGCCTGACCTGGGCTACAGAGAAGCAGCACTGGACTGTTGCTCAGTTTTGCATGTCATTCGGAAATCAAGGTGCCAGAGTCTGGAGGAAGACTGGGGAGAAGGAAATGCTAAAATGCCTGAAGTCCAGTGTCAAGTACCCACAGTCAGTGATGGTCTGGGGTGCCATGTCAGCTGCTGGTGTTGGTGCACTGTGCTTTATCAAGGGCAGGGTCAATGCAGCTAGCTATCAGGAGATTTTGGAGCACTTCATGCTTCCATCTGCTGAAAAGCTTTATGGAGATGAAGATTTCATTTTTCAGCACGACCTGGCACCTGCTCACAGTGCCAAAACCACTGGTAAATGGTTTACTGACCATGGTATTACTGTGCTCAATTGGCCTGCCAACTCTCCTGAACTGAACCCCATAGAGAATCTGTGGGATATTGTGAAGAGAAAGTTGAGAGACGCAAGACCCAACACTCTGGATGAGCTTAAGGCCGCTATTGAAGCATCCTGGGCCTCCATAACACCTCAGCAGTGCCACAGGCTGATTGCCTCCATGCCACGCCGCATTGAAGCAGTCATTTATGCAAAAGGATTCCCGACCAAGTATTGATTATTGAGTGCATAACTGAACATAATTATTTGAAGGTTGACTTCTTTTTTTTGTATTAAAAACACTTCTTTTATTGGTCGGATGAAATATGCTAGTTTTTTGAGACAGGAATTTTGGGTTTTCATGAGCTGTATGCCAAAATCATCAGTATTAAAACAATAAAAGACCTGAAATATTTCAGTTGGTGTGCAATGAATCTAAAATATATGAAAGTTTAATTTTTATCATTACATTATGGAAAATAATGAACTTTATCACAATATGCTAATTTTTTTTAGAGGGACCTGTATATATATGAAGACTTCAGATGCAAAGGCCTCTAAGTCCGTTTAAAGTTTTTGTTTAATACTGACATTTTTATCGGGCTCCTATGTATAGGTTTCTACCCAAGTACCGAGATTTCTGAGGCTGGGATTTAGTGAGTTTGAAGTGAAAGTATTTGATGAACGGAGAGCATTCACTCAATATTATTATCTCATTTTTGACAGAGGTGGCTTTTAGAGGCTTTTGCATCGGAGGTCTTCATATATATGACATGATAAAATTAGTTAACATTTATGCCAGAAAGTAACATTATAAATATGTATTACTTTATTATGAATAATAATACACACATAATAACAATTATTGCGTCATATAATTAATATTATAAGTAAAAATATATATTATATAACAAAAATAATTACCATATGTAATACTGATATAACATTTATAACAATGTGAAGTTGTACACTGCACAGGAGCGCAACGCATAAACAAAGTCTCTCTGGTTGTTGGACTGACGGCATCTGTTTGATTATAATGCGTCGATCACTTGCAGTGCAAATAGCACTGATTTAAAAATTCTACAAAAGTATTAATATAGTTGTGATAATAATTCACCTCGGATGTCTGGTCTCCAAATCCTGCCACAGCTGTAGAGATGTTATGTTTGACGGAACAGTGATGTTCTCCGCCTTAAGTCCCGTTAATTCGGCACTTTTTGCAAAGTACAGAACCGACACCTGCATAACGTGTAGATATATGGGCTATTATGACAATTTCGAAACTGTTGCCAAAACATTGAAGTTTATTGAATGCCATTACGTGATCTAAATCTGATTCGTTTTTTTTATTTTTACTTGCAGGTGACTGATCAGATAATGTAATATTATGTGATATAATTTAATAATGTAATATTTCAAAAGCAGACTTACCTCGGTATTCATGTATGTACATTGGCCAGACACACGTGTAAAGTTCAAACACTCGCAGCGCGTGCTTCTGCTGTCAGCTCGAGGCTCCAGCTCGTCTTCCTCAAAGCCCGAATCCCATTGGTTCTGCTTCAGGTCAGCTGACTCATGGCCAGGAAACAGACAGATCATGCAATTGTTTATTCAGGAATTCAGTCAACCTTATAAAGGCTTAAAATTTAATTTGATAAATTCGCACTTTTACTCCTCTATTATGTATTCTATAAGATTGTATCATTGTATCCTATCCTGGCTTTATCCTATTTAACCCGTTCCTGAAATTAGCTCCGCATTTCCATCATTCACCGGCAGATGTCTCCAAATCCAAATTCACATGTCCAACTGGGCCATTCACCAACCCCAAATATAATGTATAAAGCACTTTCTTAACGGTTTACTATATTTAGAGACTCGTGTAAAAAACTACATACATATATAACATTTCTAAGCTTCAAGTATACAAGAAAAATAAAATAAAAACAACGGATCAAACGCACGCCTCGCCATTATTAAACAGCCGATGGCTGTTGTTGTTCAGTAAGACGATTCTGTGTGGCATTCGATCAATCCAGTGACATCTCTAACCACAGACCACAGCTGTGCAACGTATGTCCCCGTTTCACAGTGATATTTATTAGCAACGTGTGGGACACACTTGCAGAGTCTTGCTTGCATTTCTCCCAATTTTCCGACAGAGGGACAGCAAGGCAGCGGCTACCTCAGACATATCTGGCAAGCCGCTTCAACATTTATTTCTTAAAACTAGTATCTATTTTATGTTACCAGTAGGCCTACTAAGTCACCATGAAATCAAAATTGACCATTCTTTTTTTTTATGGAATATTGCCGTGTTTAGTATAAATGATTTATCTGTGCATATCATTTTTTAAAATCCATGTACCATTGTAATCTTTATTCAAAATAACTTCCCCTCCCTCTTGCAGCTCATTTCTCCCCTGATGACGTGTTTACTGGCAGGAGGGCAGGGTAACCTGTAACCTCTCACTCACATGAGATCCAGCAAACCACAATCCAATCAATTCTGGACAAAATCAAGTAATGCCCTACATTTGTTCTTGTTCGAGAAGCCGTTTAAATCGGCTTAACATTCCTGAGCCACAATCCTTATTCTGAATTCAATGCCGAAAAATGTCCTACTAGTTGAAGTCACTTGTCAGTATTGAGTAATTAGAAGCAAATAAGGAATAAGTACGACACGTTAAAATAAAGGTTCCAAAAGGGTGTTTTCGGATAGCGATCCAACAGAAGAACTATTTTCAGTTCCTCAAAGAACCTTTCAGTGAACAGTTTTTAAAAGAATATTTTCTTCTTAGGGCTTTTATGAGATTCCGTGGATGTTAACGGTTCTTCATGGAACCACAGAAGCCAGTAAAGAACTTTTATTTTTAAGAGTGTAGTATCTGATAAGAACTTATTTGCATGGACGTAACAGCTCATCTAAACACCTGGTCTACACTGCAAGTTCACGACGTCAGCAGCATCACAGGAGTTTGTCGTGTCGCGTCACTAGTTGTGTAGACGGGGTGTAACTCAACACCCTGATTGCTTCCTTTTGAAGGAGGATTTGTTGTGCTATATTTACAGGTTTGACCCTGGGGAGGACCAAACAACTGTCTCAACTATTCTTAGAATGACCGTATCCTTGAGTCTATTAATACCCATCAGAATTCACAGTAATAGACCACTTTAAAAGATTAACGCTTATCGTCCAAACTGAAATGGATGGAAAACTTTGTGGATCAAAGCAGAGGACTCAAATTAGTTCATATGAATCCCACGGCATGGAGATGCTGTTGCATTGATGGACATATTGTCCATTCATATTGTCTGGTTTGCTGTACAAACAGCTATATTCACTGATAAAGAGTGAACTATTTTATTTTTAAGTGACAGTTTATAGTAATCCAGTAGTTCATTATGTTAGATCATAATTTTGTGTTCAGCATTTACGTGTAAAAACTGACTTTAACTTCTACTATTTGATATTCTAGGCTTTTTTTTTAACAAATCAGCAAAAATCCAGTAATTTCTGAAACATTTTTATGTATTAGGCTATATTATGTATTTTGATAGACATTTTTTAATAAATAATACATAAAATTCCAAGTTAGGCATCAGCCCTGTTAACTATAACTTACCTTATCTGTATAATACTGTACAATTTCATAACTAAAAAATATCTCATAATAACAGTCTCATCCCATTGTGAACTCTCTTTCATCATCTTATGTTGGTCGGCTGGTGTGATATTAAATAGTCAACCCTGCTACCAAGTTGCCATGATTTTACAGTTAAATTTGCAGGAATATCCATAAATTTAAACCTAATTTCCCTTTCTTGTAGACACCTTTCAAGACCTCGAGCACAGGGCTAGTAATGACAATAGAAATATAAAACTGTCAGCCCTGTTACTTTGGGCACAGCTCTATTCCAACGTATATTACATTTGGTTACATATATTACATTAATTATGCATTTAAGTAAAGTGTAATAATAATTAACCATGTGTACTTATAGGGTTAGGGTTGGGATTGGGGTGTGGTTTAGGGTTAGTTGCATGTAATTATGCGTGATTTGTAACCACATGTAACTTATGTAACAAGGACACTGTAAAATAAAGTGTTACCTTACATTTTATTTATTCTCAGATGGCACTTCCCAATGTATTAACACTGAGCACTTGAATTTTCTGAGAATATTTACAATCCTACAATCAAAGTTTTTTTTTTAAATCTTTTTTTAATCACGTCAAAAATAAACTATTTATTCTGTAATTTAGCATAACCGGGTTCTGTTTGAGATACAGTTCAAACACAAAGTTTGGCATATGTTGAGAGAAACTATTTGTATCAAATAACTGTTGTAATAATCAGCCTGTTATCCACAATAAATGCAAACAGACCCCCAAATCACTTTGCTGCTGTTATCCAACTCTTTGAACCCTATTAAAAACATAGCCCCAAATCATAATGTTGCTCTTGAGAGGAGAAAGTTTCTAGACTTACAAATGTCACCTGATAAATGTCGGTGGGCAAACTATTACAATGCTCTCCCCACCCCCTATGAAGTATGAAGACCGCCCACCACAGGCATCCAACTCGAGACCCCTTATAGATTTAAAAAGCGAGACGGATTCAGTGTGTATGACAGTCACTGAGTGCGAAGCATCGGGAGAACATCTGTCTGTCTGTAGTCCGTCTGTCTCCACTTTTTCTGAGGATGCTACAGTTACCGCGGCTCCGCCAGGGCGTGATCGCGCTTCTCATATGGTTCGCGCACTTGATGGAACAGCAGAAAGTACAAGGTAAAGTGACATTTATGCTTTGCGAGCTGTCTTAATAGTCTGAATGAGGAATATTATGCAGTGTTAAAACCATTAATGCATTGACTTGGACTTGAGAAGGTTGAATGGTGCGTTTGCGCGCTGGCGCCTCTCATGCGTAAAAACTAAAAACATATAAGTGAACTTGTTTTCAAGACACCTAGCTGTTATAATTTATAGTCGAAACTCATTAGAAAAGGAACCATGTCTTTGCAGGCACCTTACTGATCTTTAAGTGATTGATATTTTTAGATGATGTTAAACTTTGTGCAGTAAGTGGGGTATTTTTTTTTCTCTCCATTTATTATGTTTATAATGGCATTATGTCTAAACGGTTGAGCATGTTTCCGTGCAAGGCACAAAACGCTTGCACAACCTCAATATATTGTTTCTGAAGAGTTTGAGTGGATTCAGATGGCAGAAGGACTCTCTGAACATTTGGAATTTCAACCCAAGTAAAAAAAAAAAAATCATTTTCAAATGTTTGTTTGATCTTTTACCTGGATCCAGCAAAAATCTATGGGTATTTTATAGTCTTACAGCAACCTGGCACTAAAGATGCAACCAGATATTCAATATTGAGGTGACCCAAGGTGAAAAATTAAGAATCGGTCATTGACTGTATTGATTGTCCGACGTGGTTATGAGCACTAACTGTCTCCAATTAGCTACATTCTATTATATTGAGTGATAAATGAGCAGAATAGTATTCAGCCTGTATGAGGGGGTAATAAAGTGACTCTTTCCAGCTGGCAACTGCTGGCTTCAGCAGGGCAAGAACGGGAGATGCCAGGTTCTGTACATGTCTGGGATGAGCCGGGAAGACTGTTGTAGAAGTGGTCGTCTGGGCACGGCGTGGACCGAGGAGGATGTACCCAATAACACACTCTTCCGGTGGCTGATCTTCAATGGCGGCGCACCAAACTGCATACCTTGCAAAGGTACTGCACAAGAGTGTTTTCATCATTTGGATGACTGGAAGTAATCTGGAAGAAGCTAAACATTTCAAATTTGATTTCGATGGTATATAGCATATACATAGTGCAACCCTTTGTCAGTCAGAAAGTACATGACCACGTTTAAAACACAAATATTTATACAGAACTGATATGTCAGTTATTTATAACCTTCTTTATTGATTCTACAGAGACTTGTGATAATGTGGACTGTGGTCCTGGAAAGAGGTGCAAAATGAACAAGCGGAATAAGCCACGCTGCGTGTGCGCTCCAGACTGCTCCAATGTCACCTTTAAAGGGCCCGTGTGTGGCTCCGATGGGAAAACGTACCGGAACGAGTGTGCACTCCTTAGGGCCAAGTGCAAGAGACACCCTGACCTGACTGCGCAGTACCAGGGAAAATGCAAAAGTACGGTCACTCAAGAGAAAAAGAAAACAAAATGTACTTGACTGATTAGTTTTGTTGCGCACAAATCATAGGCGTACATTCTTCCAAAGAAAAAAGAATGTCTTTGTAATCTTCAATCCATAAAATAATAACCTGCTCTGCCTCTGAAACAACTTTTTTACCGGTGACACCACATGCGTTTATTGGATAATATAGGATTTACAATTTTTAACATTAGTTAACTGACTTAGTTAGCATGAACTAAGAATGAACAATACTTCTTCAGCATTTATAAATCTTAGTTAATATTAATTTCAACATTTACTAATACATTATTAAAATCAAAGGTTGTATTTGTTAACATTAGTTAATGCACTGTGAACTAACATGAACAAAGATGAATAAAAACAGTTACATATGTATTGTTCGTTGTTAGTTCATGTTAGTTAGGCTAATACATGAACTAATGTTAACTATTTAACCTTATTGTAAGTGTTAGCGGAGCAATTTTCAGTTACATTCTTTTAATTAACACCCACTTTTAATCCAATGAATATGGAAAATTGAAGTCCCAAACTAAATTTTTCACAGAATATCCTTTTTCTCCTAGAAATACGTCACATTACAGAAGTTAAATGGTGGCGAATGTCACTAAGCAAGGCTTAAATCTCGAACTAAAATGTGCATTAAAATGAACAGAATGATAACTTGCTAGTAATTGACCTTCATGTCTGATAACTTCATGTCTTTCTAATAAAAATATTATGCCCAGCAAAATATATATATAGAGAGAATAAATAAAAGATATTATTTTATGCATAAGCTAGGTTTAAATCAGTGTGTAAAAGCTTGTTAGCTGCAGAAGCTGCCAATTTTGACAGGTTTTTATTTTTCGACAGAGTCTTGCTATGACGTGCGTTGTCCTGGAAGCTCGACATGTGTACTGGACCAGACCAACAACGCCTACTGCGTGACCTGCAACCGGCTTTGCCCTGAGGTGACCTCGCCGGAGCAGTACCTGTGCGGGAATGACGGGATCGTGTATGCCAACACCTGCCATCTCCGAAGGGCCACGTGCATCATGGGACGCTCCATCGGAGTAGCCTATGAGGGGAAATGCATAGGTGAGAATAAGACAAAAATCTTGCGCTTGCACAATCCTCCTTAAACATGTGGTTCTCATTACTCTGTTTTCTGTTGCAATAACACATTCATGTTTCACATGGGTAGAAGTGACTGTTGCTGCTTTTCTGCGTTATTTAATACCTCCTCAAACCACACTGAGTGAAACAAGACTAAAATTAACATTCAATGTGGCCCAAAGAAGTGGTTTTACACAAAGTGAAATCATATTTTTTGGGATAACTTCCTCATTTGGTTCGTCTACTATGCTTCAGACGCCAGGTCCTGTGAAGACATCAAATGCCGTGAGGGACGGAAGTGTCTGTGGAATAAGCGTACGGGACGGGGACTGTGTGCGGCGTGCGAGGAGGACACCTGTCCCGAGAGTCGACCGGGCGACAGCGTGTGCGCCAGCGACAACGTCACCTACCCGAGCGAGTGCGCCATGAGGCAGGCCGCCTGCTCTTTGGGCCTCGTCCTGGAGGTCAAACACTCGGGCTCCTGCAACTGTAAGTAGAGGATGCTAAGCCTGGCCGCACCCTTGTCCCGCATTCCCACCCCCTGCCAGATAAACACCCCTCTTTCTTACCCCTCCCACTCCCAAAAAGGAACACATGGACTGTCAGAGAGCATGTATTCGGCTTCCTCTCGCAAAGACATTCTGTGTTTTAACTCAGAGGCAATGAGACGTCCTGATGCATTAGAAGTGTCCAGGACGGTGCAGATGTTCTCTTGCTCATCTATTGATGTCTTAAATGAAGTTAAGCCGAAATCTTTGAGGGTCAAGCCTGGAAGGATTTCTGTTTGGGATGCGAGACAGTTCTGAACATGCCGCCGCTCCTCCGCAATGGTTACACTATCTGTGCGTCAGAGACAGAAACGTGACGAGTTTCATGTGGAAATTACATAGGGACGTAAACTCACTTAGCGTGCTCTGTTTTGTGTTGTCTCTGCCTGTGGCTGACCGGCTCAGCGATGATCGCGTGATACAGATGGGCATGTGTGTTATGGACAAAGAAAAGCAAACCTGTTGCCGTTATGGTGCACGCTCAGAAATATACCAGTGTTTGGGGCAAAAATACCACTGAAAGTGACAAAAATGCCCTATAAATGTAAAATACGGGGGCAAAAAAAGGTTTTTAACATGTATTTTAATACATAGATATATTTCTGACATATATTTGAATTGAAGTTCTTGAAATGGTTGGTATGCTGTGTGTGTGTGTGTGTGTGTGTGTGTTTTATATGGTTTAGAAATACATGCCCAGAAAATCAATTCCAAGAGGCAAATATTGTCCGCGGAATTTAATTTCTGACCCCAGCTAACATCTTTGTCTATCATCTTTATGTAATAAAGGGAAACTCAACCATTTTTTTTCACTGTAGATTTGTTATGTCCATTTTGCGCAATGTGAAAATATTATTTCACTTACCGTACTCTTTGTTTTCTAAGTATTCTTTAATGAAAAAAGCCACTTGAGGGCCGTTCACACCAAGAAGGACGATAACTATAAAGATAACGATAAGGATTTTTTTAGGCACAGAAATGATATTCCCTTACGCAAAGAAAATATATTTCCATATATTTATGATCTATATATTAAATGGTTTAAATAAATTGGAAAATATATGGAATAATAAAATCCATTAATATACTACAATATATTGAATAATGTTGATTAATGTGCATGTCGAAAACATGTAAAGTCTAATTGGTCAAACACAAATTAGTTGAGTTCAAAATACTGAGTTCTAAATTCTCATGCAAATAGTTGCCTCAATTCTTTTGAGTTACACCAATGCAATATTTTTTACAGTGTGTGGAAACTGATTGCCTTAAATTTCGCAAACATAATGCATTCTCAAACAAAATATTGCCTTGGTTTAACTAAAAAAATAATTGAGGCAACTATTTGCATGAGAATTGAGTATTTTGAACTCAACTAATTTGTGTTTGACCAATTAGACTTTACATGTTTTCAACACGCACCCTTAAGTAATACCAACACAACTTTTCTAGCAGAAACATAACTCAATTGACTGAAAGTAACTCACGTAAAGAGTAAATATATTGTCACATATTTTTCAACATATGAAAAGCAGCACTTCCTTATGTATTATTCAATGTAATGTAATATATTGTTCTGTATATTTTTCAGTATATTTACATTTTTTCCGTAAAGGTCGCTGGAATCGCTTTCATAACGATTTTATCCAGCTGAACGATAAAAACATTGACAGCCAATCAGAATCCATCCCGTAACAAGCTCAAGCATTTAAAGTGACAGACAAGCGAGCACCTAGAATAAACAGAACGATGTCGTCCGCTGCTGTGGACGCTAATATAGTTATCGCTATCGTTCTTGGTGTGAACATACCTTTACTCTTCACGTAAAATGTTTCTAGACAAGGTCACTTCTTTTGTTCTAACCTTATACTGGTTCAAATGTGGGACATAACAAATCTCATGTGGAAAAAATGTGATTTTATGTTTTGTATGAACATGTTCAGATGGTTCAGTGATAAGTTAGAACATTTGTTAACCTTAAAGTAGAACCATCTTTAACCAGCCCGAGTCTGTGTGTGGTATTCGTCATCTTCCACAAAAGCAATATCTTTGTTTATAAGAAGGGATCACGTAATGTCTCTTTGCTTGATTTTATTCGATTCTGTACAATGACTTGACAAATACAAGAAATTGCCTCCGCTAATAAAAGACAGAGGTAAGGCCCCATTCCACAGAGAAATTCAATCCCAGGCTCTCCTTCAACCCTCAGCTGTGATCCCGCAAAGCATTGTTAGAGATGCTTTGGGAGAAAGATGCAAGAAGTCATGCAGTAAAGACTCTGTGCCTGAATGCTGTTGTGTTTTATACTAATGCAACAGTTGCTATATTCCTCCGCAGCGCTCTCAGAAGAGACGGACGAAGAGGAGGATGATGAAGATTACGCGGATTATAGCCATGTGTCTCTGTTACTGACTGGATAAATCACATTCAACAGCAGGACTCCATTTAAGCACAGAGTCATGTTCATATTGTACATACATGTACTCTTATTTATTTTCCGCAGACATGTGGAAGATGCTTATTGTTCTAGATGTTTATTTATACATTTTTGTCTTCTTATTTATACATTTATAGTCCGAATAAATGAACTGTCTACCGTCTTTTCTTTGTCGTCTTTGGAAGAATATTATTTATTATAATGTGCAATGTAACTCTGTATGTGTTTTGAAAAGTTTGTGAAGAAAAAAAAGCTTAAACAGTTTTTGTCATCCTCCCAAATGGAATATCTGCAGCAAAACTTGCATGTGTTTTATTTATTTGCAATCTAATGTTCACTAATAATGTATTAAGCGTAGATCTGCTTCGGTTTACAATCAAAGCTGACAAAAGCAGCCTTTTCAGTAAAGTCTATGTATGATTTTGACACATACACCAAAAACAGTGGTTTTATTTGACAGAAAAAACGTTGGAATCAATGCATTGTGTTTTATAAAATCGAAATATACCCTTGATGTTATTTTCTTGCCTATACGTTGCCTGTTTTTACGTGGGTTCTCAGACAAAGGAATCGTTTATCATATAGTGTATATAATTAACAATATCGATCTTAGCATTGTTTTCTTGCCATTTATTGTCTTTTTTATTTTAGAGATCCAGCTATAAATTTATAGTTTTGTATTTGTTTGTAAATGTTTAATGTATATAAAGTTAATGATGCCATTTGTAAAGATGCAGTATAAAGAGTAAAATCTGAAAAATCTACTTCAGTTACTGAGAGTATTATTCCGAAATGTGTGAAGTGTAAATCTTGTCATTTTAAATCTATGATCCAATGTTGGGATTTTGAAAATTCTTTCAGAACGTAATTGGCCCTGACCTTGAATCCTTAAAGTGGGAATTTGTTATTCCATGCTAGTCACAAACAGATTGATCTGAACACACACACACACACACACACACACGCACACACACACACACACACACACACACACCAATCAAGTTCTGCAGAAGCCACCGGAACTGTCTGAGCTGCAGTGGAGAAACTAATTTGCCAGGAAGTTTCACAGACGGCTAATTGTAAAGGAGAGCGTCACCACCTCTTTTGCTTTGCAAGGCTTCATTAGACGCTTATCGTTAATTCAAACCCACAGAGATGTTTTTCAGACAGTGTGGGAAAACTATACAGACGCCTTTGTATATCAGCATTTCTTTCTAGACTCTAAAGAACAGTTCACACCAAGGACGACATCTATAAAGTTAACGATAAAGATATACTGTAGGTTTTCCTTACATTTTCTACATATAAAAGAATAGCAGAGTTCACACCACAATCATAACAACAACGGATATTGTATAAGTCAATTTCAAAGCGATTTTTCCGGCTGATGAACAACAGCCAATCAGAGTACAGCTGATTTAAGAGCGCGAGCATTTAAACTGGCAGACGACATTTTAGGATACCGTTGACGCTAATATTATCATTATAATTAGCCTTCTTGGTGTGAATGGGCTTTAAAGGTTTAGTTCACCCAAAAATCACCCTCAAGTCATCCCAGGTGTTTATGAATTTCTTCTTTCAGCCAAACACAATAGGAGTTATATATTTTTTAAAAACAGGCTCTTCCAAGCTTTATAATGGGAATGAATGGTACCTTAGATTTTGAAGCCAAAAAAGTGCATCCATCCATCATAAGAGTAATCCATACGGCTCCAGGGGGTTAATAAAGGCCTTCTGAAGCGAAGCGATGCGTTTTTGTAAGATAAAATATCCTTATTTAAAACTTTATAAAATATAATCACTGGCCTCCGGAAACGGCCGTACGCGCGATCACAAGAGAGTCGAGTTCTGACCTCTGACCCGACGTATGACGTGGGACGTAGCGTAAGCTTGAATTGACAAAGGAGGAAGCGCATAGGACACAGCAAAACAAAATGGTGATCACGAATAAGAAGTCTAAACCAAGAAGTTAAAAAAAAAACAAATGTCAAAGGATTTCGCTATAAAAGAAGAGGAGGTCCTTTATAAGTCGGGTCAGAGGTCACTCTTCCGCCAGAACTCGTCTCGGACGTTTCCGGAAGCTAGTGTTTATAGTTTATAAAGTTTTAAATATGGATATTTTTCTTACAAAAACGAATCGCTTCGCTTCAGAAAACCTTTATTAACCCCCTGGAGCCGTATGGATTACTTTTATAATGGATGGATGTGCTTTTTGGACCTTAAAAAAACTCAAGACACCATTCACTCCCATTACAAAGCTTTGAAGAGCCAGGATATTATTTAATATAACTCAGATTGTGTTCGGCTGAAAGAATTAAGTCATATACACCTAGGATAGCTTGAGGGCGAGTAAATTATGGGATAATATTCATTTTGGGGTGAACTAAATGAAGCTATTCACAAACAGCCCCAGTGATAATTTACTTTGGCTTCACTGAAACTAAAGTAAGTGTAAGGTGAGGTCTGTCTGTGCTGGCAGGGATGATCTCTCTTCTCTCGCGGGACAGCTGAATCAGCAGTGGGCAGGGGGAATACGGGCGCCCGGTCCCGCTGATACCTGCTGAGCAGCATCTGTGATAGCGCAGAGACAGCGAAGAGTAATCATATCTGAAATGACTGCAACGAGGAAGATGGTAATCAGGAGTGAACACGGTGTCACTGTCTCAAGCTTGTTTTGGAAAAATAGCAGGCTGCCACTGTAACGATGTTAAGAAACAGCTGACATTACATGAGAGAGGAGAGACTTTTTCCCATTGTTATGCTGATAGAGTTGAAATCCCTTGACATTAATAAGGATTTATATTTGAGTTATTTTGTGGAATATTAGATCATTTGGAAAGAAATCCCTTCCTATGTAGTATTTTTGTCCAGTTAAAAAAAAAAACTTAAAAAAACGTGCAAGATCTATCCTAATGTGTGCCAAAGTGAATTGTTATGCAACTCTTCAACAGAATTTAATTCTGGCTGTCAAGCTCCAAAAAGAAAGAAAAAAATATTTTTAAAAGCCCATACAACGTGCGCCATGTTTCATACAACAATAAAAAACGCATTTGAGTTTGGAAGGGTTTCATGCACATAATCAAGCTTTCGCTGCTGAATTGTCAGCAAAAGAAAACACATCTTACCCAAGTTGTGAATGTGTTTGTATACTGAATTGAATGTGAAGACAAAAAACATTGTTTACCGCAAAATTATCACCTTCATACTGAGCTGTCTTCATGTCTCTTATTAACTTACCAGCTCTTTTAATGAATCACAGACTCATGAACTTACAAGCAGGCTATACTGGTTTAAATCATTTTTATGAATCATTCATTGAATGAACTCACTGAATCAGTCAGAGTAAATTAACCGACATCTGACTCACATATTTTCAGTGATGTTCGACTGTAAATGAAGCATTGGCAAGTTTTTCAAATTAAAGGTAATTTCGGAGGGGCTAGCAATAGCGAGCTAGCTTTGAAAGCATGAGATCCCGCCCTCCCTTCAGAGCGCCGCTTCCTTCAAAACAATGAACGCAGATTCAGCAAAGCTTCACAAGAGATGTCTTAAGCACATAACAGTACAATAAAAATGAACGTAAACAACTTACAGAGCTATTACTTGTAGCACCTGTCTGCTGTGGGTTCATTTTGCCAGTGTTGACAGGCATACATCCGAGTCTGAGGACGTGAACAGCTCTGGGTAGAATCTCACGGGTTGCCCTCTTGTACTTACGATTACAACATGGCGTGAACGCAGCAAAATCTTGTTGTTTTGGTTCAAGAGGAACTGTAAAAGGCGGCTGCTGTTTGTTTGCGGCGCTCGCTCAGTGACTGTTTATAACCCAGATAGCACTCTAAAAGTCTATTTGATGTGATGTTTACATCTGGAAGACGTATTTTTAAGAGTGTTTGGTCATCTGCAATACGTCTATAGGACGTTTCCTGTCAGACATCAAATAGACGTTTAGAAGATGTCAGTTTAACATGCATTCTAAAGCATTACATCTTAAAGACATCTTCTAAACGTCTATTTGACATCTGACAGGAAACGTCCTATAGACGTATATTGCAGATGAGCAAACACTCTTAAAAATACGTCTTCCAGATGTAAACAACAGATCAAATAGACTTGTGCTATCTGGGTACTGAACACGCTGATGATGTGTGACGTCTGCACGAGCAGGTGTGTATGGAAATACATATGTTGACAGGCAGGTAGGACATCCAATAATTGCATTCGGACCGAATGCAATGAATGTGGAGTCCAATCATTGGACGAATATTTTTTGGTACTGAGACTTCCACAGAAGATATATTTTTGAATATTTAGACCACTAATATTGCTTGCAGTTGTTTTTTGTTGCAAAGAGAATTGTCTCTAGTTCACAGTGGATTAACTGATGTTAACAACTTTTTATTTTAATAATGTATCGGTATGAGATTAACATTAACAATGAACAACACATCATTTATTGATCTTAGTTAGTTCACGTTAACTAATGAAGTTAACAAATAAAACCTTATAAAGTGTTACAAAAAATAATAATGGAAAATGTATATGTAGAAAACGAAATTCTAACTAGAAAATGTATTTTTTTGCAGTGCAGTACAAACATTGATTTGAAAGGTCTATGATTTTCTGCCAAGTTCATGCAAAGACATCCTTGTTCTCTCTAGGTATAAATCGGTACTAAAAAAAAAGCATAAAGTGTTGTGTGGCACAAACAAACCGTTCGGAGAGAACCAGTCTGGAGAGCACAGAGCTCTGTGGGTCATTTCCTGACGGTTCATTGGGGTCTCTCTAGCAACCAGTCCACCGGATCCCCGCTGGGTCTCTCATTGAAGTTCAATACAAACGTGCGAGTCAGTCGATGTCTGCGAGACAGCCACTGGTCATCTGAGGTTTAGCTCAATCTGTGTACGACTGATGCCTGGAAATAGCATGAGAAATGTACTTGAGGGTGTAATCGAATAGTTCTGCTGCTCTGGACAGCAGTCAAAACAGTCTCTTCTGCCAGTCTCTGTCCACTTGTGACTAAGGCAAACCAGAGTGTTTCTGTTGCAGCTCATGCACGCAGTATACAGACCTTAATCTTGATTTAAACACTCAGTCTGTTGTCTTAAGTGTTTATGGCGCGTTATTAAAACCAGAGAGGCCTGTAGAGTCAGTGACTGATGGCCCTATATGGAAAATCCACGCTTATTAATGTGCTGTTGACTGTTTTTGCCATTTCAGAAATGTTCTCCCTTAGCAGTCATATAAATTTGGTTTTAATTTGAGCAAGGAAAAGGAATGCGCGGCGCCATCAAAACAAGCGTCCGCTTCCTCAAAGCTCTTCAACGAGCCGACAGCGAATCGCATTCGAATCTGAGGGAACCGAATCTGCCGTTAAAAACAATCAGCAATTAAAGCCTGGCATGAGGCTTTGAAACAAGATCACAGACAGCCGCTATAAGAGACTATCATTGTGTTCTAACATTACTAAGAGTTTTCCTCACTCGCTAATGGAGAAAGTTTCCTAAATGAGCCCGCATGCCTCGTTACCCCAGACGGGCCGGTTTTGATGTTCCAGTTTTGAAAAGAGGAGAATGTACATTTTGTCCTTACATTTGAACTTTGTGTCGCAATACAATGCAAAATGGCATGTGCGCTACATTCACTAATGGAGGCAACTCCAGTCACAGGCCTAACTCATTATAATCATTCATGGGAACATGCTTGTGGAGGTACGGCGGCAGTAGGAACTGCACATTTCTCCTCTGCATGAAGGAAAAAAGCACTGCAAACGGGTCGTTGCGTAAATATGGCCTAGTTAAGTACATTTCCATTGGCATTCTTGAGTTTCATTGTGGCCGATTAGGCAAAAACAATTCTGGTCAATTTTGAGATTTTGGGCTGCATGGCTTTTCACAACTTGTCGTTTCAGACTAGTGGAAAGAAACCTCTGAAATACACTTTGTATTTATTTTATTGCACTTTGTTTCCATCAATTACAATACATATCTTTAAAGTTAGTTTCTCAAAATGTGTTTTTTTTTTCATGGCCTTCCCATGGTATCGGAAATGTCCTACTTCCCACTTCTGAAGTCGGGATTACGAGCTCGTCGCATTCAAGCGCTTTGTTGTCCGAAAGAGAAGGCATCATGGAGGACACCAGGTTTATTTGTGCCTATTTATTGGGAAAATCTTATTAAAGCCAAAATATTTAGCATCCCATTCATTGGCAACCATGTAAACATTGACCATATTATCTATAGATTGCCGACAATTCTGGAATTTCGGTCAATATACAGGCTATTACTTTAAAGATGGATGCGGATGAGCTTTTTTGGGCTTCAAAATCTCAGCTACCATTCACTCCCATTATAATGGAAAAGCCAGGATATTTTTTAAGTCATAGAAAGTCATATACACCTATGGCTTGAGGGTGAGTAAATTATGGGATCATTTTCATTTTTGGGTGAACTAACCCTTTAACGACTGGACGAGGCGATGTAGCCATTGTGGAAAAAACTAATAAAGCATACCAGTCAGAGCAGTGTTCTGCCCTCCACCATGTTTAAAGTTTATGGCCCGCACAACTTGGGAACTTGGGTATCAGAATTATCCCTGAGCTTGCCAGAGGTAATACGACTTGAGAGGGTGATCATGTCCAATTTTTAACTAGGAAACTCATATTTACGATCATTCCATTCACGAAGGCAGCATTAAATACACCAAACATTTATTCCTGACTATAATCTGAAGGTTTTTAAAGAGGCTTTGTTCATATAGTGCATCATTTGCCTAGTTTTATACAATTGTATTCCAGCTGTTGACAGTATTTTCTGATTTATGGAGTGATAAAAAAAGAAATATCTAAAATCCCCACTCTGTAAAAATCTTTTGACTCGAAGAATTGCAAACATTTTGTTGACTTATTAATGTAATCAAAGTATGATAATATCTATTAGTTAAATGTTTTACCCTTTCTACCTGGGGTGTCTTGCCTCAAAGGGATAGTTCAACCAAAGATTTAAATTCTGTTATCATTTACTCAAAGTCAAAGTCAAAGTGTGGGGTGGGGTGGGGTCCAGTGCGGTTGTTTTGGCCCCGTATTGACTTTCATTGACACGAGGGTGAGTAAATGGACAAAAACTGTTGAAATATTCCTCAGAATATCTTCTTTTGTGTTCCAAAAACAAAAGTTTGATAGTTTGAACTATCATTTTAAGAGTTGCAAAAGAAACTCATAATAACTATATAAAAATAATAATAAGACACTTTCTGAAACTCTCCCATTGCACAAGATAGAGAGCATTTTAAGAAGATTACTGTAAGGCTGTCAGACAGACTGACACTGGGGGAAAGGAAGAAGATATTGAAAGTTGGTCTTGCAGACAGCTTTGTGAGGTTCTTCAGACATGGTTAAAGTTTAAAGATTAATAAAGTGTTCATCTGTCTGCATACTAATATTCGTCTGGGATATAGCGTGAGTGAGCAATTTCAAATGCTCTCAGGTTGAGAATGTCTCTTCTCCAGACACAATACCATTACCAAAAGATGAATCTTTCAGAAGTTCTTTCTTTTACAACGTCATTCTGTCTAAACAGTCAGATGTGTCAGTCAGATCTCAAAATCAGAGGAATAATTTTCTGTCTGCTCCCAGAAAGCAAAGTCACAGACAATTGTAATGTTGTATTGAGAGATTATTAACTGAATTACAGACAGAAGAACTGAGTGTCAAGAGGAAATGAGACAGAGGTCAAACTCTCTAAAAGAAGTTATATTTCAGGATGTCTGCTGTCAGCTAGAAGAAAGTTTCTTTAACATGCAGTCATACACTGTAAAATCCCTGTAAAACTCCTGTTAAACTGGCAGCTGTGGTTGCCATAAATTCACAGTAAAAAATAGTGACAATGTTTCCATTTTACAACTTATAACTGTATATTTCATTAAGTGATATAATGTTAATATACCAATATACTAACAAAATCTGACTTTTTACCTTAATATGTACCGATAACCACCACAATAGTACAGGTGGCACAGTAGAAAACCGCATGATGAATCAGAGCTCATCGTAAGCAGCCTCTTCATTAAACATTAATGTTACATTAACTAAATAACATAACACTAATGTGCATTACCGATAACAAAAATAAGAAGAAACAAAATTATTGTACAAATTTTAATCATTTGTGATGTGTAATGCGGTGTAATTTACTTGCAAAAATCATAAATTTTACAGTATTTTACAGTTAAATTACATGTGTTAAACCATCACCATATATATACGGTAACTTACAGTTAACTAATTAACATGTTTCTACTGTATTTTACTCTTCTTTTTTTCAAATAAAATAAAAATATAATAAAAAATGTTTTAGTGTACAATAAACACTGGTCTAGTGATTGTGGTCCCACTTACCCTAAGGAAGGAAAGCGAAGAATATTTGAACGATTTGCATTTGAAATAAAAATATGAACTTAAATAATAAATACTGCACATTATTCATATTTACATAAACCAGCCAATATTTGAATATAGCAAGCGAAACAATTTTAAACATTTTGTAAAAATATTCGTATAAATAATGCAATTAGCACTTTCTGCATTTGGAGGTAAAGTTGAGCCACAGGTACAGCATAACATTCATAAAATGAATTTTACTTTTCAGTTTTGGCATACGTTTTAGAATCCAAAAAACCCCCAACAACAACACTAATTTTCCTCATTTACATCTGTCAAATACAGTCAGGTGCACATGATGATCCCTTTATATACTGAATGTATATTATTTATATAATGTAAACATAATTTGATGGATGAAGGGGCTGACGCATCTTACCCCACTCTCACCTAAAAAAAAAAAAACCTTTCACTTAAATTGTAAGTTCGCCGATTGTAAGTTTTGTATTGCTTCAATATCAGTAGTTTATGTAAAGGAATGTCTACTCTTTCTCTGTTACCTGGACCGAGAAATTCACATTTATTTGTCAGCAAAAGTTTTTGCGCCATCTGACTTTTGGCCAAGCTCCAGGGCTTTCATGAAAACGACAGATTGTACTTCCACGTTTTTGTATCTCTGGACACGGAGAGTCTGATCGACAAAGGGTTATTAACAAAACTGTATTGTAAGACTAGTGTTATCATGGAAAACCGCATCATACCTTGTCTACGCTTTAAACAGCGTTCTACATACTATGGCAGCAGCTTTCTTACCTGTACGCGTTGGCGTTTTGCTTTGGGAAGTTGGGCAGAACTGACAGATCAGATGGACAACTTACAATTGTTTCCCCTCTCATTGGGCTAAAACTGTGCTCGTCGTCATCCGGTTTGAAATATTGACTACAAACACAGAGGTTTTTTCAGATTTTTTTCAACCGTGGTGTTCTCTCAATATTCTTTGCAGCCTTACCTTTTTGTTCCCACTGTTTTGTTTTTACATTCCCAGCATCTATAAATGTGTCGTCTGTCAATTTAGCTCTAGATCTTGTTTTGAGTCAGGTTTATTGGAAATCCCTACAAGCCAATGAAAAGCAACAGCCTCCATCTAGTAGTTTTGTGGGTTATGAGGACAGCTGGAAATCACTGTAGATGACTAATCCATAGACAGGGAAACACTATGACTAATCACTATTGAGCAGATGAGCCATAGAGATGCCGGCGTTCCTTACGCTTTAGTCAGAAGACAGCTCAAAGCCTTCCAGATGACTAAAACAAGGGGGAAAAAATTGCTTTAATTGCTGTTAAATGGGTCAATGACACAATAATTGGAAATGTTTTTAATTTGAGAATTAAAATTAGCTTAATAATTTTTTGGGGCAAAAATATCAGGATGGTATCTAGGTATCACAAAGCAAAAAGCCCCTTTGAAAGAATGAAATTCTTGAAAACAAAACCTTATTCCCTATTATTTCTATTTTTTCAAAAAAGCATTTTTGTTAAAATATTATAAATATTTGCAATTTTTTGTCTGCCAAAAAACACCATAAGACAGGAAATGATCTCATATAGAGAGAGCCCCTGAAAACCCCGATTACAGTGTCAAGGTCAGTAAGTCTAGATAATGTTCCCGTCCATTATTCACGAGACAAAAAAGTGAAACACGATACCATCCTACACGCAAATGACGAAAGACAACACATTTGTCCTTCTTCTGCCTTTATTTTCCATGTTGCTCAGTGGAAATGATGCATAAACACACATAAACACTGTCAAACATGTGAATGACTTGATGCCACCTTGGTAAACTGCTAAAAGTCCACCTAGACTTTTTTTTTTTCTCTTTCTTTCCAGTACAAAGATGTCCTTTCCAGAGACTAATCTGTAACAAATGTACAAATATTTGAATTACAAAAAGGCAGCTGAACTGGTTCGGAGGGTATAAAATTGTAGTAGATATAAATAAAACACAAGGTGATGGCCGAGTTTGACGATGACTATGCATTCGAGGTGTTTTTCAAAGGATACCTGCTTTTGGAAGTGTGGCTGATGTGGCACATGACTGGTTTGGTGGCTCTTGCATTAGTTTCCTCTGTTCACGTGTCTGGGAACTCATCTAAACGGGAGAACTTGGAGACTAGAGGAGGCGTGCTTATGCACAGAGAGTGTTTTACATTCAGGGCCAACAGAAATACAAAAAGAATCACAAACAAATAATGCGATATCCAAACAAGCACATGGTCAATACATCATGCATACAAAATCGAAGGCTCTGTCATTGTTCACCTACAGGGACTGATTGTGATTTTAGTGTCTATGGTGAAAAGTCAAACCGGCGTTATATTTTTCAGTAGGGCTTTGTCAACCATTACCATCCAAGATAAAGAGATAGATGAGCAAAACCCTGGATATGTTCAGCTTTGAAATAATACTAGACCAAGTTATAAAAACACCTTCGTGTCCTCAATGATCTTAAATCAAAAATGTGCGTTCATCTAAATCTCCAATCGAGTGCGGCTCCATGCTGTTTAGAGATATTACATGACAGGAGAAGATTTTATTATGTTTTTCTAAGACTCAGCAATCACTCATAACTCCACTTTTCACTTCACAGCCACAAATATTTAAGACGGCAAATTTGAATTACATCTAAAGACTGTCATTTGTGAGAACACACACTGAAACGTTTGTTTTAAAAATACATTATCACTCACATTAAGGCTTTTAAGTACAAACTGGCAACTCTCACTCTCTCAAACACGCATTCACGCAATCACTCAAGAACAAACTACGGACATGACTTCCAGTTGCCCTATGTGACCAAGCATATGATTAAATCATCTATTTAGGAGCAATGTGCAACTAGGTCTGTATTAAAAAGAACTGATATAACCATTTTACTGACAATGGTAATCGTGTGTTCTGGGTTAATACGTGTGGTTTGAGAGAAGGTATCAAACTTCAGGGCTGAAGTACCTTCTTTTTCTGCAGATATGCATCCTTACGTGAGGATTTACCAAAGTCCATTTTTCCATGGCTCAATTAGTTTCACCACAGTAACAAAGTTAAAGTAACTACGTAGTTTACACAACGGCGGCCATGGTGACTGGAGATGTGCTGGCCTGTGGTGAGTTGGCGATGGGTAGTGTCTGAGGGATGCTGGGATGTCGTCCCTGCCTGGTCATATCCTGTCTGCGTCCTGGTCCTTCTCCTCCAGCAGATGAATGAGCTGACCAAAGCTCTCCTTTACCACGTCCATGTTGTCCACCGTGCTTCCCTCCAGAATCCAGCTCTTGCCTCGTGCCAGAGGTTCCAGCTCAAAATATTTCTTTATCTGTGCGTGAAATGAAGAGTTGGAGAAAGAAATGAGGCTCAATTAGTTGGAGACTTATACTATCAACCTTGTTTTTGGCGGCCATTTGTAAGTTGTGCCATTTGCTTCCACTTATTTTAGCTGTACAAAAACAGTCTTTTGTGCTGCTTGATATTCGAAACTGGTCTTTGCTAACATACTATTTTAATGAATGATCATAATCATAAACAGACTGTTTTGTAGTGCAAATAGCTTCATCGTTTACTGCACTTTGTTATTCTTCAAGTTATTTCCCTATAGCAGCTAATGAATCGAAAGTCTGGCACAGTCACAGAAAAAAAGCTTACTTCCGCATTGCAAAAAAGGTGGATAAACTTGGAGTAAAAAAGTTGAATTAATAAAAGTGTTCTGATGGACCGAGAACAACAAAAACAAAAAACTAAAGTGCAAAAGAAGCTTATGCACTTTTAATGGTAGATAAAAAAATTGCTTCCCAAATATATTGATGGTGTATCTAATCAAACTTGTCGCAAATTCATTGGTCACTTAGTAGAAGCTATAGTCAAAAGCTGTTTCCATCCAAATTTGCGAATTTAACTTATGCACAAAATTGGAACATAAACCATTTGAGAATAAAGCAGGGTTTCCACTTCCTGGGTAATTGGCGCAAAATTTTTGTAATAAAAATGGAATCGGGGAAAGCCACTGTGGCTCTTTTATCCTACATCATAAATGACTTGCGTCTCAGAGACGAAACGCAATAATAAACGCTGTCATGTTATCTTGCGTTCGGATGCCTGGTGTTTGGGAACGCAATCGCATGAGACGCTTCTGGGAGTTCATTATACCAAAACATTTCAATGATAGACTTTGGCTCAGGCATTCCAGATTGACCAAATCAACAATTGAGAAGCTGTGCAATGAAATTGGTCCACTGGTTATCCAATCGCATCCACTGTTGAGGCAAAGTGCTTTTGTTCCACATCAAGGGATATGCATATTTTTAAAATGTATGCACATCTTTGTGTTTCCATCCATCCAGTTGTTTTTTTGTTATTTTGGCGAAAACCCAAAACTTGCTTAAAAATAGGTGGATGGAAACATAGCTGTAGAGAGATGGCAACATGGACAAGTTGCATAAACTGCGTAGACTTGTTTTACAGGTTATTGTTTCTTTAAAAGTGGTCATACTGGGTTTTTTTTTTTTTGTTAAGTTACTTAAACAGTTTGCATAACTTTTAACAACATTGCTAGGATAAGTTTTTTCTGGGTATACTATTTATATCTATCTATACTATATCTAACTGATAAACTAGCACTGTAACAAATCAACCCTGAGATCAGACTGTTAGTCTGTAGATTTAAACAAGATTTTTCAACAAACTTTTGGCTGTGTTTGTTATTTTGGAACAAGTTTCCCCTACTGACCAATAAGAACGCAGGCTGAATTGTATCTGTAAATAATTCATCTGTAAATGAGTTCCAAAATAAAACAACAAGATCTTTATTCTACTGAAGTTAGAAAGTATGTGGTATCGGCCAAGAAATTCCAATGTATTAGCCAGGGGAATATGAGGACAAACTTGTAGTACTAGCGCCAGTCCTTTTCAACGGGGCAGAAATGGGAGGGGAGACAGGAATGCGATCAGTGTTCGCTATGGTAGATGATTTGGAGGAAAACTTTAGGTAACAGGAGAGAAAAATTACATTTTGATGAGCACTTGACTTGACAGTGCTTGACTGAACACAGCATATATGAGATAGAGGATGTTTCTTCTGATTATAAGCAGCTCTGTGTTTTCAGAATTTCCAAGGCAACAATAGAAAGCAACAAACAGAAAAATTCAACAAGAGTTATTTCCAAGCCCTTCAGGAAAGATCATCTCATTGTGAATAAAAAACAGCCATGTGCCATGTACAATGGTCTCAAAAGGTATTTTTGGATGCAACGTGATACTTCAAAAAATTACAAAAAAGTTTTGAGTCCAATCAGAGTAACCACAGGTGTAGTTCTTTACGTTAACATTTGAATATCTAAATAGTCAAAATATTCAAAAAAAGGAATTTTGCTTAGCTATTTTCTCTTAACATAAATAACACTTTGTATACATAATAACATTTTTGTTAGGCTATATCTTCAAATAAATCCATGAATGTGGCTCACATTTAGGCTCACTGTACGCTTTGCTAAATATTCATCAGTAAGACCTTAAAGGGTTAGTTCACCCAATAATGAAAATTATCCCATAATTTAATCATTTTAAATACCATCCCAGGTGTATATGACTTTCTTCTTTCAGCCGAACACAATTGGAGTTATAATACAAAATATCCTGGCTTTTCCAAGTTTTATAATGGGAGTGAATGGTACCCTAGCCCAAAAAAAGTCGGATAGGTTGGGTCAGAGGTCACTCTTCCGCCGGAACTCGACGTGTGTTAGGCTGTTGCCGGAAGCCAGAGATTGTAGTTTATCAAGTTATAAAACTCATCACTATGCTTCAGAAGGCTTTATTAGCCCCTGGAGCCGTATGGATTACTTTTATGATGGATGGATAGATGGATGGCTGGATGCACTTTTTTGGGCTTAAAAATCTAAGATACGATACCATTCATTCACATTATAAAGCTTGAAAGAGCCAGGATATTTGTAATATAACTCAGATTGTGTTTGGCTGAAAGACCAAAGTCATAAACACCTAGGATGGCTTGAGGGTGAGTAAATTATTGGATCATTGGATCAAATAATCATTGAGACAAATTTCCAAAATGTCTTATTTTGTGTCCACAAAAGTAAGTCACACAGGTTACAAAAGTCATGAGGTTAAAAAAAAGCTGACTAGGTTGAACCCTCTAAAGATCTGAAAGAATAGCATGATGCCAGAAAAACCTTGACCTTCACTTGAACAACAGCACTTAAAATTTCCAAAAATGTCCCTGTCAAAGTGATTCCTCCCCTCCTGCTCCTAATTTATGTTTCCACCCAAATCGTTGACCTCTAACCTTTGGGGACTTAAAGAAGCCCAGAATAAATGCAGAGTAAGCCACTAGCACAGGTGTGAAAAGTGAAGGCTGAGAGGCTAAATCATTTCAAATGCAGCACTCACATTATTTATTCCTGACACAAAAGAATCACACTATATTTTCCTCTTGTTTTGGCGGTGTTTCTGGAAGCCGGCCCGTCTCGTCACCTGATTGGCTCAGTCCCAAACCTCCCTGCTGTGGAGAGAGACCACCCTACTGGGAGCACTTCTTCAAGCCTGGCCTCTGATTCCACATTTAAACTCACTCACAGCACTGAAATATATGGCATCAGTGTCACATCTAGGCAAACACTGAGCTTAACTGACAGCCAGCAGGAACGTGCCAAAAAAGCCGTTGGAATTTCTTACTTCCCTTTGAGAGTGCAATGAAAGGAAAAAAAATAATGAAAAATCAAACAAAACATCCTTTGAGCCAACGCTTTCCTATTATGCCAAGAATGTTGATTAAGATTTCCCTGTCTGGGACTTCATTGCTACAAAATTACCCAATCCTGCTGCTTCGAAGAGCAAGAACAAACTTGGAACGCGAAGCCATATTTGTCTATTGTTTCACAGTGAAACATATCCAGGCCTAAAAAAGCAAGTGTAACATTTACAAAAGACAGGAGGTTTAGGACGGACTCTGCCAGTGACGTTCATGAAAAGTACTTCAAAAAGATGATACAGGCTGATACAGAGTGCTGGTATGTCTGACGACAGCTGATACAGCAGAATATGTATCATCTCTACCCTGAACAATTGCTAAAAATACAAGACAGAAGAGATGGGTCAGAATGGTCAACTTTCAGCAGTGCTTTATACTTTGTTTACATCATGTATACAGATATTCCTGAAAAAAAAATCACAAAAACACTTTAAATGCTGCCACACAGCCATGCCAGACCAGTAGTTGGCGATATTGTGCTATAAAGATTTTATGTAAAAAACCACTGAAGAATGTTTAAGGAATGCGTACTACTTAACTGACGCAGTATATGCATACTCCTCCATATAGTTGTATGATCATTTAAACGATTGTAGGCTGACTTGTAAACTTGGTGACAGATAGCAACTCACGCGGTGAAGAAAATATCTCTTGTGTGGCTTAGGTGAAAAAGAAATTGTGATTTTCAGGAGGAAAAACAAAACAGTCAAATTATGAATAAATGAAGAGAAAAAAAGCAATAAAATCATTTATTTTTGAAGTTGCCAATTTAATTATACTAGGTGTGAAACAAGGTGTAAGTAAAAAATAAAAAGCAGAATCACCAAGGGGTATTGGCGGATGTTGTTTTAAGAAATCAGATATTGGTATCAGCACACAAATACGATTACACAAATTTTAGAGTGCATCCCAACTGAGAAACATTGAGTAAGCCCAAGATGAATCTAACCTCAGGTCACGTGCAAGGCTCACATGGCGCCAACTAAATCTGCAAGTTCTCCAAGCCCGATTGGCTTTTACACCTGGTTTACTGCAGATCTTTTTATTTATGACATGTTTGGATATGAAGTCTTTCCGGTGTCAGTGGGATAAACCCTTACTGGAGACAAGCCGTGACTAAATCACTTTGTAAGCGACCTGACTACCGATGCCTCTGCACAAAGTCAGAAGCTCATAGGTTCCAGGTCAGGGGCAGTGAACAAGCCTCTTGGCCTATGTGCTTTCATAGTGTGTTTGCCAGGCCATAGAGCAGATTTACAGTAACTCAATTTGCGTAAAGCTTGACGGTTCACATCTGGAATTGCAACACGATAAAAAGGAGCTGGGATTGAGCTAATTAACTGCAGCATTGCAGGATGCAAGGTCTCTTATTGGTGCAACTACCAACCTCCAATCAGTTGTCCTCTTGCCCTGTACGTTTGTGTGGACTGACCTTCACTTGAGGAACTCACCCACAAAGAAAGAATATAGACCCACAGACGAACCCCCTAAGGCACTGACAGGTGACCTGCTGGCAAACCCACGTCAACAAAGCTGCTCAAACTATAATCAACAAATCCATCTGATATCCATCAGACTCTGAACTTTGTACACTTCACCACACACACGCAGACCCACCTGCAGATCTGCTCCCCAAAAAGGGAGAAATTCCCCAATTACAGTGCTCATTTCTTCAGCATACTGCAAACATTACGATTGGGAGATTCATTTCAAGGATCATATCACAACGAGTTTCTAAAGATAGGAATGTGTAAGCATTGTGATATTCATCAATTTCGAAGATAAAAACATAAAAAGGTTTTCAGTCCAAAGATGGAGCTGAAGCAAACGATGGAGAGCACACCTCCTCCCCCAATAGCTGAGACTCTGTCCAGTTGTTTTGCAGAGCTCTAGTTTCTGTTATTCATGTGTTAAATCAGGCTCATTCCACAGCAAACCACAGCAGTTCCATGGGCCCCCTCTATTCACATGCTGGAGGCTGCACTCCCTCCCTTTCTGAAGAGATTTCCTCATATTAATAAATGGAACAGTATTTCATGCAGGGCAACGAAGGCCCTGTCGCTGGGGATTCCTCAGTGAAGAAACATTCCTGACAAAGTAGCTCAGAAGAAGAGCTTTAGCCAAAATCGTGTTCAAGTTTCAAAACAAAAAGTGCTGGCCAAGCAATACGGGTATACATGTGCATGTATCAGAGGTGTATACATGTGCGTTATATTGCTCAATCTCTCTTGACAGGAACGTCTTTGCAAATCTAGAACATGAACAAAGAGACAAAGCTGCAACAGACAGATAGTTTATGCTGTCAAATGTGGACAGAACTAAATTAATTGAGATCACTGGATGTCTCCATACACCTGAGATGAAAAAGACCATCTGCTCCGATGCCATGACCCCACCCCAACCCAAACAAGCATAACTTCCCGTTGTCATGACTAGTGTTAGTTGGCTCTTATGTAAGCATGTGTTTGAGTTACGGTGATGACTGAAGTCGAGTTCAGAGATCTCATAACTCACCGAGTCTGGCTCCAGAACATTGGGAACACATTAAAAGGAGCTGAACCTGCCTCCCTGGATACCTTCAACAACACTTTACCTAAACTTAATCCCAACCGGGAGCCCCACGCCATATCAGCAGTGATTCATAGACAAAAATTAAAACTTTGATACTATCCCAGAAGACATACATATGCTATTTCACTTTCCTTTACACTTGTTCACACCCGTCTGAGTAACACGCTCAAAAGCAAATGTTAGGCAAGGCTTGCCGCTCAGACTCACAGGACTGCAAATCAAATTGGTTAAAAACACCTTATTGTAACAGTTGCTCATGGGAGAAGTAATTCAATTAGAGCCCATGGTCTGCAATGGTATAAATAGTCTATTACAAGATGAGCAATCTGGTGCCCCTTTCTCCACATAATGCTGGTTCCTGGACAGGTGCCTATTCTTAAATCAGTGAAGATCAGAAAAACTGGTTGAGTTTTTCTGAGGGTCTGGAACCAGGATCAGGATCAGGATTGAAAACCAATGTTCTAAAGAGTTTAAAGAGAAATAAGACTCCCAGTTTGCACCTTCTTGGAGAAAAAGCAGTATGGGTTAACACAAGGACACTGGATTCTGCTTAAAAGATGGTCTGCAGTACTACTGTAGCTAGAATCTAAAACGTGTCACACATCCCCTGAAGCTCTTCTGTCAATGCTTGGATTTGACCTATTGCAAAATTGTCCTGCTTGTACAGTCTGTTCTGTACAGACGGTGGGCATCAACTCCCAGACAGTAAGTGACGCATCTGCTCAGAGTGCAGAGGAAACAACACTAATTGCCATCATGAAACCATAAAGGATGTTCTAGTATAATGATGTCTCCCTGTTATATGCTTTGTACAGCACGATAAATAATCGTGATTTCGATGAAAACATGTTCTTTGGTTTGCGTGCTTGCGTGTATCTCGATACAGCACATTGTCAAAAACGCACATTTGGACTTCAAGAATTTGGATTCTTCAACTGCATCGTCTATCCAGGATCCATGACCATATGGTACACAACCAGACGGCTGCTGCTTGTTCAGAAACTGGGCACTGCCACCAGACAGAAGTGTGGCAGCACCATTGACCTCTCTCAGCAGAATGCCCTGAGTCAGGCTGCCAGCCGAGCCACATAATAAAGTCTGGCCAGCATGTTTTTTTTTTCCGAGACCAGACAGAATACAGAGTCCAACCAGCCAGACAGATCTTCCACAGTTCAACCTCCTTCAGGCACACAAGATGGCCTTTGTCTTCGTGTCTCAAACACATTTTTCAGGACAAGGAAAAATTCCTCCCCCCAAAAAACATTCAATGCATGGCGCCTGATGTCAATGAGGACTTCTCTAAGATATTCCTCGCCCCTTTTCTCCCATGTATTTTAGGGATGCACAACAAACTACTCAGGACCACTTACATAAAGTGCCGTAAGGTATGTTGTACATCTTATTGCTCAATGTTGGTCAACACGCTGAGATTCAATTCTATTGTATAGCTAAATTAATTTAGCGAGAAAGCAATATCCGGGAATGAGAGTCCTCTTAAGCAAGCACGAGTATTGAAAAGGTCAGTGAGGACATGAAGAGGGCAGATAAGCCAAAGACCAAATACATTTGCTTTCCAGCTCTCTCTGTATGGAAAGCGATGTAAAAACGGTACCTGCATGGATTAGTCGAGAGGGTTCAAAGACATCTGTCATCTGAAACAGGTCCAGTTCTGGAGCTTGAGGGTCTGTGTGTCTCCCACTCATGTTGGTTCTGTGTGCATCCATCTCTATCAGTCATAACTTTATTAGAGCCAGATGTTACGGGTGCCCTGTCTACTTCCAGAGCCGTGGTAATTTTATTATTACTCTAAATCACAACCCAGTGAGATCAGCCACAGTAGAAGGGGAGGGGGTGTGGGTCATGCAGGGGAAAACCGGGCAATTCTTTTAAAGGTAAGACATTGACCCCTTCCATTACCGCATGGGGGGAAGCTGCTTCCAAAGAGCAGATGGGGAGACGGGGGCAGTAAATTACACCGGTGACTGTGACTCTGCTGGGTAGAGTTTCAACTGCAGAGCCCTTAGAATTGAGGACCATAGAGCTCCAGGGGTACCATATATCAAAGATACAAGAGTCTTTCTCGTAAGCATGAGGAAGGGATTTAAAAATTAAACACACGCACACACCTGTAATGGTCAACACTAGTATGGTGGTTTGAAACAAAGTCAAACGCATTACCTTAGAATTGTAAGACTGGTTTAGAAAAGCACCTTCATTCTATCTAAGTCCGTTAGATTTTGGTGGTAGAAGACAAATTAGACAGATGGCAATATGGACAGGTTATGCGACATTCCCTGATTCTCCAAAACCATGAGCAAAACTGAAGAAGAAAGAAACCAGACAATATTAAATATAGTTTGCCTTGCAACAAGGATCAAACATTTATAGTTACATTAGAACATAAAATATTAAAAGTTGTCACGAAAGAGAAATTCACCGTATGTATTTTCTAATGCATGTTAAAGATCTTAATGTAAAAGATTCATCCATGCATATGTTTAATATTTTTACCTTGTAACTTCAACCATTACATAGTGACATTTACATTTGTTGCTCATGAATATTAATTACATGACATGCTGTTTACCTTGAGCAGTCACTAGTTATAGTAGGATTACTAATTACTGCTTCTACATTTGCTCAGTCCACGGCCAACGTAAAAAAATGTGAGGTTCACAGTCGTCATTTTACACTGTTAGCTACATTTTGTTTTTCTTCGCACTGTGGCCAAGCAAAACAGAACTCTTAAAATATAATGATAATCTCCCTAAATGTGGAGTGAATGGATTCTTTTCCAGCTCAAAGTATAAAGAGAAGCTTGTTCGAGTTTTTCTTGGTAATATTAATCAATTTTCATTTAAAAATATAGTAACACGTTGAAAAGTTTGATTTTATGGCCATCTTAGTTTACTTTTACATAATAAACTATTTTGGTAGTGTGCTGGATTGCCATTTCATGTCCAATATCAAACTGTGTCCTGAAGCAAAACCAATGAAGAGCTTCTGGTCTGAATCATGGGGTTCATTAGGCACGAGCATCTTTGCATGATCAAAATGAGAGAGAGAGGGGGGGAGCAAAAATGGACAGCACTGATCTTTCCCACAGCAAGTAACATGAGAGACGGGCGAAGGGGTATAAAGCCAGACAGACACCCAGACAGTGGAGTGAGTGTGTGCGTGTGGTATGAGGGAGAATGGTGTTTCTCCTGCTGATCTGACACTGGCCTTGGCATCCAGCACTGAAAACCATGCCAATGTCGGCTGAGCAAATTCCGAGCCCCCGAGGAAAACAACAAACGGGTCTGTTGTTCGGACCCAGATTACTGTGTGACCACGAAGGACACAGATTCCAGTTTTGCACTGCCTGAACTGAGCTGGTCTCTCACATCACTTCTTGGATCTACTGTAGTCTTGTGTTAACGTATTAACTGAATGGTACTAACTGCCTAACTGGCTTTTCTCTTCTAGATCTTCATCAATTTTGTCTTGTCACAACTTTTTCCCAACAGTCCAATGATATGATGACAGATTTCCATATCTGCAAGTAAAGAAATTCGCCGTTCCCTATTCTGACCTCAATCATCAAAATACGCTTTGCATGGCTACATTTATCCCCTTAAGCAACCTTAATTGTACCCCCTTGTCAACTTGGCACAAGTTTGCACACAAGGAGGAGAGAATTATACGTTATTTTTCATGTGGTTGTTAAGATAGTTGCGCATTGGTTTATTTAATTTCAATACAGTAAGTCCCCACTGCCACATTTTCAATCACTTGTATTATTCTCACATTCAAACATCTCAACAGTTCCTAAATTTACTTTTTCGTCTCATCTTCACAAAGCACAGAGGAAAACATAATCATAAATCTGGTAGTCAACGCAAATGGGTTCGCTTGAAATTCTCATTTTTCAGACATACAAATCACATCCCTTCCTGCGTCATATTTCATTTGGAAGACTGAATTTTTACACTTGAAAAATTCCAATCCAAACACAGTTGGGCAAAACTGAGTCTCAAGCTAAGTGCTCTCAACCAGTAGCGGCCTTTGCCATGTTTCACCCATTTCACTAGAAACAGGTCTCGCAGGAGAAGGGGCCTCTGCCTGAGCTCGAAAAAGAGCCCCGCCATCACGCCACACACACCGAGGGGGGCTTGAAGCAAAAATGTGTATAATTAACAAAACTTCCCCCAAAATCCAAGATATGGGGCAAAACATGTCTTTATTTGTATATGTTCTTGTTTTTAATATTTATAAGCAATACCACAAGAGCAAGAGTGCTGTTTTCCCGAACATAAGAATGTTTACAAAAGTGATTTTGATTTTAAACAACAGTTCAATAAACAATAAGTTAATATTAGGTGACTTACATTTTAGACAAAATACTGTAAATTTTGCCAACGAAAAAAAGTTACATGTAGTTGAGCCATTGCAAGTCTCAGAGCAAAACAGATTCAGTTTTGTCACTAAATGAATCCATGAATCTGTCTAGAATGACTCGACAACTCACTCTCACTTGCTTTGGTCCTGAATGAATCAGCCATTTTAAACAAAATTTGACTGAATGATTCAATGACTCCCTCATTAAGACCATAGCTGTGACCGAAATACTAACTGTGACTAAAGTGACAACTGACATGTGAAGGCCAAGTGTTGTTGGCCTCTGCATTTAACTCATCCAAGTTGATGCACTCACATTAAGAGTAGCGAAAACACATAGGCCCTGTCCCAAATGACACCCTAAGCACTCGGGGTCTTCCTACGAGTCCGCACTTTCGTGACGTCACACCGCTTTAACTGTCGGGAAGAAGTCTGCAGCGGAGTTCGCTTCAGTGCGTGCAAAAGTGCACTTCAAGGGCGCATATCGACCGCAAAGGGGGCGCTCGCGAGCACTCTTCTGACACCTAAAATGACAAATGGGACACCCTAAGGTCTCATGGACTTAACGGACACGAGCACGCAGCAGCCATTATAAGTCCACAAGACCGAAAGTGCATATGAAGTGTGCCATTTGGGACAGGGCCATCCACTGCAAACCATGGACACACACACCCTGAGCATTGGGCAGCCATTTTGCTGTGAGTACCAGGGAGTGATTGGGGGTTAGGAGCCTCAGTCACCTCAGTCATTTCCTGCCGGTATTGAGAATCAAACAATCTTCGGGTTACCAGTCTGACTCTCTATAGTATAAATGAAATACGGACATACTACATCAGCCATGTTGTTACTGTCATGCGACCTACCAGCGTTAGTTGCATCGTTTTACTTCCATTCATAAATCATGGGATAGTAAAGTGTCCATCGAATGCACACTTCAGAAACTCGGCTGAAGTAGTAGGTCATCCGAGGTATTTTCGCCTACTGTTTTTCGAATACTATGTATTCGGACATACTACTCTTTTGGCATTTTAACATTTTCCTTGTTGTAAATGTTGGAGGTATTGTTGTCGTAACTTTCTAGAGCTGTCAGCTTTGAAATGAGATTAATCAATATTGCTGAACAAGTGTTATGTTTCAATTTAAATATTTTCCATATAACATTTCAAAAAAAGAAAACCTAATCATTCATTTTTGCAAACAATGCACTGTCTTTATAAATAGCAAGACACTTGCTGTTTTTCAACACAGTTTAAATGAGTTTGCATACATGAAAATATACAGCTGCCTGCATATTTTATGAAGAGGGTCCTTCGCAGGGGGATCCTAAAATTTGAGGGTCCCTGTCAATTAATTATATGTGAAAACTCTTGACATAGGTGGATTTCTTGGTTTACTGGAATGAAATGGCCATCCAGGGGCAAGACAGATGATCCATTACAGTTCACACCCTGAAATATAAAACAAAACAGTTTGATGCTGGCGTATAGGCCACTTCCATGCAAACCAGAATGCGAAGCAGACCACCATTTGATACGTTTAGCAATTTATATCTGGCAAAAATGAAAAACGACCTGAAATATCTCCACAGACTAGCGTGTGCAGATGAAGTAGTATAGAGGGAAGATTGTATTTCAAGACAACTTTTAACAGCAAGACTGCTTTGCAGTTTCTTATTGGCTATGTAGACTTATAGACCATATGGCAAATGCAGCGTTGTCCCAAGTACACAATACACTGCTCGTTAGCACGAATATCTAATCAGCCAATCGCATGGCAGCAACTCAATGCATTAAGGCATGTAGACATGGTCAAGCGATCTGCTAAAGTTCAAACTGAGCATCAGAATAGGGAAGAAAGGAGATGTAAGTGACTTTGAACGTGGTTGGTCTGAGTATTTCAGAGAGTGCCTATCTGCTGGGATTTTCATGCAAAACCATCTCTATGGATTAAATAGCATGGTCCGAAAAAGAGACACAGTGAACGGCAGTACAGTAGGCGAAAATGCCTTATTATTGCCGGAGTTCAGTGGAGAATGGCCAGACTGGTTCAAGCTTAAAGAAAGGCAACAGTAACTCAAATAACCACTCGTTACAACCAAGGTCAGCAGAAGAGCATCTCTGAACGCTCAACACGTTGAACCTTGAAGCAGATGAGCTACAGCAGCAGAAGACACACCGGTGACACTCCTGTCAGCTGAGAACAGGAAACTGAGGCTACCATTCACACTGGCTCACCAAAATTGGACAAATAAAGATTGGAAAACCGTTTCCTGATCCTTCGATTTCTGCTGCGACATTCAGATGGCCGGGTAAACAACATGAAAGCATGGATCCATCCTGCCTTGTGTCAACGGTTCAGGCTGCTGGTGTTGTAATGGTGTGGAGGATATTTTCTTCGCACACTTTGGGCCCTTTAGTACCAATTGAGCATTGTTTAAATGCCACAGCCTACTTGAGGATTGTTGCTGACCATGTCCATACTTGTATGACCACAGTGTATCATCTTCTGATGGCTACTTCCAGCAGGATAACATGCCACGTCACAAAGTTCAAATCATCTCAAACTGGTCTCTTGAACATGACGATGAGTTCACTAAACTCAAATGACCTCCACAGTCACCAAAACTCAATCCAATAGAGAAGCTTTGGGATGTGCCGGAACTGGAGATTCACATCATGGATGTGCAGGCGACAAATCTGCAGCAACTGCGTGATGCTATCATGTCAATATGGAACAAAATCTCTGAGGAAATTTTCCAGCACCATGTTGAATCTATGCCACGAAGAATAGCAGTGACCAATTAACATAAAAAAAAAATGGGATTAGAAAATGAGATGTCACATATAAAAAAAGGGAAATGTAATTTAATTTAAACACCAGATTTGTTTTTTATAAAGCTGGCAGACACTTTATCCCTTATAATGACCAAAAATATTTGACCAGTTCCTTTTCTGTTTTCTGCACTCAGGATCTTTTCTTCTTTGAAAAAAAAAATGCCCATAGGAGGTCCAAGAGATCTGATCCAGTTTGAAATCAATTGAGAGCAATTAAATGGAAAACAAGCTGGTCAGGTCCGATCTTGTGTAACCCAAGTTGCATCTCCAGCAAGGAAAGCGAGTGTCGCTGCCAACTGAAAAGCCCCGTTTTGACACACATCAGTGAACAGGGATGTGTTATTCTCCAAAGGCAGATATTTACTGCTCACTCAGGACCACTTCTCAGCCAGTTAATTAGTGCTCTGTGCATTGGGTGATACCCTGCAGCCCGCGGACTGATTTCTACACTCGGAGCAGATGTGCACGCATGCACACTCACACACAAACCAACGCGCATGGTATCAGCCAAATAACACACAGACACCAAATCATTCAGGAAAAGACGTAACACAATCGTCGCATGCACACTCACACACAAACCAACGCGCATGGTATCAGCCAAATAACACACAGACACCAAATCATTCAGGAAAAGACGTAACACAATCCTCCAAACATAAAAGTGACAAGGGGACCATTAAAATAGAAATGTGACAGCAGAGACATGCCACGCATTCCAACTCTTTGCTATTACTAACAGCAGTCAGCAATTCATCTTAATTTTGATGCCACTTGCTTTTGAAACAATGTTTGACAGAATCTTAAATAGAGCAATTGGTAAAATGAATACACTCTTATGAGATGGGACAACAGCTGTAGTGTTTCGCCACACCACCAGTATTTTGGGCTCCCAACAATACAAAGACTTATTGTCAGGAAAGCCTGAGAAAGTGGGTAAGCTGGGTGCTGCAGATCTGTGGGAGAATGTCTTGTGGCCTGTCAGTGTTTGCAAACAACAAGCGAATCCTGCGAAAATAAAACTGCAGCAGCGTAACGCCACCTCCCTAAGCGGAGCAATGCCTAATGCCATTATCGTTTAAAATCTACAACAAATATCTTAAAAGTCATACAAAGTTTTTGTATCTCACCAAAGGTATAAAGGTGAGGTCACATTTACCGTTGTTGTGGGCGAAATCCAGTCATTTTAATAGAAATCCGTGTGATCGGGAGTTTCGCACGAGGGTGAAAAGTTCCTCACGCAGATTTCGCAAATTGGCCATGTGAAATTGCTGTGTTGACCAGCACAAAGCTGCTTGGTTTGAAAGTGACATTCATTTGAGCTGTGCTTTATGCATCGCTACAAGAGATGCACCGATTGCAATTTTCTTGGCCGATTTCGATTTCCGATTTTTTTTTTGTAAGTGTGACCTGCCAATAGCTTGTTTTCATATGACGTCACGCCACTGCGTTGCCATGGCGCGAAATGCAAATGGAGGGCAGGAAGTGATTTGCTGTATTTAGAAAGCACTATAACAAACTCAAAATGCCTATGTTTTGCGTCGTTTATGGTTACTTAAATCGATCAAACCACGAGGAGTTTTTATCGTGTACCAAAAGTTGTTGTTCATAAAGGGGGAAAATGCAAGAAATTGACCGAAAAACTCCGGAAAAACGGCTAGCAAACCTACGTCTGCGGTCGGGAGGAGCCGAATGGGAAAATGCCCGTTTGTGCAGTGATCACTTCGTCAATGGTGAGTTAATACAACTTAAGTGGCTATGTTTGTGTAACGTGTAACATTTACGAACTTTGTAAAGTCCAAGTATGTCTGTAAGACGAGGTAGTTGCTGATATCTACCACCTCGATGGCAGGAAAATCTTTCAATTCAGTTGAAAATCGCTCCTCTTCATAACGTAAGGATCACGTCCAACATATGTTTGATTTTTTGTTTACATCTTTCTCTTGTAATAGCGTGTAAAGTAGTACAGTGCGGACTTTCCTCCATCTCGTCCATTGCGCTCTTCACTCCCCTGCCCTCCATCTGAATTCCGCGCGTCATCATAATCACGTGACTGAAACCCAGCTATACCAATTTTTGCAGATTCCGATTTTCTTTCAAAGAACTATAATTGACCGTTCGCAGGCTCCTACCACAAAACGGCCATTGTCCAATCACACATCATAGCAACCGTTACTATGTGAGCATGTCCGTCAAACATTGCCTCCAAGCAAGATGGTGAAGCAGTGCGCCTACGGCGTTTATAAATCGGACACTAGGTATCCCGAGAGATTGTCTGGAGGAGTTGTGTTCTTTCCGTTTCCAAAGCCGAAAACACAACGTGAGCGGTGCCTACAATGGATCAAACAGTGTGGACGGCCCCACTCCCAGTTAAATGTGTCGAAGATGGTTAACTCGCGTGCAGCGTGCGTGAGCGTGAGACTGAGACACTGAGATTAGTCAAAGTAACATACAGAAACCAGATCAAGAGGATCCACAAAGGAATTACGTTTTCTGAAAGGTTGTTGTTAACATCATATTCTCGGGGGGAAATGAGCAGCAGTCAACTAGCAGTGCAGCACCCGTAGACTACAGTTTAGAGGAGTGCACGCTCGCAACGGGAAGCATGAAGCTTACTTGACAACATCAGTTCATATATCAATATCGTAACGAATAGAAATAACCTTAAATAATGTATGGTTATCTGCATCTTTCCGTCTATTATGTATAGTTACTTTTTAAACACGAAAATCGCATTCAGCATGACACGCAAGCGGTTGGCGTGGTAATGAACAACCTGCTTGTTAAAGCGAACGTATAATCCTGTATCTGAGGCAAAATTACTAAATATGCAGCACGAGTTATATATTTCTAACTCCAAACAATTAGCCACTGAACCAGCTTATAAAATCTTCTTTAAGGCTGTGCTGGTTGAATTTGAGGTACAGGTCATGGGGTTTCTCAGATTTCGCTTGAAACCGGTAAAGCATTAGCCTCGATAGTAGTCGTGTCTCCTTCATTGCGTATTTTTATATTTTGAATATATCCCTCCACTGCATACTGTAACCCCTTTTGCCTCGATCTGGAGGATATCGCTGAGGTATTGCTCCAAAAAAGGTCACTGACACGCACGGGTACACCTCTTTCCGTCATGGCAATCTGTCGCGCTGGTCGTGTTTGACCATTTGTTTGACGGGCGTAGTAACAATAACTAAGGGGCGTGGCTTTTGCGAACGGTCAATTGACAGCATATACAAATTTTATTTTCATAAAAAAACAAGTAAAATATCATTAATAAAATAAGAACAAATAAACTAATTGCAAACAACAGCACAAATAAATGCAATAGGATAAAGAGATTAAATAAACGCGGCTTTAAGATTTTCCGGTAGGTCTAACAGTATTTATGTAAGAAATACTACAGAAATAAAAGTAATCAAATGTAAAATAACACTGGACAGTCTTCACTGTAAAAAATAAATACAGATTAATGCATACAATTAAAGTTATAAAAGTTAGTCAAGAGCAGAGAGTGATTTTCTTTGTCTGTTGTTCTTTGATTAACATGACAGACAGCAGCAGGAATATTAGACTGCTGTTACTTTAAGAGTTTATGCACGGATCCAATATACTGTTACACAACATGCGTTATCTTTCTCAACTATTTATTCACATTCCAAAACTGACTCTGTTTAACTGAATACTTGCCCAGATGGGCATTTTCACATAATTTTGTGAGTATTTGACTGTGTAAGCCACTCATTTTGTTACTTGCGACGCACAACCTGTTGAGAATGAATGTTTGGGACCCCACCGACTGTCCTTGTATAACTGACAAAACATCTTCTAACTTGTTCCACCGATAGTCCAACAGATTTGGAGTGACATGAGGGTGAATAAATGATGACTCAGTGTTCATTTTAGGAGAAAAATCCCTTGAGATAACCTCTTGTATGGAGTTTATGATCATGATTATGATAGGAGGTATAAAGAGTATTAGGTTAGCTCTTGTACAAAGCGGGCGGCAGGCTTGTCCCCGTGGTAATGGCCAGTACGATGATGGGAATTATTAGACGAGTATTAAACGAGTGTAAAGTTACGGCTTGTACAGAGCGGACGGTAGGTTTGTTCTGGCGGTTAGCCAGGGTGAGGAAGGGAAGTGTTAAGCATGTATCGTGTTACCTCTTGTACAGAGCGGGCAGCGGGTTTGTCCTGGTGGTTGGCCAGAATGAGGAAGGGAAGCGTGCAGAGCTGCGGATGCTGCAGGGCCGAGTGAAGCTCCGTACGCGCCACCTCCAGATCCTCCTCCGACGAAGCGCTGTCCAAAACAAACACCACCCCCTGAGAGCCCTGGTAGTACCGGCTCCAGTACTTTTTAATTGAGTCCGCTCCTGCAACACAAAACATAAATTCACACCGTCAGGAACGCAGCAAGGAAGTCATAACATTTAATGCACACATTAACCCCTTCACAGAAAAAAAAAGTGGTTTTCCTGTCAGACATAAATCAGATGGTGCCCAAGGCGAAAACAACGTAAAGCTTTAAAAAAACAAACCAAAAAAAAAAAAAGCACAACGAGAAGCTCTGGAAAACGTATTGGCGACGCAGAGGGGAAACGGAATACAGCGTGTTTCGACACAGTATCAGTTCGAACATTGCTGGAATGCATTTTGGTGAGGACCCCGACCTCCTTTCAAAAATCACTGCGGATATTGCATTATGTATTTTTATGACTTAAAGAACGCATGCCAACTCGCACTCCCGCTCGGAGAGGCCTGTGGGAAAAGCCGTGTCCAAATGAAGAGCGCTCAACGCAACAGTGTTTCTTTAAAGTCGACCCTGAGAGCATATTAAAATGGTTTCTTCTGATGGCCAGTCTACAGCACAGTTCAAATGGGCCCACTTTTACAGTGAACATATGGTTTCTCTTGTGCACAGCAATTTGGGGGTACAAAAATGTGGCCACCAAGACACACAAGCGCAGCATGGCTTTGGTTAAAGTGAGTCACGGCGGGGCCTGTACCCTAACCATGAAAAAACAGAGACCAGTTTGTCTATACCTCTTGTTCTTGTGAGTTTTCTGATTGGAATGCGCCGTATTAATTACTAGCATGCCTCGTGTGCATCTTCTCCTGCGATAACGGACCCGAAAAAGAAGCTTTATTCCTCCGTTTTCATCTTAAAGTATGAAACAATAAACAGAATGCTATTTGAAAAGGTGGCGTTTTAAATCAATGCCAGACAGTAATCGACAGCTTTATTCAAAGCTCTTGAAGTTCGGCCAAGACGTATAAGCTGTTTGCTTGACACTAAGCAGCTGCGCAATCCTTTTTTTCCCCTCGCTAAACACACTGGACGCGAGTTTAATGGTTCCACTTCCAAACTTCTGAGCCTTTGTCACACCACAAATTGAGCTCTTAGTCATGCCTCGCCAAATTATCAGCTCTAAAACTGTTCATAGAGGTCTTGGTTCATGTTTGGAAACAGACTCCACCTATCAGATTGAGTTTCAGAGCTCGACTTCCCGATATCGTCGCTGCGTATGATGTACAATGTAATACTTCCAGTTCTCATTAGGTATTATCCACTGCGGTATTCAGCAACAGCTTTCCAGCCGCTGAAATGCAAGCCTGACAGCAATAGCAAACACACTTTGCGATAGCTGGCCAAAGGAATAATAATGTTTTCTGCAGATGTTTAGACAATTTGTGACTCGCAATAAATATTTGGGATCCTCACAGACAGGCCATGTCCGAGGCTGACTCATCTAATTAAGAAGCGTTTGATCTGCTGTTGCAATTTTAGCAAGCACTATTAAATATTAATGCACAATTACTTAGCATATACAGCCTGATATTTCTTTCCTATAAGGCCTGCTTTTTCCAAAACACAATGTCCCATCAGTCACAAATGTGCATCAACAGTCTCTTTGTGGTTCAATTTTACTCAAAGTCTCCATCTACTGGCTGTGAAAGTAAAATCAAAACACTGGGAGGTCTTGTGGAGTCTTGGGCTTTGAAAAGCAGAGGTTTACTTTCATTTCAAATGCATAAACATGTGCATTAAGAAGAGAACGATGTGACGGAACAAAACAGCATTTATCAGTAACGGGCCGGTGCATTACAATCTCATGTGATAATGCAACTAAAGCACATTTTCGCAGAAATCATTACATCATGGCTGGGGTCCAGAGAAACAAAGAGAGAGAGAGCCTGCTAAGTGCTTTCAGATGGTAAATGTGAGCATGTGGGTCTCCCTTCTCTGTCAGCCCGGCAGATCGCACAGGGTGTCATCGTGACACTGATGGGAAATGCGCACAGACAGCGCGGCACTTTGAACGTCTCCCGGCTTCCTGACATCACTCACGCAAACCCAAAACACGGGCCAGACGGGCAGACCAACCAATAACACGAGAATCCGGTAAACCGTCTCGATGGCCGTGGCGGAAACGACGGGAGAGCCAGCGTGTCAAGCCGGCACACAACCTCCATCAATAAAGTGTGACATGAGCCTTCCGCGTCAGGTTCAAGGTTAATGTCCCAGCCGTAACCCTACACTGATGTTTTTGGGGGAAAAGAGGTCGCGCTCCGCAGGCCCCTGACACTGAGCTGAACTCGTTGGAGGTCTGGAGGAAAGGTTTCCAAAGTGCTTAAAAGGAAAATAGGACATACATAATTATACCGCTTTTCAAGGAGAATTCAGAGGTTCGTCAATTTAAAGATGACTTCCCAATGTGGCTTGTTTCTCACCAAAAATTCTCCTTTAATAATAATAATTCACTTTTAAAGGATTATTTCACTCAAAAATCGTTTACTTTCTTCTGAGGAACGTAAAAGGAAGAATGAGCCGGTCGCTTACTTCCATGCAGTTAAAACAAATGGGGACTTAAAGGAATGGTTCACCCAAATATTTTTATTCTGTCATCACTTACCCACCCTCAAGTTGTTACAAAACTGTACGAGTTTGTTTGTTCTGGTGAACACAAAATAATATATTTTGATGAAGAATGCTGGTAATCAAACAGTTGACGGTAGCCACTCACTTTCATAGTAGAAAAAAAATACTAAGGAAGTCAATGGCTAGCATCAACTGTCTGCTTACCAACATTCTTCAAAATATCTTCTTTTGTGTTCACCAGAACAAAGAAACTCGTACAGGTTTGTAACAACTTGAGGGTGAGTAAGTGATGACAGAATACAAAAATTTGGGTGAACCATCCCTTAAAGCCTTTAAACTCCAAAACAGACACAACAGCACTATAAAAGAATCATAAATGTGGTAAATGTAACTTATATGCTCTTAAGATTTATGTTAGGAGCTGGCGTCAGATCTTTTCTGCTATATTGTGACGTACATCTGAGTGCAACAGATTATCGGAAAAAAAAATGTAGGATGGGGTTCATCCATTGGTTGGTGATTGGATTTTGACATTTGGGCATTGCACTGAATAATTAATGTGAAGTTGATTGGGAAGAGGCGGTTTTAAGTGGACTAAATGATTGGAAAGTCCTGTATACGTCATCAGAGATAAGTCTAATTTTCACCAAAGATCGAGTCTTGACATTTTGATAAATGAAACATAAATGGGTGAATCATTCACAATAAGATCTTCAACATACATTTACAAAAAAGATAGGATGAATGTACTTTTAATGTCGACTTTATTCTTTATATCCACCCTGGCTTTTCAACTACCGGTACATTAAAAAATATCCTTTTGTGTTTGATGAAAGTACATAAAAGTTCGGAATGACATGAAGGTGAGTAAATCATGTTAGCATTTAAATTTTTGGGTGAACTTTTCCTTTGAACTAGTGACATTTCCTTTTCTCTAACTCTACAGGCTTCATGACCCAGATGGAAACGCCCCCCTCCCTTTAGGAATCTCAGTTCCAGCAGTTATGTATCCAGCCTTTTTTCTCCTCACCTATCTGTCCCTCCTTTCCCCAAGGGTTCCCTGCATCCACAACACCCTCTTATTCTTATCATCACTCACTCATTTTAGAGACAGATTCAAAGCTGCAGCTCATCACTCTTACGAAAAAAGGAAATGCGGGCCAAGATGGCTCTGGGTTCAGTGAGCGAGTGACATCTGAAACATTTCCTTTGCGTGCCGCATCCAAGCACTGGCGTTTCCTGGGGTTCAATTTACCTTGAAGAGAAAACTATTAGTCATCAAAGAAATGTGTTTGTATCCTTACTGGTCGGGTCCTCATGTCACATCTGTGTCAAATAACATTCATATTCCTCAAGCTGTGTCAGATGATGTGTTCCCAAAGATTACTTTTCAAAAGATCATATGTGAAATAATGGTTTCAATGTTTCCGTAGATATTCACTAAATTGTTTGTATGGATCTATTAATTTATTAATACTTACAATGACTTGAATGTACTTCATACACTACCAATTACAGGTTTAGGGCAAGTAAGACTTTTCAGCAAGGACACATTAAGGTCACAGTAATAATAATAATAATAATAAGTGCTGTTCTTTTGAACTTTTTATTCACCAAAGAATCTTGTTTTTGACGCTGATAATAATAAGAAATGTTTCATAAGTATCAAATGATCATATTAGAATGATTTCTGAAGGATCATGTGACACTGAAGACTGGAGTAATGATGCTGAAGATTCAGCTTTGATCACGGGAATTACATTTTAATATATATTAAAATAGAAAATAGAGCCTTTAAATTGCAATAATATTTCACAGTATAACTGCTTTTACTGTATTTTTGATCAAATCAATGCAGCCTTGGTGAGAATAACACAGTGTCTACATTGGATGCAAGCAGAGTGACGCGGCGCAACAAAAGACAATACCCATTATAAACACTGATACTGTCTACACTGATGCGGCACGACACGGCACGGCAAATCCCCAGCAGTAAACTGATGTCCCGTTCTATTTCTGATGTAATGCCTGTGCTATTTCTGACATGAAGGACAAACAGATTTGCAATGGTCGCAACAGCTTGCGATGCTTCTGGTGTAGACATGGTGTGAGAGACCTCTTAAATAATCTTACTGACAGCTCAATTTTCAACGGTAGTGATCATGATGACTGCTTCACTGCTTGTTAACTTATTAAACTTCCACCAACTTATTCCAAACATGTATGATATGATAATCATAGAGAGACAACATATGATAGAGAGGAGCCCGTGCAGACCCTCGTGACTGTGTGTTAAATCAACGAGTCTCTTAAGGCCCTGATATACTCTTTGCTTCGAGGTAAAAAGAAGTTCGAAATACGTTGAGAAGCCGTTTACTGTTAGCAAACATTCGGCGCTGGTTACACCGCTGAGAGCGACGGTTAGATGAATATGTTAATATGTGCTGCCAGCTTTCCTTTCCTTCCACAACAACACCTTTCCTTTCCACAACAAAAATGACAGCGGTGAGAAAACAAAAGTTAAGAAAGCATCTGATCATAAGCGATATGGATGTTTGTTTGCACAAGCTCTGCAATTCGGCAATCTAGTAAAGTCATGTCACGTATATACAGGGGTGCACATAAAAGATGCGCATGCGTGGTAAAAATAAACGATGCGCAGCAGAAAACGTGGAGGGAAGCGCTTTTGAGTACTAACATTTGTGGGGACAGGGACATGTTCACTTACTGGAGTAGGATTTTTCTCCATCTCTGGTAAGATAGCAATCATGATGATAAGTGTGTTCATAAATTATTAGTTGTTAATAGGGGCGCAACGGATTTAGTTGCACACAACTGCACACGCTTGAAGCGCGCACAAACAGAGAGAGAGAGAGAGAGAGAGAGAGAGAGAGAGAGAGAGAGGCGTGTTTCAGACACCGCTCGAACACCGAATGGATTCCTCTTTCGCGTTTACTTGCGCTTGAAGGGACACATACAGACAAAATATGTCAAAATACGCGTTTCGGCAAGTATTCTCTCGGTTATGTCATAAGTGAACAGTTGAGAAAGAAACCGGATGTGTGTCAGTATATTCGGTCCGTGCATTCGGTCTTAAAGTGACAGCAGCCTAATATTCCTGCTGTTGTCTGTGTCATTAATGTTAATAAAATAAAATAAAAATACAGCTTTAACCAAGATGAACCTATATTTAATTTCTACAAAGAACAAATAGTGTTATAGTGAAGAGAGCAGTCAGGAGGAAAGTGATGACGACAGCTTGCAGGATAAGTGTGTCGCGTAAAGTGTGAGTACCAAGCTTTTTCTACTATAAAGCGGCTCTCCACTGTGTTCATGGTTTTACTCGCGATTGTCCAACTTCGAGGGACTGAACAGAAGAAGTGAGCCGGAGAAGATTTCCATGTTAAAGAAGGCGGAGTCTCAGAGCCACACCCTCCTATTACATAATCACCACATACCAATGGTAGTTCAGAGGTGTTAACCAGCCAGAGTGAACTTTTACTGAAAGTGTGTTATTCAAAACCATGTGGAACAGAATAAATAAAAAATATACATTTTCTAAGAACTTAGCATCTGTGTTTTAAACATTTTAAAACCATTTTTTCCTTCTCTATATCGTGGATACTCTTATTTGTCATTGGCCCATATATTAATTGTGATTTAAAAAAAATAAAAATAAAAGTAGTATTCTCATGAAAAACAGAGAACATTTACCTCCGAGTTCCTTGACATTTAAAATGGCATTCTGGAACGGGACAGCTTTAATGCTAAAACCTGTAAATAAAAGTTGAACAAGGTTAACAACCGCGGCCATGAGGATTTCACAAAAACACCTCCATTGCTACACTGACCGAGATTTAATCAAGTACTCTTTAGAAGACAATCACAAGGTAAAATCTGAATACAAAGGGGGGGGGGGGGGTTTAAAGTGTTTGGCAAAGAGGAAGTGCAAAGATCTGTGTTTGTGTTTGCAGGACGTGTCTGGTATTGCTCTATGATGGTGGGCTGACCTGTGGTGGGGACGATGTTGTCTGTTGCCTCACTGCAAAGTCTGGAGAGCAGGCTGGTCTTCCCAGAACCCGTCAGACCGATGCAAACCACGTCATATTCTGGTCGGGGAGGGGGAGGTCCTTTACAGCAGAACGTCCTGAAACACTGAAGACGGGACAAAGACGGCAAGACAGGGGAAAGGAAGGAATGTTAGAAAGGTTACAACAATTTAGATAAAAAACTTCCCACTCTTCTTGGTGTTTATGCGATTTTGGCGACTTGTGATTCTCCGAGAGAAATGCTGTGGGTGTATGCGTGTGTCAATCTAGAAACAGAAACACATCTCAAAGCCATCTGACATCTGTTGACACCATCTGGTTGAGAAAAAGTTACTGCAAAAGAAAAAAACAAGTCTACCGCACAGTGCCTCCATTGAAAACATAAGGGCCGAAAGTCACCACAGCGTTCTGGGACAAGTAAGCACCCCAATATATTTCCACCAAAAAAACAGCCCTGTTTTCTGTAAGCTGCTGTCAGAGCCATGCGGTTGACGTCATGACACTGAGTGATAAAGCAAATAAAAAATTGGCCAATAAATTTCAACAGAGCCAAAACACACACACATAAAGAAGAAAGCCAGTAACACTGCTTAAAGCGATCACATAACTTCTACTACAGTCTACGCAAGGAAGATCAAAGCATGTTTGACATTTACATTGCACAAGGAGGCGTTGTGTTATGTTCCGATGGTATGGGTAATATGGCCCCTTTTGAGTAAAAACAAAGCTATTTACAGTGAGTGCAATATATTGTATTACATTTGTCTCTCTTGTCTGCCATATTTTTGAGTTACAAAGTACATTTCACATCTGAAGGTCTTTATCTGGTTGGCTCAGTGTAGCTCTATCTCTTAAAAGAGACTCAAAGCCTCTGTTGCAAAACCCTTCCACTACCTACACAGCATCCTGACCCAGATGGACCCTCAAAAGTGACTGATTTAGAGAGCTCTACAAAGGCCGCAACATAGCAAGACTTGATTTTAAGGGAGTTTGGTGTTAGCATGTTGCTAAGCTAACAGAGTGATAGTCTAATAAGCATAAATTAGACAGAACAGGAAACAATCAATTAAATTAGATTTGTTCGGCAGTGCTTTTTCACGTTTAATATTTACAATCAACATTTCTCTCAATTTGTTTTCCCACTGAGCTTGTTGCAGTGCATTCTGGGGTTGCCTGAAGGAAAAATGCCTACCTTTTTGGAACAGGTTTTTCATCACGAATGCACCAATGATGCCTAAAATTGCTGTCCAGAAAGGTAAACAACTAGGTTTTTTTAAAAGGGATGCATCCGATACTCAAGGGGGCGATACTTATTTTCAAATGTCTTTATCAGGAAGCTGGTGAAACAAGTGCCCACCCACTTTTCAAGCAGACCGAAATCGTAATACTCTCTTGAGTAGGTACTTATTTTGAATTTGAGTAAATACTTCAGGGCTGCTAAAAAAGTATGTTCTATAATCTATATAGTTTCACATGCACACCAGAATCTCGCTGGAAGTAGAAGGTCATCCAGGTACTTTTTTGCCTACTCTTTTATCAGTACTGTGAATTTGGACATACTGTTTTTCGTCTACTATATAGTAGGGAAGTATGCGATTTTGGTTGGAGCCACTGTTCTAGAATTCTTTTTCCCATAGGGAATTTAAAAAGTGTTACAAGGCATCAACCAAGCCAACCAGCTATGAGGTGAATCAGCATTACAAACTTTTTGATTTGAAGCATTAAAGTGTTTGAAAATCGGACAAATAGCAAAAGTACAAAAATGTGTACTATACACACACACACACACACAGTTTGCGAGTGTAGGGAGCTGTCACGTCATCCATGGTGCTTCATGGGAGTGGGCAGGTTTGCTTGTTTTGATTCTCTGATTGGTGGAAATTTCTCGCCAGAATCATGGTTAATGTACTTTTATACCAGGAATTCATGCTGATAAACACAATTTTTTGTTAAAAATAAGATAAAATGATACAGGCCGACAGGATCAACAAAAGCACATACCATCGATTAATAACCTTGTAGCTCACAGTAGGTCTGTCTCTAATGGTTTATAGGTTGTTAAAAATCTATTTCCCTATGGAGAAAATGAATGGAACTTTCACTTTGGGAACCAGACTGGTGCACACTATAATCATGACAGTTCATCTAACTCCAGCCAACTTGCTGAGAATTAAATCTTATACGTGCACTGCATTATGAATTGAACTCTGACAGATAATAGGACTCAATGTGTGAAATTAAGCCTGCAAGACGTTTCTTAGATGCTACTAACAACAACAAAAATCCGGCTTAGAGATAAATGAGCGTGAGAAATCGCTTAATGAGAGAGTGAGGAGTGCCATTGGAATAGTGGTTTCCTTTATCACAGGCTGTGAATATCTGTGCTAAATGCATTAAGTTGCCATGTGACACTCGGTCAGGCTGAGCACAGATAACTTGAAAGAGGGTAAACTGTGACAAATACAGTGAGAAATCACAACAGCGCATGCATTAGTTCTTTCATTCATACATCATATAGCCTAAACATGTGACTTTGAGGAAAACGGGAGGGGTGTGGTGGGGGTTCACTCTAAATTGAATACAGACTGAATTTGGGTGTATGGTTAGCAAATGCTGCCCTCTAGTGAAGACACTGGGATTTACATCAACCAAAGCCAGTGACTTTCCAAACATTGTAGCCTAGTCGAGGTTTTGCTTGCTTTTAATATTATGGGGTGAAAAAGCATCGATCTCCACTGATGGTGACTGAAAAGTAGCCATGTATTATAATTAAACAATATATTTAGGCCTAAGTATTATAAATGTGGTTTCATTGGGCACATTATCCCAAAGAACAAAAATGTTTTTCAGTTAAATGAATGTACAGATGATGACTGGTGTCACCCATCCTGTTTTTCACAACTTTTCCAACCACCTGATGTACAGAGACCAGTATTCACAATCCAATCAATTCCTAGAGGATCAAATCCAGTCTCGCCCTACATTGTTTTCCCAATGAATATCCTGCTGCATTCGGAAATACTTCTCTGTTGACAAAACCAAAGCAAGGACAATAATATTACTAGATTGTTACATGTCCTGAAGGAAAAGTGAGTCTCAAAGTGAGATTCAGAACTCATCACCATGATCCAAGTATGTTTTGGGCATTGCTTTATTTCAATGGATTTCAAATGACAATGTAAATGTTAAAAAAAAAAAAATGCTAGAAAAGTTTACTTTTTACTTCAATACTAGTTCATTTAAATCTGCAGCTCTCTTAGAGCAAAACGAACTAGGCACTGTCAAGCTCCAAAAAAGACAACAACATAAAAAGCACAATAAACATAATGACCTATACGCTCTTCCGTGAGTGTTCTGAAGCCATTGTTTTACGTGAGCTATTTATGTAATACTATTATTTGTCACCTTGAGTACAACAACTACTGGCCCACTTTCTCTCAGAGAGAGACAAAAACAAAATATATCCTGCAGGGTTCCATGAAAACATACCTTCAAAACCGATATGCTTATTGTAACAGGAAGCTCCTTAGTAAGTAAATTCACTTCAAGTAAAAGCACTTCAACATCCACAAGATGGCAGCATAAACAGTGTTCAAATGAGTGTTCTTCAATCTTCTGATGTATCAAAATATAACAAATATGAAAATGACTTAGTCAATGCTACTACAGCAGAAAGAACCTGTGTATGAATACACATGCAGAAATGTTCTATCACCAGACCATCATAGGAAGGAGAAAGAGTAATGAACTTTTATGTAAAATAGGCCATGAGACGGGACCCCAAATTTGGGCTACCGGTACCATTTTGAGGGATTCAATTTCTTTTTGATTTTCATGAAGGTACACATCTCTAGTGTTGGAAAATGTGTGATAGCATCCGATCCATGGTAGCTTTCATTAGAAATCAACACTTATATCATCCTACCTCAAGGTAAGGTGTTCAGTGACTACAAGAGAGAAAAATGTATCCTTTTATAATTTTAAAAATTTATTTTAAAAAATTATAATTTTTTTATTATAAAGATTTATAAAATTGTATACATTTTTTTTTAAATTTTTTTAAATTTTTTATAAAATTTAAAATTTATTTAAAGATAAATTCATTTATACTTTTTCTTGACATATGTTTGAAAATCGTCCTCAACCAAAAACTACCTTGAATCTAATGCTATCACACATTTTTCATATACCTATACACAAAAATCACCATGCGGTTTAATCCCTCAAAATAGTACCAATCAACCCTCTGTCTCACGGCCTAAAACAGGTTGGACCTGTAATTGATGATATAAGTTTCTAAACAAAGTCAGTAGGTCATACAGTGGCGTGTTTTGAAGTCTTAATGTTCCATAATAGTGGAAAGCTCTCTGATTGGACAAGCTTGTCAGCATGCATGACTATGACATCGCAGGTGCTTTAAAGGGTTAGTTCACCCAAAAATGAAAATTCTGTCAGTAATTACTCACCCTCACGTTGTTCCAACCCTGTAAGACTTCGTTCATCTTCGGAACACAAATTAAGATATTTTTTATGAAATCTGAGAGTTGTCTCACTCCTCCATAGGCTTCTAGATAATTGAAACTTGCCGGCCCAGAAAAGTTAGTAAAAACATCGTTAAAATAGTCCGAGTGACTACAGTGGCTCAACCATAAGTTTATCAAGAGACGAGAATACTTTTTGTGCGCAAAAAAACTAACAAAAATAACAACTTTATTAAACTATTTATTTCTTCTCTGTGGGCCTCGAGTTAGTTCACGCTTCTGTGTTGTACGTCAGAACGTAGGCTCACTATTGGCCGACGCTGGTCATGTGTGTGATCAGATGCATCTGACATACAACCCAGAAGCGCTGCGCTGTTACACTACGTGAACTCACTCAGAGGCCCACAGAGAAGAAAATGAATAGTTGAATAAAGTTGTTTTTTTTTTGTGTGTTTTTTTGCGCAAAAAAAAAATTCTCGTCTCTTGATAAACTTATGGTTGAGCCACTGTAGTCACTTGGACTATTTTAACAATGTTTTTACTTACTTTTCTGGGCCGGTAAGTTTCAATTACATAGAAGCCTATGGAGGAGTGAGACAGCTCTCAGATTTAATCAAAAATATCTTAATTTGTGTTCTGAAGATGAACGAAAGTCTTACGGGGTTGGAAAAACATGAGGGTGAGTAATTACTGACAGAATTTTTGGGTGAACTAACCCTTTAAATATATTTTAAAAATAAATAAACTGTAATTAAATTGAACATGCAGTATGAAATGCATTTAAGTATTATTTACTTATGAACCAATTAATAAATCTGCTCAAAAATGGGCATCGATCATGCCACTGACCCACAAAATAAGAAGAAAAAACAAAAAAAGTGGAAGTTGAACTTCAATGTTCAATGGCATGTTGTAGTCTCAAGTATTACAAGCATATAAACACACTCCCTTCACCCAGTTAATCATGCATAGAGCAAATTACACAACAACAGCAATCTTTACACTCTGGTGACTGGCTGATACATCACTGATAATCACCATCATATAGGCTTCAACAACAGTACAAAGTAGGGATGTCAATTTTCATAACTTCCCAAAATCGATCGTTGTTTCAATTAACAATCGATTAATCAGTAACCTTAACCTCTTAAATATGAAGTAGGGGGAGGGGCTACTAAGTTATATCAAGTTACTTAACCACTTGCTTAACCCACAAAATGTTAAAGCTTAGGAGCCTGGATTTACAGTGAATATAGGGAATATGACCATCACTTAACAAGTGCTTTAAATTTGCTGACATATTAGAAGTGCTCTATTTTCATAGCGTAAATAATAACTGTAAAATCATTGTACATAATAACAGATAGACTTGTGTCATGTATCATTGAAAATGTCTCAACTAGCAGAAAACAACAAGCATATTTGTTTCAGTTGAGTCCAAACTAGGCCTATACCAAGTACTTGCATGAAAGAGTGCCGCCAACACACGTGTAAACAGTAAACACATGATGCTTTTGTGCCATGTTTTTGTTAGTATAACTTCGCGAAACATTAGTAAACCATAGTAGATCACATATCTTAATTTAGAGCAGGTGGTCTTGAACGAGCCCAAACACAACATAAGATAATATGTAGATCACACATGACATGCTGCTTTGACTAAAGCTTTGGGACTTCTGGGATCTGATCGTGTCGCGATCCTGACGCAGTGTTTGCCAACATCATTTGAAAGTTCAACCATTGGAAACTGGATCTCAGGTGTGGTGAGTGGGTATAGTGGGGACGATGTGTAGAGGCCAATCGGACACTGTTTTACAGCCGGAGCGCGCTTGGATTGGATCGACGGCTCAGATTGACAGGTCTTGATTTACTGTGCACCACAGAATAGGATCTAAAGCTGAAACAGATTTGATTCAAATGTCGATTAATCATTAGCACCATGCACCACAATAAGCATATTCCTACAAAGGGCTAAATCCGGAAGGCAAAATGTGGACTAATTCGCCTTTGGCTAAGCCCCGCCCGCCCCCCTTAGTTACTGTTGCTACGTCCGACAAACAAACTTCATCTGGGCTCTGGTATCAACATGGCTTATGCTGTGACAGCTCTTCCTGCTGAAATTCTATCAAACTTTTATAAAGCAGCAAATAAAGTGTCCGATAGAAGTAGGCAAAAGGGGCTGCAATATACGTTCGAACGCTATATTCACGACATACAGGTGAAACGCAAGGAACAACAAGGCATCCAAATATAGAGGCAAAAGGATACCGGTCACAGTCAAAAAATGAACCACCGCATATCCTACTAATCGAGACTGAGGCTGGGACAAACAATATCAAGGAGCAACACTGTTCATGCTAAGCTGGGTAGGTCTCTATTCACTTCTATAATCGTTATTACAAAGCAAACGGACTACGCGAGCATAACGTTGTATTTATTAGAAGCGTGTGCTAGACGACACTTGTCAGGATTTGACTTCGGTTTTGGGAAGGGAAAAAAAACGGACACCCCCCTCCAACCTCTCTGGGAAACGCGTATCTGTGTTACAAATGCCCCAGGCACAACGTTGAACCATATTTGTGATAAAACTACGACGGTAATAGCCTGCCGAGACCAAAAATATGAGACGCCTGTGTTAAAGTCAATGGAGCGCTGTGAAAAAGTGTCGGACCACTGTGGGAGCTCGTTCTTGGCTGCGCTGTGATTGGTCATCTACATTCTAGGGTGTGGCTTAACCAAAGGCGAATTCTGGAGTTTATCACAATGGGCTGGGTGTTTTCACAAGTTCCACAGGGCCCTAGAGGCATTTTCATCTATAAGGAAACGGTCACCAATGCCACTGATGCCCATCATCCTCCACATTGCTGTTATGATGGTGCTTCCAGGTAAATACAGGCTGGGCACACTCCCAGCTGGAAAGGGCCAACAACAGGAAATAGGAAGGGCCCAAACTATGATTGATGCCACAATCGGACGACTGGGAGGAAGAGGTAGTCCCATGCCTGAAATGCACTAGAGACATGCTGGCGCACAATGAAAGCAAACGGCACCTTTTTGGTCTAGGATAAAGGTAAGGGGAAGTGGAAAATTATATCATAGATGTAAGGTCTTAAATATACAAGCAACTTCAAGTTGTTGCCGTGCTTGGCTTTTTTTTTTTTTTACATTTACATTTAATCATTTAGCACATGCTTTTATCCTAAGCGACTTACAAATGAGAAGCAATCAAACCAACAATATGTAAGTGTTGTGAATAGTCCCAGTTAGTCTAGCACAGTACACATATACGTTTTGTATATATATTATATATAAAAATAGAAAAAAAAACAATTGACAAAATAGAAATAGAATAGTAAGTGTTAGTATTAATAGGTCAAGTGTTTCTTGAAAATGGCTAAAGTCTCGGGTTGAGTAGGCAGGTCATTCCACCAGTAGGGAACAGTCCAGGAAAAGGTCAGTGAAAGTGATTTTGTGCCTCTTTGAGATGGCACCACAAGGTGCCTTTCACTTGCAGAACGGACGCTTCTGGAGGGCACATGAGTCGGAAGCACTGAGTTTAGGTATAGGGGAGCAGAGCCAGTGGTTGTTCTGCAGGCAAACATCAGTGCCTTGAATTTGATGCGCGCGGCAACTGGCAACCCGTGCAATTTTATTAGGAGAGGTGTGACGTGTGCTCTCTCTTCGGCTAGTTAAAGACCAGTCTCGCTGCTGCATTCTGGATGCTGGATGGCCTGCAAAGAGAGCATTACAATAGTCCGGTCTGGATAGATCAAGAGCTTGGACAAGGAGATGCGCAGCATGCTCCGATAGGAAGGGCCTAATCTTTCTAATGTTGTACAAGGCATATCTGCAGGACCAGGCAAATATAGCAATATGGTCTGTGAAGTTTAACTGATAATTGATCACAATTCCAAGGTTCCTGGCTGTCCTGGAAGAAGTTATGGTTGACGAGCCTAGCTGGAAGGAGAAGTTGTGATGAAGTGTTGGGTTGACCAAAACCACAAGCAGCTCTATCATTGCAAGATTGAAGGTGGCCAAACATGTTTAATATCTAGAACTCAAAAAACACTTAAGGGGTCTAAAAGTTGGAGATTCGCTGTGGAAATGCAGATTCCCTGTAACCTAACAACATTTTCAGCCATTATATAGTTGAAGTTGACATGAAACTGAAGTTGCAATTGTCTTTCCTTCCCTATTGTGACATAACAGAAAAGGCTTCTGGGACAAGAAATAATGTAGGGTAGAACTTGACTTCGTGCATGGGGAATTGATTGGATGGTTGTGGTTTGCTATTGCTGTGATATCATGTGAGTTTTTGTTTTTATTATTCCTTTAAGTAAGAATTAAAAGCTGTTGCTCAACGGTAAACTGAGAACTTTCAGAACTATCTCTAACATCACTGCAGTGGAGTTCTGAGTCAACAGAGCACATGGGGATTTTCACAGTATTAAAACTGCTGCAGGATAAAACGAAGGGGCAGAACAATGCCCAGCAAAGCTGTAGCTCCTCCACTGATGGTATTGGGATATAAATCTCCACCGTTACCCCTCCTTCAACATTTAAACATGTTGAATAACAAGCTCTAATCTCCAAACATCAGATAGAACACTTCAGGTAATAATGCTATTCTCGGCCCTTAGGAACAATCACACAATCACATCATCTACAAGGTCAAGCTGTGCTCTAAATAACCGATGAATGTGGATTTTATTTAATCTTTTTCAGCAGTGAGTGACTGGCCATTGAGCGATGGCTTGAGTTATGGTGCCAGAATCTGGAGTCCCAGTGCACTGGGATCTCATTCAGGAAGTTTCTTTTTGTTTTCCTATTCCGTGCTGATTTACACCCAGTTCCCACCTTTGATGGGCTGTATTTTGAGTGGTATCCTGTTTGGTCTGACAAGGATTCCAATTCCCAGCAGTTCATGGGTCACAATAGTCAAACTGGACTGTGGGATATTCCCCCGCTCGAGAGGAACTATGCGACCTAACTGCCACATCCTGACTTATCAAAGCACGGAAGTGAAGCATGCAGAATACATGGTTAGCGTCTCCATTCCAACACCAGCCAGTCTCCAATGTGGGCCGCCGTCTGCCAGAAATGTCGTCCACCCTCCTACTCTAACACTCGTGCACCTAATGATTCGTTTCCACCGAGCGGTACGGTACAGTGCGATTCGGGGCGGTAAACCCTGATCCGGCATGCACTTCCACCACCAACAGTACCCTAACTTGATAGGGGTCATCCAACATCTGACTAGTTGATGTTTTAGCATGCTGTTTAATTACCATGATGTTAAGACCTTCTGTTTTTGAACGCAAGGAGACATCTTATTTTAATTAGCTCTATTATGCTGTTTTAAACTGAGGTCTCCTACAATAGCCTACATGTGTTTAAATGTAATGTAAATACCTGCATTCAAGGTAAAAAAAAAAAAAATAATCATTATACATTGCAGCATCACCTCTTTTCTCACAGTGCCTAAAACAGTTCAATAAAGGATTCTGTCTCCCTAAACACCTCCTTTCAGAGAGCTTGTTCTGCTCTGGTTGGTCAGATGGTCCAGATTGTTGTGATTGGTCTACCGCTTATAGTTTTGGAAACTAAACGTCTAATACCATATCTGAATTTTAGCTCCAGAGGCTTCCTCAGAACTCAGAGTGATACAGACAGTAACGTAAAGTGGATTTGTTTTCGCAGTGCTTTAAAACCATTAAACCATTTGCGAAAAGAAACAAAACAGAACGCAGTGCCTTACTGGCGCACGTCTGTGAATCTCCTATCTGTGTGACAGACACACGACTCGTGCGCACAGAAAGCCGCTTCAGACAGCGCTTGAACGGACATAAACATACAATAATGTCAAAAATGCCTGTTTTGTCAAGTATCCTCGTAAGCATAGTCTTAAATGAGTTAAATGAAGTCTTAAATGAATCTAAAGAGTTGTAAGAAAATGGGATGCGTGTCAGATCTGCGTCATGTTCGTCGGTCTTAAAATCGGATGCAAAATTCACTTTTATATGTTTGCGTATAAATGTGTCTTTGCAGAGTGTGGACACAACCACCATACATTGAAAAAAATCCATTCACCCCTTTTTTTTATCCTCAAAAAGCCTAAACACTCTCAATAATCAAGCCATTTGGATTTTCTGAGCAATATGATGCTCCGCCCACGACCACTGACGGACTGTCCCGTATAGAGCTTCACAGTCCCGCCCACAGCCGGTGCCGGAAGTAAGAATTCAATATAATTTCTCCATTGACAGTTGGGGTATAAGCCATAAAAACGTAACCATACATGGTAGACTTAAAACCAGCTACGGCTGTACTAAGCGATTGTATATGCTCATATAAACGCCAAAAGTTCATGGGGCACTAACCTTGTTTTAAGATAAATGCCTTTTATTCGCGATGTCTTGGATAAGTACTTCATTACCCACAATCCTGAACAATCCCACAATCCCACAGTGATGCATCTGATTGGTGGAAGTCATGTAACTGTCTGGTTAAACCCCGCGAAGGTCCGTGAAGACTGAAGATCGTGTAATGACGTAGGGCTAGCTCATTGGTCGCACGTCAGAGGCTCCCGCGCCATTGGATGTGCAGTTGCCGCAGTACAGCCTATGAGCGAGCCAGATGCTCAATGTGTTAGCTGTGCAGCTGCAAATGCGTTTTACATATAAGCTTCAGTAAATCGAGGAAAATGAGTTTCCCTGCACATTCACTATATAAAATTCACTGGAGGAAAAAGTTCACGTGGCCGCCGTCAGATTTGGAAGTCGCTCAAAAGGCTCTTTTGCGGTTGCAAGTCGACTTCAGTGAGGCGGGTCTTGTACCTTTGACTTTTTTTGGATTTTCTCTTCGTTTTTCACTCGAAATGATATGTTGTATGCTTATGAGTTTATTTTATAAATGCTTATGAGTCACATTCAATTACCACCTTATGTATGCTTATGAGTCACATTCAATTACCATCACTAGTCCTATAAAAATCCATTTTGTAGTTGTATATCGCCCCCCAGGTCAACTTGGCAGTTTCTTGGAGGAGCTTGATGTGCTACTCTCATCCTTCCCTGAAGATGGTACTCCTCTTGTAATTCTTGGAGGCTTCAACATCCACCTAGAAAAACCTCAGGCTGCCGATTTCCACACCCTGCTTGCATCATTCGACTTCAAACGAGTATCTACTGTGGCTACTCACAAATCAGGTAACCAATTGGACCTTATCTACACACGCTACTGCTCTACGGACAATACACTGGTCACTCCACTGCACACCTCAGATCACTTCCTCCTCACTCTCAACCTCAACCTGCCTCAGAACACAACACACACTCCGCCACACCCTCTGCCCCCTGGTTAACTGATATTCTTCGCGAACATCGTACTAAACTCAGGGGTGCAGAGAGGAAGTGGCGCAAATCGAAAGATCCAACAGACCTGGGTCTTTATCAATCCCTCCTCTCTTCCTTCTCTGCTAATATCTCTACTGCTAAAATGGCTTACTATCACAACAAAATTTACAATTATTCTGACTCTCGCATGCTTTTCAAAACCTTCTCCTCTCTTCTTAACCCTCCTCCTCCTCCTCCTTCATTAACCCTAACAGCTGACGATTTTGCCACATTCTTCATAGAAAAAACAACCACCATCAGCGGCCAATTTACCAATCCACAAACTGACACACACATTTTACCAACAAACGCACACATTCTACCCTCCTTCTCTCTACTTTCAGAGGCGGAAGTCTCTAAACTCCTCCTTTCCAATCGCCCTACTACCTGTCTGCTTGATCCTATCCCCACTAATCTACTTCAAGCCATTTCTTCCTCAGTTGTACCCACACTCACGCACATCATAAACACCTCTCTTCACACTGGTACCTTTCCCACAGCTTTTAAGCAGGCTCGAGTAACCCCACTGCTTAAGAAACCCAATCTAAACCCAGCACATCTAACAAGTTACAGACCGGTATCTCTTCTTCCATTTGTCGCGAAAACACTTAAACGAGTTGTTTTCAAACAGATCTCCTCCTTTCTTACACAGAACAACCTCTTGGACGACAATCAGTCTGGTTTCAAAAGCAGACACTCAACTGAGACTGCCCTGCTCTCGGTAATTGAAGCTCTGAGACTGGCAAGAGCAGCTTCCAAATCCTCAGTCCTCATCCTGCTGGATCTGTCTGCTGCTTTTGACACAGTTAACCACCAGATCCTCCTGTCAATCCTAAAGATGAAGGGCATCTTGGGAACCGCACTCCAATGGTTTGAGTCTTACCTCTCAGGTAGGTCCTTTAGGGTGTCGTGGAGAGGTGTGGCATCTAAGACCCAACATCTAGCTACTGGGGTGCCTCAGGGCTCAGTGCTTGGACCACTCCTCTTCTCCATCTACATGACATCACTAGGATCTGTGATTCAGAAACATGGCTTTTTCTATCATTGCTACGCTGATGACACGCAACTCTACCTCTCATTCCAGCCTGACGATCCGACGGTAGCTGCTTGTATCTCAGCCTGCCTGACAGACATTTCTGGCTGGATGAAGGACCACCACCTTCAACTAAACCTTGCGAAGACAGAGCTACTTGTGGTCCCGGCCAACCCAACACTTCATCACAACTTCTCCATTCAGCTAGGCTCGTCATCCATAACTCCATCAAGGTCAGCTAGGAACCTTGGGGTTGTAATTGATGATCAGTTGAAATTCACAGACCACATTGCTAGAACTGCCCGGTCCTGCAGATTTGCCTTGCACAACATTAGGAGGATCAGGCCCTTCCTTACAGAGCATGCTACACAACTCCTTGTCCAAGCACTTGTTTTATCCAGACTGGACTATTGTAATGCTCTCCTGGCTGGTCTTCCAGCTTGCTCTGTCAAACCTCTACAAATGATCCAGAATGCTGCAGCCAGAGTAGTCTTTAATGAGCCGAAGAGAGCACACGTCACTCCTCTGCTCACAAAATTGCACTGGTTGCCAGTTGCCGCTCGCATTAAATTCAAGGCACTGACGTTTGCCTACAGAACAACCACTGGCACTGCTCCCTCTTACCTAAACTCATTACTTCAGACTTATGTGCCATCCAGAAACCTGCACTCTGCTAGCGAATGTCGTCTTGTGGTACCATCTCAAAGAGGCACAAAATCTCTTTCTCGGACCTTTACCATGGCTGTTCCCTGTTGGTGGAATAATCTGCCTAACTCAACCAGAGCTTCTGAGTCAGTAGCCACTTTCAAGAAACTGCTGAAGACGTATCTTTTTCGGCAGCACTTGATTCAGTAGAATTAACACTTTCTCTTCTTTTCTATTCTATAAAAAAAAAAAAAACTGCACTAAAATTAAACTGAGAGGGGTTATAGCACTTACGTATTGTTGTCCTACTGTTAGTTTAACTGCTTCTATTGTTCTCATTTGTAAGTCGCTTTGGATAAAAGCGTCTGCTAAATGAATAAATGTAAATGTAAATGTAATGTAATGAGTTCAGCCGTAGCTGGTTATCCTCAGACATGCTCTAAAACTCTTTAGATATGGATTTTCCAAAACGTCAATGGGAGAAATTAATGGGAAATTTACTTCCGGCACCAATGCTCTATTAGCATAATTCCGCCCTCAGCCATTTGTACAGTTGTCTTTTGTCGACACGCCCAACAGAAGAGAGGGGTGGGGTGAGCAGTTGCTCATTATCATTTAAAGAGACATGCACCGAAAGGGGTCGCTGTGAACAGAGCTGTTTCTGAGGAGGTAAAGGGGGTGTTGTTTTACACAACCATTGAGGAATTTTAACCAAAGTATGTTACAAACTTTACACGAAGACCCTAAAGAATCATACCAACTTGTGGAAAATGGACATCCGATGACCCCTTTAAAGTGACAGTAACCTAATGAACCTGCTGCTGTGATGTCAGTCATTAATATTAATCAAAGGACAAAAGAAAAAGAGAAAATCACTCACTGCTCTTGACTGAATAACTTTTGTAGCTTTAATAAAGATTGATGTTTATTTAATTTATAATTTATGGAGTGAAGACTGAAGTGTTTGATAACTTTGTTCAATTTATGTATTTCCTACCTGAGTTAGACCTACCTGAAAATCTTAAAGCACTGTTTACAAGGTTACATGGGTCAAAACTCAAAAACAACGAAAACAATAACTTTTTGTGAATTTTGACAGGCCAAGTAAAAATCTGAACTGGTCTGACTGGGCCAATAGAAAAAATTGAGGCCCTGATATATTGATATAATATTTATATAAGGGGTTTATGTGAAGATTGTTTTAAGTTCACTTAAATGAAATGTTGTTATGTTTTTTAAAGCCTAATAAATGTTAAAATTGATAGCTTTCAATTATACTGTAATGTTGAATGGCTTTAATTAATGGCTAAATTGAGAAAAAAATCATTTTCATAGGGACATCAGTAGCAGTATACACAAATCCGGCGAAACACGGAAGTAAAGCAGCGCCGCCATTACTGCGGGCCTTTGCTGCTAAGGAAGTAGCGGAAGTAGCGTTGGTCCCATAGGCGGCTGTAGCAGATGTTAGCTGTACGAAATGTAGTTTTTTTGAATACGTATGCTGTCCAATGATGCCGGGAAGAGCGTGTTGTGTGGTTGGCTGTTTTAACAACAAATAAAACCGTTTGTGAAATTCACAAACCTTTGTTGCGCATTGACTGCCCATGTTTACGGCCATACGGATTAGACAGAGTTCCTGGTGCGGGTGGTAATGCACTCACTCTGTGTGTGAATTCTGTATGCTGGCAAATCCTCTAATTATAACAAACAAAGTGTATATATTATGAAAGATTCATTGTGCAGTCAGCTTCATTGATAATAACAGAGATGTGTGAGATCGCGATGAACTGTCAGCTTTTTAGGAATTACTAAGGGAGCGCACTTTGCGCGCATTCAGTCATGCCAAACCTGCTTGCTTTTATGTTATAACAGTGTGGTTTGTGTGTTAATGCTTTAATAACAAATAATTTATCAGGAGCATTTATGCTGATGTGTATGGTGGCGACACGTAGGCTAACTTGAAACTATTTGGAGGTACAGAAAAAAAATTCTATTTGCGGGTCTATTTAAGTAACATATAAAGTAGTTGCAGGGCTCTCGTCTCAAGTGTCACGCATTGAGGTCTTTTGTCACGCTCTCCTGCCACACATTGTATTTCTCACGCTGAAAAACTATTTATAACGTAATATGCCGCAGCGCCTAACAGTTCTCTGGCCGCGTCGCTCTCACTATGGAACTGGCAGGAATCAAGCGCGTCTCGAGGAAGTTCATGCAGTCGTGTCCTCATGTAGGCAAATAAACAGCTCGAGCGTCACACGTGCTTCAGCATGTGTGTGTGTGTTAAATGAAACTGCGCGTCGACTGAACCATTCATTCACACAGAACACGTAGGATTCGTATTTAAATAGTATTATTGCAGGCAGGGGCGTCACTAGGATCTTCATTTTAGGGGGGCTAAGCCCCCAATATGTTTTTTTTTTTTTTAATAAAAAAATGTAACACTTTAGTTTAGGATCTAAAGATCACTATTAACCATTTTCATTACGATGCAAAGGCAGGGTTTTATAAGAACTGTGGTCCCTAATGTGAGGTAGGGCAAATAAGGGGGTTCGGGGTCTCCCCGAGAAAATTTTGATTTCTCTGATCTACATATGTGCATTTTAAGATGTTTTGAAGGCCAAAAAACTTGGATAGTGGGCAGCTGATTATTTTTCTCTCCTCATCAGCATCACACTCTTTTTCTCTTTGTTTTTATCTTGCCCTGTCTCTTCCCCTCCTAAAGCTGAGCTTTGACTGATATAGGCTTTTCATTTTTGTCTGTCAGTGAAGAAAGTAAACATAGGGTCAATTGATAGGTTGATTTTGCCTATGAATCATTTTCTCAGACGCGTTTATTTACTGAAAGCTACTAAAGGTAATTAAGTTTATTAAATGCATTCACAATATGTAGGCTACACATTTATTATTGATCTTATGCCTAATACAGGGCCGTAGACAGGGCTTTATAATCACAGAGGTCCTAAATTTGAGGTTGGTAGGGGGTTCAAATTTTTTATTTCTCTGATATGTGCATTTCAAGACGTTTGAAGACCAAAAAAGGATAAGAAATAGCTTTAAAACCATGTCAGTGGGCAGATTATTTGTCAATACCTGCTCTCTTCTCATCTCCATCACTCTTTCTTTTTTTCTCAGTCTCTTCGTCCCTTTCTCTTCCCCTCCTAAAGCTGAGCTTTTTTAATTTACTAAAGGCTACAATTTGTATTATATCCTCAATATGTACACATTCATTATTAATCTTGTGCCTAACATGATGAAAACGGCTTTGTTAATGTTTCTTGTAAACTAATTATTACATTACATGAGTCACGTTACAGCCTATTTTCAGTTCAAAATGGCGAAATTAGACAAAACTATATTAGTTTGCCTGATTATTTTTTGTCATTCGTTTAACATTTATGACCTAAAAAAAGTAAAATATGAAATGTTAAGTTTAGCTACTTACATCTTATCTCGCACTTGACCGTACGCGTCGAGTCGCACTGTTAAAATTCGCGCTCAGCGTCTGTGAACATAAAGCCTGCCTACTTTGATTTGATTGGTCATCTCAAATATTCTGACATTGAGCAGTGACAGACCAATGAGGCTCAGATGAACACACATGAACACACACACACACACACACACCCTGTCCTCTGTTTCTGACGTGCTCTCTGTCGGCGCCGCTGCGGATTGAAGATGAAGAACGCGCTGAATCTGATTATAACAAGACTGAAGCGAACACGAATTTGTGTAGCCTACATTAATCTAACATTTTTAGGGGGGCTAGGTAGAAGTAGAAGGGCTGAAGGTAGAAGGTAGAAGGGCTGAAGCCCCCCTAAAAAGGGCCTAGTGACGCCCCTGATTGCAGGGTAATAGTATTATTACAAAACAGGTAGGGGAAACACTGAGTTATTTGCAACTTTTGAAGCTTGTGAACATATTAGCAACAGAGCTAGTAATGACAGCGCTCGGTTTTATTGTTGTCATCAATTAATACACGTCTTAATTACATTACATTTGGCTGACGCATTTTTACATTAATACATTATATTGTCAATAAATTACCTTTATCGGTAAGTTTTGGCCACTACCTGACATCACCTACCCAATGTTCCATTTCACCAGACATTTTCTTTCATGAGCAGGATCCGCTTTCATAGAAATGTCATTAGAGGGCACCGGCAAGTGTCACACCGTCACCCTTAGCAGGCCCGCAGTAATGGCGGCAGGTGCCCATAGAGTTTGCGGCGGATTTGTGTATTGGTATCAGTGATACAGGCCTTCATTCATAAAAAAAAGATGCCATTAAACAAATATTTTAAATATAATGCCTTTATGTTGTTTCTACATTTATTCACTCAATGTGAAATTATTTCAAAATAAAAATATATAAAAAAATGTTAGGTGTGATTAATCGTGATTAATTAGATAAAAATTTGCAATTAATTAGTTAATTTTTAATATATGCAAACACTAATTTGAATATATGTAGTTTACACATTCCTAATTCTGTAAACATGCACTTAAAAAGGGAAGAACATTCAAGAGGGTCGAGTCAGAGTCAAGACCGAGTTGCAATACTCTGAAGTCCAAGACCATGGAAATAGACCATGATTCTCGAGATGTTCTCGATCTTGTCAGAATTAAGGACCAAGACCATAACCATATTTTCATGGTCTTGGACTTGATAGAATATGGACTCGGTCTTGACACTGACTTGAATGAGCTGGTCTCGACTACAACACTGTGTATTAGTCTACATTTATATTAGTCTATTTATACATCAGCCGTTTCTGAGACATTCAAATAACTCTGGGTGCATCCAGCACTTCACAGTCAGTCACTTTTGATCACATTTCACATTTCTGGCCCGTTTTGATGTTTGAATGTTTGAACAACTGACCTGCTTATCTGCATATTTCTGGTTTGCATGCATGCTTTCGGAAATATAAACCACCGTAACCTAGCCAATAAACTAAGGTCATTTAGTGTGCAAAATGACACTGAAAACACCACCCAACTGGTTTCACAAAGTAAACCACAGATAAACAAAGAGAAATCTAGCCTAAGGGTGGGTTCTCTACAAGGCTGCTTACATTCACCATCTTAGCAACATCAACTCAAACTTCCTAATTACCAGTAATTTGTCAATTATCTGACCATTTTTCTCCCTGGAGCGAGAGACTTGCTCAAGGACACAATGATGATAGTATGTCGTTTGAACCTACACAATTTTATTTTTTTCTGGCCCAGATCATAAAGAACTATAAAATAACCTGGGGTGCAATTCCCAAAGCCAATTATGGTCACAAGATCTGTCATTACCAAAAGAGTTCAGAGGAACTTGCGACCCTGGTTATCTCCCTCGAAGGAAGTCATTGTATTAATCCGGGATCTTGCAAGCTAAACTTTAATTTGAAAAAACATCCCCTTACTCCTGGATGTTGCAAAGCCAGCCAATCAAACTGAAAGTGTTTTGATTTTTGCCAGCCCTGACCATTTTTATGTGCAATGATCAGTGAACGGACTGTGGGTGGTCAGTTGCCTTCTGTGGGTGAGACAAGAACAGGTGCAAAGCCTTTGGGCTTCTCGGGTCTGACTGAATGCTCCACTTTTCAAGCAGTGAGGCTTGTCATGGCCTTTAAATCAAACAGAGCCTTTTGAATAAACATGAGAGTCACTGTGACTAGTGACCTCAGAGCATCCATTAAAAGATCATTCTGATAAACCGACAATTTAACACACCATTAGCACTAGATCACACAGGGCACAAATAACCCACTTTACAAAGGCTTAAAGACCTCTTTTAGGAGTTTTGTGGCCTTTAGTCCAAGTCTCTGTGCTTTGAGGCCAACTCTACCCGAAAAAATGGACAAAATAGAATTCAATTAGAAGATATTTACTTTCTCTTGTGGAAAAAAAGACATCATGGACGCGTGGGTGTATCCATATTTTTGTCCAAACAAAAGGTTATTTAGCAAAGAAGATTAGCTTTTCGAGCGTTTCCATAAAAATATATTAACACGCAAAAGAAAACTGCACTCACCAACCATTTCATGTGGTGTTTAATAGATCTGGGTGTAGACCACCTAACCAGAATCTAAAATTTAACTTTTTCTTCACATTAATAAGACCATTACCATAGCTAACCATATAATCATTTCAAATTGAGAATATAAAATACAATTAGAAAATTAAAAGAGAGAACATCAATAATTCTTGACTAAGGAGCGAGATGTTCTTCATGTTGACTTTATCAGTGGGAGATATGGGGTCAGATCTTTGCAGGTCACCTCCTGACAAAACATAAAAGACAAAAGCTGTCACTATTAACAAATTGATTTATAAAAATAAAAATAAAAAAAAAGATCTATTGGAGACACAATGCACTGATGCTTTCTCCAGACTATAGGTTTCTGTAAACTACCTAAGGTTGTAGAGCAGAGATGGAGTTCCAGACTCCTGTCAGCTACAAATGCACCAATGAGGGGGAACGGAGTACCTCCCACTGTGGGAAGAGCCCAGAGGAACTGAACACTAAGGAAAGGACCTATATGTAACATGATAGAGCATGCCATGAGGTTTCTAAGCCCTACTAGGAAATCCAAAGACATATAGAGACGAGGTGACTTGTGTTAAACTGCCCCAATGACATACTGTGAGCAAAAGCCACAAGGCAGAACCCTAGGCAGATAATCGATCAGGGCGAGTCCGGGCTTTGCCGCCCGAGAGCGTAAACAGAGCTCAAGACCTTCTGTGTCAAACCTCTCAATTTTACCCAAGCTGTGATAGTTTGAAAACACACCAGGGAAAAGGCTGCTCTAATTTTGGAGTGCCTGAGAGTTTTGGAAACCTAATACATTGGAGCTAATTATAAAGCAATTAGGAAGAGCAGAAATTGGTCTCTGGTGTTAAACATTTGGAGTTAAATTGTCAAGGAAGCACTGAAATGAGTGAGATGCATGTGCTCAGATGGTCTCCAATGGTTTAGCAATCAAGATACGGATGCAGAGATGATTGTTTAATGGCATCAGAGCATAATCCAGTACAAAAGCACAGGGCAACAAGTTCAGGTGTAAGGTTAAGCCTACAAAAAAAGTAAACATACTTCCAATCTTTTTTTTTTTCAAGAGAAATTTGAACTTAAAAACCATTTTTGGGGACATTAGCACACAGGATCCCATTGAAAACCCAATAGTGACCAGCTTTGCTAATCTATCACATTTAAAGGGGACCTATTATGCTCTTTTCACAAGATGTAAAATAAGTCTCTGATGTCCCCAGAGTGTGTATGTGAAGTTTTAGCTCAAAATACCCAACAGATTATTTTTTACAGCATGTTTAAATTGTCACTTTTTGGGGCTGAGAAAAACGTCCCGTTTTAGTGTGTGCCCTATAAATGCAAATGAGCTGCTGCTGCACGGCACAGGGGGCGGAGCCTCACGAGCTCGCGCTCAGTGTCAGAACCAAGGGGGTAATCCATCGACCGGAAGTTGAAGCCGGCCGGGTACCGCCATCTTGTAGCAGAACTTCACTTGAGTTAGCATTTCCATTGACTCCCATTCATTTTGGCGTCACTTTGACAGCGAATAACTTTACATCTGAGGCGTTTAAAGACTCCATTTGTCCAGTATTTATTTCTAAAGAAACACGACAATGTATAAAAGGCTCCATTACTTTGTATCTTACGTTATGACCCCGTAGAAGCCGTTTTTGTAAAAATAGGCTAACGATTGCGTCATAACACGCGACTCTCTGGCGCACACTAGAGAACATTACCGTATAGACAGAAGTAGAAACTCGCGCGCAATCGGGGGGACGTGGAGGCATAAAGTCAAGGGAGAAGCCCATAAAGAGTTGTAAAGTTGCTCCTGCTGCGAGCTCATGGACAGCTAATACTCACGATCTCCGGCTCTGCAAGTTTCGGAAGGGAATGATTCAGATTCCTCTTGGCACCGCTACTAGAAGATTTGCGTCTGTCAGACAGGTTGCTCACGTCATCAAGCTTAGTTTGAGTCGGTTTGAGTCTGCCCGTCAGGAACGGAAGTGCTCAAAAATCGCTAGAAATGGGCTTCAACTGTCTCAACTGAGTTCCAATGAGATGGCTCTGTCCATTTCTTTTACTGTCTATGGTCAGAACAATCTCATCTCACGAATGATGATAATATCAAAACAGAAACTCTCAGTAACGGTGTTCATTTCGACCCGGAGTCAGACAATAATGCCTACAGAGTCAGAGAATATATGCTGTATGGAGATGGAACAGGTATAGTTTAGTTTAGTTTAATTACGGTTATAACGTATTTGTCATCTGCTTGTATCCACTATTAATTAGTGCTGTCAAACGATTAAAATATTTAATCGCGATTAATCGCATTAATGTCATAGTTAACTCGTGATTAATCGCACATTTTTATCTATTCTAAATGTCTCTTGATTTCTTTTTGTCCCATTATTTTTTCTCATTTTAATGCTCTTATCAACATGGAAAAGTGGATCGGCTTGCTTTGTGCAAATGTTTTTTATTGAAAACAACATTGGCATATACTGTGTTCAATTTCACACTAACATTCTCACTTGGAGCAAATAATCTCTCACACAATGTAGCACTGTCCATCAATAAAAGGGTGAAAGAAATACTGACGAGGTCCTGATATTAACGAGGGGTCGGAGAATTCGCATCAGCTGTGTGTGTGTGTGTGTGTGTGTGTGTGTGTGTGTGTGTGTGTGTGTGTGTGTGTGTGTGTGTGTGTGTGTGTGTGTGTGTGTGTGTGTGTGTGTGTGTGTGTGTGTGTGTGTGTGTGCGCGCTTGGCCATCATCAAGTGGTATTTCAGACTGGACGTGCTGCGATGATGATAGCTCAGTTAACAACGACAAAACACACAGATCACTTTGGTCTCGTCAATGGAACCATTTGGCAACTTTTTAAAAGTAAACTTTCCATTCAGAATCTTATTGGCATCCATTTCGGCGTCTCGCGCTCGTCATCCAATCAAAACGTAACGTTAACCTACTATTTGGTCGGCTCGCAAGCCCAAACGAGTGTGTGCGGCGTGCCTGTTGTTTTGTTTCCGTTCTAGCTAGATCCACTTGCGCTTTGGTCGACGAAGCAACAAAATGTCCTCGCGCGGCGCAAGCCATTGAAATGAATGGGTTTCATAGCGCATACCGCGTCCTGTTGCAAAAGCATGTGAAAAAAAAACTACAAAGTTTGCTAGGCCAAAAAGACCGTTAATCGCGCGATAAAAAAATTAATAACGCCGTTAAAATGGGGTTGCCTTAACGTCGTTAATAACGCGTTTAACTGACGGCCCTACTATTAATACAAGCCTGCTGTCTGTTTTACTCCAGAAAATCACCGTAAGAGCTGAGTAAACACAGTATAAGAAGTGCGCAAGTACATTTCGGACATACGAATTTCGGTAGAGATGAGGGAGCATCTTCTTTCATAACAAAATTAATCCACCTGGTCTTCAGCGGCTGGCTCAGATTTCGGGAGTAAATAGAGAGAGCAATGTGGATTAATACATCCAGCCACACAACACTTACAACACTTGGGAGACATTCTCGTCAGTGCAGCATTTGGCAGATGTGTACAACTCGCTTGAACTCGATCAGGGCGGTTCTATGTTAAAACGGCAGTGTCTGTCAACATTCGTGGGCGGGGCCTGTGGCTGTTGTGACGTCACCAGCCCCATGGCTGAAAACAGGTCGTTGGGAGACACTGCTTATGATTTATGGGGATTTAAAAAAAAGGAGTGAGTGGATTTTTATCACTATAGGGTGGTTGTGTACACACACTGCTAACACACATTCCAAACACCATGCAAAAGTGAATTTTGCATAACATGTCCCCTTTAAAGGATTCAATCACGGGAAATCAAATACATTTGAGTACTTGCAACAGTCAATAAATGTATTTATAATAGTAAATCATTGTATCTTTACCTCTAGTCTTTGACTTCCTCATTGCCTGACTTGCTCTCTCGCTTGAACAGACAGCCGAGCTCACAACTACTGCTGTTGCTTTTGGCAGTTAAACGCAAACCAAAGCTTTAATGCTCACCAGGGTGAAAGTTAAACAAACAATTTAAACACAATGTTCCAGGACACATATTTTTCCATGAGCTAATATAATTTTTCACAGAACAATACAGCCATCAACAATGAAACGTAAAAAAAAAAAATCATTCTAATTTTTTAGCTTAATAGCTTTAACAAGAAGAGCGAATAGTCATTGCCTTCAGTCATAAAATGCAACAGCACAGCACTAACCATTAAAATAAAATCCATTTGCCATTGATCCAGTTTCACTCACAATATCTATGTCCACGAGATACGATAATAAAAGTCCATTAGTAAAACCAGAAGCTGCATTACTCTTTAGGATACTAAAGATACTGTATTTCAAATACTCTTTGAGAGGTGGGCGGTACGATGGGTGGTTGAAACGTGCCTGGTAGAGATTAGAGCTGCAACTATTGAATATGTTAAATACAATATATATGAATGTTCAAAAGTTTGGGTTCAGTAATATTTTTTTAATGTCTCTAATGCTCACCAAGGCTGCATTTATTAGTAAAAAACAGTAATATTGTGAAATATTACTGCAATATAAAGAAAACTGTTTACTACTTCATATATTTTAAAATGTAATTTATTAATTATCGTATATGCTGATTTGGTGCTTAAAATAAGAAGCTGCTTTATTTTTGTGGAAACACTGATACATTTTTCAGAAGTCTTTGATAAATAGATATATTTATATAATATTTAATATTTCAGCATTTATTTTTATGTTTTGCAACAATGTGAAAGTCTTTACTACTGTCAATACAGACCAATTTAACACATCCTTGCTGAATAATATAATTTTTTTTTTATCTTACTTTTGAATGGTAGTATATATAAAAAATATAAAGCATCAGATGATGGTAAAGGTAATCTAAATGTAAATAAAATATAGGGCAAATGAGCATGAAATAAAAATAAACCTCTAATAAGGCCTATTTTCAGGACTGTTACATTATTTTACAAATAAAAACTGTGTCAATTAAAATAAAATAGAAATTTGTGCTTAACTGCCAAGAAATTAGTAACATACTTCCTCCTCATGCCTTACCTTAGTTCCGCAGTTAACCAAAAAGATTTGGCAGTAAATTAGCTTGGTTGCCTGTAAAATGAATAACATTCGAAGGGATTAAATTAATGTATGCGATGGGATCCGGCTTTATTTCATCAAAGAGCCACCAAAACGGCTGTTGGACAAACGCTAAAATGCATTGAGATTCCTCGCACAAATTAACCATACAGAGTGAGGAAACAAAATAAAATACAACACAATAGGATCATTGTTGCTCCCATTCATTTCAAAATAAGCAGACCACGGACCAAATGAGGCCAGATCCATAATTAAACCGAGCTAAGATTCTGCACTGAATGCACTGTGTCCTTTAATAATGGAAAACCATGGGGACACCAACAAGAATGAACTGAAACCTGAACTCAGAACAAACACTAAAACCATTGGCCCCGGACGGCCAGCACATAAAAAGCGTGAAGGAAACACGCTGCACTGGAAAAAACATACCAGAAACGTAGATACAATGATGTGGTTTCCATGCCAACTACAAAGGCAAAAGGTTTAAGCTCCACCCATTTCGGGGAGAGGGAAGCCAACTATGCATGCCATGAGACCCAGGAGCTGACATTGATAAAGCTTTCACTGAGCTCGCTAAAACCTTGTTCTATGCCCACTGTTGATGAAAACAGCATAAAATCTGTTTACAGTTGTGCACGACCTGTTAACTATATGAAGATATGCTTGTATTGGAGCGCACATGTTTTAGTCCAACCTACTTTTCACATTCTAGTGAAATATAAATAGGTATTACACTCAAGAAGGACAAGTTCGGGAGCCAACTTCTATTTTATGCTCCATCAAACATGAACCTAATGAGAAAAGGGGTCTGACAACATCCTCTTGTCCTCACTGACCCAAAGTCAAGAGTGTCAGGACAAAAATACATAATCAAGCTTGTTCCTAATCCACACGCCGCCGCCAGCCTTTTCAGCTCTGTTTCTTCAGGAAATGGTTCTATTCTGAGAATCCTGACCGGAAAATCCCAAAGGAAGCACCCCTGTGACCTCGCTGCATATGTCCAAGTCAAGTATCAAAGCACCGAATGTGCGAGAAGTTTACTGGCACCGGATGCTGTGGAGCAGCACCAACATGACAGTACAGTATAGCCTACTCATTAAACTGTTATTATCAGACATTGATTATTGTAGGCAAATTATATGACACGAATGGTGCAAAAAAAAAGGACTTTGAAAGAAGTCACGCCGAGGCCAAATAAGCTGATAATAAACATAATGTTATAAAAAAAGATTAGATGTGATCTGTAACAACATATGCATCATCCTATGTAAATGCATTAATGGAGTTGTGATAATCACGAGACATGTGACTGTTGGTGTCACTATGATGAGATGACAATAAATCTCAAATGTATTGAACTGAATACTAGCCCACTCTTTCAGCGGTGTTGGTTCCGGAAGTATTATTTCCATTAGTTTTTTCCATAGGGATTTTTAAAAAGTCTTTGTTAAAGCGTTATAAGCCATGAACCAAGCCAACCAGCTACAAGGTGAATCAAAAAAGAAAAAAGTTTTGAAAATCGGACAAAAAGACAAAGGTGTAAGACTGTGTAGTAACGGCGTAAGTGAGGGAAAGAACTACAATCCCATGAAGCATTGCGAACAGCATAATCGATTTAAAAACGATGGAGAAATATAAAACTACTCATTTAAAAAGTTGCAAAAAAACAATCATTCACAGTGCTTCATGGGAGTGGGTGGAGCTAAAGATGCATTTTGCTCTTTTCGACTCTGATTGGTGGAATTTGCTGCACAGCATCATGGGTAATGTAGTTTTTCACCACGAATTGTGCTGTTAAACATGATTATTTTAAAAGTAAGCTCTAAAATAATGCAGGCTGACAGCTTCAAGCAATTAGCATTGATTAACAACTTCGTAGCTAACAGTAGGGCTGTCTTTAAACTAAGGTTTTTATGTTGTCGTTAAAAATCAATTTCCCTATGGAGAAAATGAATTGAAAAAATACTTCTGGAACCAGACTGTCACACTCTATAGTCTTTTCTTCTCTATTGTGATGTATATCAGAGTGAAACGGCTTCTCGGATAAGATAAAATGTAGGGCGGGACTTGATTTTGTCCATGAAGAATTGATTGGATGGTTGTGGTTTGCTATTGGTGGATCTCATTTGAGTGACAGGTTTCCCCGCCCTCCCGGCAGTAAACACCTCATCAGAGAGGAGATGCAAGGAGGAGAAGCTTATTTTGATTAAAGATTATGAGGGCACATGACCTTTAAAAAAAATTACGCACAAAGAAAAATTAGTCATAATAAATACTGAAATATTCCATTAAAAAAAAATTGTTCATTTTGATTTTAAGGTGGCATAGTTTTAAGGGAGCATAGTTCACCCAAAAATTATGTTTATGTCAACATTTACTCACCCTCATGTGAGTTTTCTTTAATACATGCATTTGTTTTGTTACCTTCAGAGCAGCAAATTAAATTAAATTTGTAGACTAAATAAATGATATAATACCTTGCAGCAAACTACTTAACATCTAAAGTGAAAACTGTAGAGGCTACTTATCCAAATACGTATACTTTTTTTCTTTTTTTCTTTTCAAAAAGCAGGACAAAACGAGATATAAAGCGTATCAGAGATGGACAAAAATTGGTGATATTACAGGAAAGCTCTTCATTTAACAGTGCTCAGAACTGCTATCCTTTCTGGATACCCTCTTCTATTGGCTAAGATTTGTTTGTAAGTAAAACAAACAAGAAACTGTAAGTGAATTTACCAATATACTGAGAAAGAATATTTGTTATAGTTACAAACATAACATAATAACTGTTCAGAAAGGTATTTGAATTCGTGGGAGCAGCGATGAAAAAAAAACACCTGATCCTACAGGCTCTGGCCATCTTCAAAAAGAAATAAAAAGAATACTCTACCAGGTAATCCATGTATTTCCCCGATAGCTTCTTGCTGTTGTCTACGGAAAATAGAAGTCCTGAGTTAGGGCGACTATGAAATGAAACGCTGGTGTTAATTGAATGCATCCAAAAGTCGATTTTTTGACGGCTTTGGAATCCCCGCCTCTCAGATATGAAAAATAATATACTAATAAAGCGGCTAGCAGCGTTAGCTGTGCACTCCTCTTCCTCTGTAAGTCCCACACACGGTTATGTGAATAAAACAAGTCCTGATGAGAAAAAAAAGGATTCAGGCTTTTAATACATTCAAAAACATTACTATATCTATTTTTAAGTCGAAATAATTCCGACTCAGACGTGATACAGCGAGTGTAATACAGCTTAATGATGTGGGCGGAGAAAGGCGCTGTTTGTTGTGTGTTCGCGCGAGCCACTGAGGCAAAAGCATCACGACTTCGACGTGACGTCACTGTCACGCTGAGTATATTACGTTCATTCATCCAAAAGGGATTGAAATTCTTTCTGTTTCTTACTTCATTTGAGCGTTTAAACCGATATGATATTATAGTATTGACTGCCCTTACGACGCTCTTTCACGTAACGAAGCAGTTTGTTACATTTTAAGAATGTAAGTATTGTGAACGTCTACGCGATCACGTGATAGGAGATCGTAGGCTACAGGTTCTTTTACATCACGTGACAAGGAAATAACGGTGCCAGATATTTGGTTTGATAGTGACCTCTACTGGTTAAAGTTACACACTATTCTTCAAGGAGAGCGACCATGAGAGCGACAGGAGGATAGCCGTGTTGTGTAATCTGATCATATGTAGCCTACATGGAAACGCGTCGTGCTCGGGACTTTTTGCTTATAATGTTATAACATAGGCCAATTGCATCATGTTTATGTATAACACGTTTTGAAGAAATTGAAACAATAATAGCCTACTAATTTGGATAAACAGGCCATGAAACAATGAAACGACTGTGTCTGTGTGGCACAATGTATGAAGTTCACAGGTTAATTTGCTTCCTGTTATAAACACTATACCTACTCACCACACAGTTCTGTAAAAGTGAATAAAATATCATAAACTACATAGGCCGACGTTTATATGACATGCATGTTAGGTAAGTTTGAAAAGTGTTTTTCATCTTTCACTTTTCATCTGTTTAAGATTATATTACATTTCGCTGATAATTGGACACAACGACTTGTATTCTATTATAATTTATGACTGTTCAGCAAGTAAAGTCTGCATGAGAATCTTTCTAATAAACACATTGTTAACACCCAAACCTGCCCAAATGAACTTCATTTTTTACAAAAAAAAAATAAAAAAAAATGATACATTCACATTAAATTTATACATCAATTTGTATGTACAATATATATATATATATGTGTGTGTGTGTGTGTGTGTGTGTGACTGATGGAATGTTCTAACTAATGGAATGTGTAACTAGTCTATTGGAATGTCTTAACTATTGGAATTTATAACTATTGGAATGTTCTAACTAGTTTTTTTAATCATTATATCTATCTATACATATAGCCTATATATTTATATATAATGATTCTTACTGATGTAATTACTGATAATGATCTGTTATACGCGCTAAGCCAAAAAAGAGAGAGAGAGACTAACAAAGAAATTATAAGATCTTTTGAAACGATGAGGTAATTGGAAGACAACATGTTTTGAAAAAGACAATGATGGTGACAGTCAGTCACAGTGCAGTGCTGCACGCAGGGGCATTTGGGTTTATTCTCTGCCCCAGGCTGATTATTCTGATTGGCTCCACCCTCGATTATTCTGCCCTGGACCGCATTCAGCGAAGAGAGGCAGCAGGCGGACACAAACCCCACTTTTTCAATACCCTTCTGAGAGGAATTTTAAACTGTTTGCAACAGGATAATGTCTTCAAAAGTCTTCGACGTGTTTTGGTAGAAAGCAGAGACCGTAAATTCCTGAAGAGGTTAATTTAACGGAACGGCGCGGAGAGTGTATAACTTTGGAAACTGAGTTTACAAAGCGTTCCCACACACAACTATGGCGCTGAGAGCGAGAGCTTTATACGACTTTATCTCTGAAAATCCCGGCGAGATCTCTGTGATAGAGAATGAACTCCTAACTTTGAGTAGTGAAGAGGTTGTCGATGGTTGGTTGGAGGGCACGAACACCAGAGGTGAGACGGGACTCTTCCCTGCATCATACGTGGAGATTATTAGGACTGACACATCACTACAGGATAACGGCACATCCGCTAGTCAGGACTATTACTACCAAAATAGTCCTCAGAGGAGGGACACCTCAAACGAGTCAACACCCACGCATTCCGCTGTTTACCAGGGACATATTAAACAACGGCGACTCAGTATTCAGACGAGCCAAGGAAGCGATGAGGATTGGGACGATGACTGGGATGACAGCGTGACGTCGGAGGAACGCGGAGGAACACCTGAAAAACGCGGGAATACTCAACCGACCAGCACAAACACCTCGGTGTCTCGACGTGGTAGTAGTACGCAACAGTCCAAAAGCACAGGAACAGTTGGAAAAAATCTCAATAGGTTTTCAACCTTCGTAAAGTCAGGCGGCGAGGCTTTTGTTTTGGGTGAAGCTTCAGGTTTGGTCAGAGATGGAGACAAAATATTCGTGGATATGGGTCAATACGGTCCGGAATGGCAAGATAACCCAAATCCATTCACTTGCACTATCGATGACCCTACAAAACAGACCAAATTCAAAGGCATGAAGAGCTATATGTCCTATGGACTCACACCTAGTCATACTCAAAGCCAGGTGAATAGAAGATACAAGCACTTTGACTGGCTTTATGCGCGACTTGTGGAAAAGTTCCCTGTCATTTCGGTCCCTCACTTGCCAGAAAAACAAGCCACAGGTCGATTTGAAGAGGATTTCATTTCTAAGAGGAGGAAAGGTTTAATATGGTGGATGAATCACATGACGAGTCATCCTATTTTATCCAAGTGTGACGTTTTCCAGCATTTCCTCACCTGCAGCAGCAATGACGAAAAAGCCTGGAAGCAAGGCAAGCGAAAAGCCGAGAAGGACCACTTAGTCGGCGCTAACTTCTTCCTCACTATCTGTCCTCCAGCTTTACCGCTCGACTTACAAGAGGTGGAAAGCAACATAGATGGTTTCAAAACGTTCACCAAAAAAATGGATGAAAACCTCATACAGGTCAATGTCACAATTAACGAATTTGCCAGAAAGCAGATCACTGGTTTTAAAAAGGAATATCAGAGAGTTGGACAAGCTTTCAGACTTTTAAGTCAGGCCTTTGAGTTCGACCAGCAAGTATACTCCGTTCCGTTAAACAAGGCCATGGTACACACTGGAGAAGTCTACGAGACCATTGGGGATTACTTTGCAGAGCAGCCCCGTCAGGATTTGGATCCAATTTCCGATCTTTTAGCGATTTACCAGGGACACCTTGCAAACTTTCCAGACATTATCCATGTTCAGAAAGGTTTGCAATTTTTCTCATGTGTTTGCTCAAATACCACTTGTCAGAATGGCATGCAATAAAATGTGGATATAGGTCAGTAGGTCAGTAGTTGATCTGCTTGCCATCAGCTTAAAGAAATGACACACTATCCAGTGTCAGGTTAATATTTGAGTGGAAACCTAAATCAGTATGGTACATTCAAATAGCTATTTCATAAAACTAAAAAAAGCATTGCATTAATTCTGAAATGGATGTATGCTGTTTTAGTAAAGGAAAGCTGCTGATGTAAAATAGATTCATTAACTTTTTATAGCTAATAGAAAATGGCACAGAGCAACAGGCTCTCGGCAGTACGTCAAATGGCATGTCCTGATTTTTCCCTGGTGCAAGAGAGAGAGCATATGGGTTCTGCTAGTTCTTGCAGCTTGAGATGTGTGTTGGTATGGTGAAATGAAGCCAACCCTGTTGTAATCCTCACTTCCCTTTAGTGGGGGAAGTTTATACCTCTGACTAATCTATTTTTTCTTTACTGTGAAATTAGATTGACGGGTGTCATTCTTATGAAACATATCTCTGGGTTTTCATGACGCAAATTGGTAATGCCGTTTTGTATGAGAAATTGCTTGTCTCTTTAAAACAACTGATACTGGAAAAGCTTTTGTGTTGAAGGCTCTAATCCTAAGCTTAGGGCTCCAGCACAGGGAAGCATTGAATGCTTACACCACAGTTTAACTCACAGATAGTTTTTCTGAATCCTTGGATGTAGAAACTATGGAAGCTTGTTTCCACCACAGAAAAACAAACAAAACAAAAAGCCTGCGACTTTTTATCTCAGAATTGCGTGGTATAAACCCGCAATTGCGAGTTATAAAGTCCAATTCTGCGTTTTATATCTCACAATTCTGATTATAACTCACAATACCGAGTTTATATCTAGCAAAGTAGCAATATTGACTTTAGAACTTGCAATTGCGAGTTTATATCTCTCAATTCTGAGAAACAAAAGTCAGAATTGAGAGTTATAAAGTCAGAATTGTGAGATAAAATTCACAATGAACTTTTTTTTAAATTCTGTGGTGGAAACAAGCTTCCATAAGAACCACATCCCATAACTAAACTTTTTGATGTAATATACGTGATTGTATACGTAAAGTCAATGTGAAACGACATTCGCAACTTATTCTACTTTTTCGTATTTGCTTCGGAGTGAAACAGGATATTCAGCTCGAAAAAAAACCCGTAGGTCAGGATTTTATCCATCTGGAATTGAGTGGATTGTGAAAAGTAGGCGTTACATTCCAAAATGAAGCCAAGTTAGAGGGGAGGGGGTTAAAAAGTAAATGAAGCTGAAAAAGGAAAATTGTTTTGGAGAAAGACTAAGAGCAAGTTACTACATTTTGATTCAAGATTCCAATTTTTTATTTGGAATACCAATGCACTGATGAATCATGTGCAATAAGACCAGGAAAGTGAATTTCGAAAGTGAAGTAAGAGTTAATTTCAGAATTGACTTATAGTGCACAGGGAATATTGATTTCTCCTTGAGAAATTCCAAAGAGAGCTGTTAGCCATAAATCAGAAGCCATGACTGGTCTGAGCTTGCATTTTAATGTGTTCAAAATGGAAAACTCAAAGAGTGCATGCGTGTGTTTTTGCAGATGTGATTGTGTGTTATAGACTTTTAAGCGAACCATTGTTCTTTTCCCTTTTCTGTTCACTTCCATCCTCTGTCTTTCTCCAGGAGCCCTCACTAAGGCCAAGGAGAGCCAGAAACACGGGGAGGAGAAAGATGGCACTGCAGGTGGAGGCATCAATGACCGCTGCAACATCATCTCCTGCGCTACGCTAGCTGAGATCCAACACTTTCATCGCATACGTGTGCGGGATTTCAAGGCACAGATGCAATATTTCTTACAGCAGCAGATCAGCTTCTTTCAGAAAATCACAGGCAAGTTGGAGGAAGCCCTGGACATGTATGATCAGGCTTAAGAAGTCAAATGGCCAGAACTGAAATGAAACACAAATAAGCAGCCTTTTTACTATAGATTCATGAAAATACAGTTACTGTGTTGTAGGAGTGTTTGGGGTGGCTTTGCGTTACAAACAAAAAATAATGATGAAAACTTACCAGAAATTTGACAATGGTCCTTAGAATGTTGACTACGTTGTTATTAAGTAAAATCATATAATCTGATTATACATAACAGTCCTAATTGGTTTCAGTTGTCCTGAAACCCTTGAAACATAACCACAATTTGAAGTTTACATGGCTTAGTAGCTACAGTTGATATAAACAACATAGATCTCTTACTTGTAATTGTGTGCCTGTACTGAAATGCTCTCTGTACTGGTATGGACTCATTCCTTGGACTCACTATGAACTCTGGTGATGCTAAATACGAGTAGATTTGAAGGCATTTGTGTCTTTTGAACAGTCTTCTGATTCTGCTGAATTCTATTACAGATATAAAGACACATTATGCATTTAAATGACTTATTATGTTGGTCTGTCAGTTACGGTTGCTTATGATCCTTCTCAGTCTGTGCAAGTTTTACTCTCACTTCGTTATTAACCTTTATCTAATCTGCTCCGAGTGAGGCCTGTGTCTGTTTTACATTAAGAGCTTGCGAGAGAAAGACGAGACAGTTTCTCAGCCCTGGAGGAGAAGTGCAAAGGAACAATGACCTAGAAAACATGGGCTGAAACCCTCTTTATCTACAAGACATTCCAGACGAGGCTGAAAGGATCACTCACGGTACTAGTTTACCAGCACTTCCATTATTCAGTGTATACATTTTTTCGCCCATGTTTCAACATGAGTATTTTTAGCTAGTTTAATTACTTACTGTAAATGAGAGCTTAGTGGATGTATTTTGGGAGCTCAAATTGTTATCAAGACCGTTTAACCAGCTGGATGAGTAAGAAAAATTGAAGTGAAACTTAAAAAATTTAGATGTGGTTCTCAAACTCTGGACCACTGGTGGTCTGTGAAAAGTGTATTTATAAGAACAAAAAGCAAACTGGCTCAAGACAGGATTGGTTAAACAGATGGAGAGTCTCATGAAAATCTCACATGAGTTTTGGGTTATTATAGGTGTTCCACAATTTTGGTTTTACTCTTTAAGTGGTCCATCCCCTAAAAAAGTTTAAAGTCGCCCTGTGGTGAAAATCAAGGTTTTAATAGTGTTTATATGTCTGTGATGTTTTTAATGTGCTTTAAGACAAACCATGTGTAAATTCATAAGTCAACACCATTGCTGAGTATTTTCTCCTTAAAACTGCAGTTTCGCTGGTGTTTCTGACGTCACAAACTACCTACAATCAGGTCAACGTGTGATCATCAACGAGTGGACCTCTGAGCTGGTGAGAGTGAGTGGAGGCGGGGCTAATTTGCATATTAATAGAACTGCAAATACCAAATGAGACAAGGGTGTAGAGTTACATTCAAGCTTTTTTAAGGCATTACAGATGTTTTTTCAAGAAAAAAAACTTTTAATTATGTCATTTTGTTGATAAAAGGTGAGTTTTAAGGGATAAAAGGATTGACTACAGGGAGACTTTTAAGAACCACTGAAAAAGAATGAAAGAAAAGTGGAAAAATAAACAATTGTAAACAAAGAGGATTAGCATTCTCAGGTCTCAGAGCACCAATCAATTGACCTATTGAAAGAGATCGTACTACTATTAGTTTCTGTGCTTACTATGGTAAAAAAACCGAGCTGCCCCGGAGCAGTCAATCTCTCACTGCATTTGAATTATTTATAAGAGCTAAAGTTAGGCTTCTCTTTCCACTCACTGCCTGCGTCTGTTTTCACATACTCGGGTCCTTAATCATGAAGAATTTATTTCCACACCCCGATCACTAACAACCACATATATTGCCCTTAAAACAACACTAAGGAGAAAAGGAAGGACTACACTCATTTCTGTTTTTATGAAGCATTTGTTTTCTAAATAATTGGAGCTATAAAGAATAAAGAATTAGTAATCCACTAATATGTGTTATATTTGTGAATCATAAAAGTTAAAAACTTCCAAAGTATTTGAGAAAAAGCAATGATTTTATTAGAATATACATTTATACAATAAGAACAATCATTTTTACATTAGTGTATCTAACTCAGTGATACTTTCTCTCAGTCATACAGACATAAATACACGCATACATAAACATTCATAAACCTGAAGCCCATAGTAAGTTCTAGGCATTACAAGATAAACACAAATGGTCATCTTTCACTTCAAAACAATAAAAAAAAAATAGACAGAGATGTGGGTTAGAAGAATATTAGTCTTTGAAGCACACTAGGCATTATGGAGCGTCAAGGTAACTATTCCCCTTCTTTCAATAGCATCAGGGTTGAATATCCCGCTAATGCCATCTGGCTTATTAGGAGTGTGAAATTTGTGGTGCGATATTTTTGAGGGTGGATCTGTTTTTGTGGTCAGCATACTATTTTCATATTTAGACACTTCTCTAAAATGTACCTTTGAGTAGTTTCAGTTCTCTCATTTCATGCCAATCTGACAGACTTTGCCTACAGCAAATATGAATAAACATAAGGCATTAAGGTACAGCGTAATGCTATGGTTCTATAGTGTTTTTTGAAAACCATTTAGGAAGGAAATGTAAAAAAAAAATTTTTTAAAAATTGACATTTGGTTATTAGAGTATGCAGTAATAAAGTATTCCTTTATAGTTAATTCTTAGTTTATATATGTGTAGTCTCTACATTGTTAATATATTTATAGCCTATATACAAGTAGTGAGTTCTTCATGCATTGTTTCTGTAATCAAACGCTTTCAAATCCCTTCAAATAAGCTCTCGCCATCTCTGAAAACCTATGCCACTCCCACACTATACATGCATCAAAGTAGCCAGAGCAACTTTTCTCTATTTACGGATATGACAAGAGACACACGGGCAAGTGACGTATCTATGCAATTTCCCGCGAAAACTATTTATTTAAAATCATTTAAATTTTGTTAATTTTGAGGGGGGAAAAAAGAACTGAAGAACTCGCTATTTGTATATAGGTTATTATTATATTAACAATATAGAGACTATAATATATAAACAATAAATTAACTATAATAGTTTGCAAATGATTTGTTAGCACTTTATTACTGATTAAAATGTTACCGAAAATTTACATTCCCTCTTCTACTTACCGGTAGGCCTAAATAATAACAATACTGTATTTGGTAATGACATAAGAAATAAACTATTAGGGGCTTTCACACTAGAGGAACATTTTCATAGTTCCTATAACTATTGGTGGAAGTACCTGCTTTTTGTCGTGTTTGCACCGCAGGAAATGGGAACAATTTTACAACCCAGCACAATAGGAACTAGACAGTGACGCAAGTGTACGTAAGTTGATGGGCTGAACACAATGCCATTCGAAACACCGGCACCCTCCATTTTTAAAAGCTACAAAAGCGCCATTTTTAACAAATACTTACTCCACGATCTAGCATACATAATGGAACATAAACATACAGAAAGTTAATCTCAACGGCATTTACCTGTCGCCTTTGTTTGCGGTACTGTATTCTATTCTCAGCCTCAATGATATCCAGCACTGCAAATTGTCGTAGATTTAGTCTTTTAGCTCTCCTTTTTGCTCTTTTAATCGCATAACTTAAAAATCTACATTCCATCTCCATTTCACGTCACTTCACAGTTCCTACTAGCGAATGCAACCAGGAAAATGGCCCTAGGGGAACATTTAGTTCTCAGGGTCAGCCATGATGTCTAGTTCCTATAACTGAGTTCCTATAACTACCTGGTGCGAAAGCCCTTATTTTTACTACATGAAGGCCTAAGTAGAATAGTTAAATGTCCGTATTTAATAAAAGCAAGAACACTGGATGTAAAAACTTGGGTTATGTGTCCTCTAAAATGTGACAAAGGATCTAAATTTATAACATTCAATTCATACTGCAGTCTGTGAACTGAATTAACCATGTTCATTAATTCTGTCTGTAGCACAAAAATATGCAAAAACCCATAGCTCGTCACTGGGGTTGCATCCTCAAAGGTGCACGATTGTATCTTATGTACCCCTAAAGGATGCATATAGTACCTCAATGTGCTAACTGCTAATAGTGTTAGAGAAGGTACAAAAGTGTACCTTTTGAGGGTACTGCCCCAGTGACAAGCTAAAGGTACAATTTTTGCAAAAAAAATTCAGACTTTGCATAAAGGTAAATATTACTGCAAAACATTCTGACCTTGTAATAACAAAGGATTGGTGACTATTCTTTGTTTTGTAAGTAACAAAACATCAAAACTACAAAAAGATCTAAGCTGTGGCAGGACAGAAATTGGACTAACATCAAAAATGAATGTGTTACAATTATTTGGCGATCTTTCCCTTGACACTAAGCCAAGAGACCCTTCAGTCTATAAGGTTAAAATCCAAATGCCAACAATAGTATAAATAGACATTTTCTCAGTTTCTCAGTGTATGGTATGAAACTTAAAAACATACTTTCTTCTGCCAGTAACGCTAAGAGTTGGCTCTGATGATGGTCATGCACAATGATAGTCCACAAAAATTGGATCAAGCAACATCTGGATGTGATAAAAGGAGTTGAATCAAACCCAGAACTGGTTTTGTTTAAGGGGTGGTGTTGCTGGTGTACACCGCTGGGCCGAATCAGGGTCAAGTGGACTCCATGTGCAAAGGACAAATGGAGACACAGCTCTTTCAATCGCTGGCACCAAGGCTGCATCATGTACTTCCTCTAAAACGGGGCTGTCAGGGCAGCTTGGAGTGAGTGGGGTTACTATAACCGAAGGAACAGTGAGACTTCTCTCAGGTTGACCCAGATATGGGCATCTGGCTAAAATATCTTCATCAGGGTTCCCAGTCAAAGCCTGTATGATTGCGGGGTGGGCCCGCTTTTCCCTCCGGTGCCGGAAGACAAGAATAAGAACCACAAGAATGACAATCAGGAGGAGGCAGGCCAGAAGTGGCAGGATGATGAGCAGGGGATCAGATGCAGGTCTTGGTAAAGACTCCATCCTCACTAATGTATTTTTTGGGGAGGGGTCCAACTTGCCCATCGTGGTACGGGGCACATGAGGAACCGGTGATCTGCTTCGTGTGTGGTTCCCCCAGCGGTTTCGGGGTTTCAGCTTTGAAGCAGTCCTGTGTGGTCTTGTTGTTGGATCTAAGTGAGATGGAGGGTACATGGGGGACAAAGCATTTGTTGTTCTGTTGAAAGTCGGCAACTTGGTCGGCTCTAAAAGTATATGCTTCCCGGTAATGGGGTCATAAGGTATTACTAAATACACAAATTCGCCCATGGCAGGCTGAACATTGGCTGCCTTCAAAAGGAAAACAAATGAGTCATTAAGTGGATGGACTGCTGTGACATTGTACCTGGCCGCTGTTGTGTTGCCATAAATGGTTTGGAAATTGATGTTTTCCTCTATGGCAACTCTGCCCTGTTCCACATCCCTGAATGTGAAGGACTCCAGCGAGTGAGAGGCTCCTCCAAGTTCAAATGTCACTTTGACTAGCTTGCCATGTTTCGGCGGCTTAAGGATTTCAAAGATGGGATCGCTAGCACTAAGGGAGGCCAATTCTGTTGCATCAAGGACGTCCTTTCTTAGCTTCACTGGGATACCATCTGGGATCCTAACATGCTCTCCAAGGTGGATCAGTGGCCTGACTGTGATGTTTACCACCTGGTTGGTCAGGTTACTCTCAGATGTGAAGACTGTGAACTCAAAGCTGTCTTGAGAGGACGACAGGTCAGTCATGTTATAAAATAATCTGCCAGTGTGAAGGTCCTCTTGGTCAAAGTGTGTGACCGGCTCTTCCATAACCATGACACACCCATGACTTGGTGGGCCTGTAACTAAATACTTAATGGATGCATCTTTCTCATTGGTCACTGCAGCCAGATGTTCGAATGTCAGAGTCACTGTGGTCTGACCTTGCAACAGGGTCAGTCCGGTGTTGTTGACCACACTGATGGTGATATTCTCTACCTCTACACTAAAGAGCTTGTAGAGTGGTCTGTGGAATCCATCAGTTATACTGAAGTAGATGACCCCTGATGAGGGTTCCCCATTTTGTACAAAGTGCACCCTTCCTTGATTTACATCAGCCTGGGTAAAAGTGATAGCAGACTTATTGAGTTGACCTTCCAAAGCAAGGAAGCCATTTTTGGGCTTGCTGATTACCGTATAATAAAGCTCCTCAGGTGGAGTGTCTTGGTCCTCAACATAAAGGTTCTCAGTGTCCAAGGTCACAGTGTCCCCTTTGACCACTTTGAGTCTAGGGGATCCCGTCTTGAGCACAGGAGGCCGGTCATTAACAGGGGTCACAGTAATATTAAATATTCCTGATACTATATGGTCTGCATTCTGGGGTCGTTGAGCAAGCTTTCCTTTGGGGTTTAGCCACACGTCAAAAGTGAAGTTATCATGAGTGGTCTCAGAGTCATCGTGTACATAAATAACTCCATGCTTGTGGAGGTTGAATTGGGAGAACTTTAGTCTTTCATGTGTCAGGTTCTTTTCACCTACAACAATTGTACCGTGGAGGGGTGGAGAGGTGATTTCGTACCAGACCTCATAGAAATTACGTTCCTCTTCTTCTAACTTTCCCAAAAGGTTGGAGGCATCCAATTTTGATTTATCTACGAGAACACTACTACCCTCAGCGACAACAGCCCCTGAATAATGAATATGAAGTTGTTAGTGTAGAGATACTATATTAATTGCGTTCAATTTGTTTATCAAATAAACATCACGAGAAGTCAGAAAGCATTACCAGTATTTGTAAAGAGTGCACTCCTATGCTCCGGACCAATATTTTCATAAGAGATGTGGATATTAAAGGTGTGAGCATGGAGGGATGCTGGGGGGCATGATGCAGTGAAGGTGAGGGAATCTGTAGCGGTCCAGGCAACAGGTTTAGTCTGTGCATACAGCACAGCACGTTCTTTCACCTAAAATAATAGAGGTAATTAAGCTTATTTATAAGTTAGAATGATCGGTAACACTTTAGTTTAGGGTCCAATTCTCACTATTAACGAGTTGCTAATTATCCTGCCCATTACTAAGATATTGGCTGTTTATTACTACTTATAACGCACATATTAATGCCTTATTCTGCATGACAATATTCTACATCCCTTAACCCTGCCCAATACCTAAACTTAACAACTACCTTACTAACTATTAATTAGCAGTAATTAGGGGTTTATTGAGGCAAAAGTCGTAGTTTATAGTTAGTTAATAGTGAGAATTGGACCCTAATCTAAAGTGTGACCGAATGATCACATAATGCTATTTAATATCACATTTCACATATTTGTTATCACATATTTGCATTATTTTCTTCTTGAGTATGTTAATATTTACATTTTAAATATTGAGATAGGCTAATTATGTTGAAGAGCAATATTTTAAATAAATGTTTTGAATTTCACTTGAATGGTTGGCTCGGCTAACATGCACAAGAGTGAAATTAACTTCTAAATTTCTTACAGCCCATACAAACATTGTGATGACAAAAAAAAAAATGCCCATGTTGCAATACCACAATATAATTTTTGTCTGAATTTTATATCATGCTTAAATAGTGTTACATGAAATTAACATGCTTGGAGTAAGTATTTGTTACATGCTTAAAACCATACATATCTTCAAAATATATATGGAGGATGATATCTGTAGTAGAGCATTTGCTTATCCCTGAAATGTCCAACCTTAGCAGAATACACTTGCCCAAGGCTTAGTGATGCGCCTATCATATTTTTAAAAAGGCGTACACATTTTAACAAAACTCAGAAACAGATTTAATAAATACCATGTTTTGGGTGAAAGAGGAGATTTCTTGTGTGGAATTTTCTGCTCGTTTCCACATTAGGCTTCCAAATTTTGGAGGTGAGGTCACGGTGTAGGTGATGGTGCGATTCCCATAAATATCATCATAGTCATTTGTGATTATCAGCAGCTCATCTTCAGAAATTAACTTTGAAGAACCTGTGGAAAGGATACATGGAATAAATGGCACTTGAGTTTAAGTTGAAGAAAGCGACAAGAAAGAAGAAATGCAGATATTGGTTTCTTTAAAGCACTATAAAATTGAACCTGGGAAAACTTTAAGTTCTTGATTTTTCATTAAGCTGATGACCAGAGATTGGGCTGTGACACTGAAGATTTTCCTTGGAGCAAAGTTCACTCCATCATTGACTTGAAAGTGAAATCCTCCTGACAAGGCACCTGTTGAAACATAAATACCACATACCTACTGAGAGATCAAGTAAAATGGCTTATCAAATCTTTCTGGCAGTTTTGAAAGGCCCTTTAAATTGTAAACTAACCACTATGTACAAAGACCAGCTGGCCATGATTGATATGCTCTTGGGTGAAGTTCAGAACAGGCCTGGAGGGGGCGCTCTTCAGGGCTAGATGCCCATTACTAGGTGGAGTGATGATGAAGTCTAGGCTCTCAGGAGGAGAATCTGGATCCTCAGCACTGAGGTCCTCAGTGGTTATCTCTGTCACAGAACCGTCCCACACCTAATAACATAAACATGATGCTGTCAGTTTTGATCATGTTTTGTCAGGTGAGGTTTAACATTTTTTTACTAGAAACAGTATTTATTTATTTATTTGTTTGTTTTACAGCAGAAGCCGTTTTAGAATGTGTTTACTGAGCCTCCTGCTGGTGAAAGTGGGAGTCTGAAGATTAGTTCTCCACACAGTTTATGCTGTTTTAACCAATGGTCTTTAAATAATCTTTCCATTAATGGAAATAGAAAAAGATGCCAAAATTTAGTCAGATATTAGATATTAGTAAAATTTTTGTGATAATGCACAAATTTGTCGGGTCTGTGAGAAGGAGATCACCCAGGTTAAAGTCATGGTTTACTTTGTGTGTGTGTGTATGCGTTTTATTTTTGTTTAATATAATTTAATAAAACCATTTAAGTAAACAATTGAAGTTCACAAATACTGTATAAATAGATGAGAAATGATTAGTAAGTACAGTAAAGATATCTTTGTAGTGTAGAATTAGTACAAATTAGTTTCAGGGGGAAAACTCACCTTGAGGATCCTGTTGACAGTTACAACTGGAGGTTCATCATTTATGGGAGTTACATTGACATAAATCACAAAGGGCAAGCTTTGCTTCCGGATATCTGTCTCATTGGCCACGACTGTAAAATTATCTGCCAACGTCTCACTTCCGTCATGGACATAGAATATGAACCCCTGTTCAGCCTGTGGCAAAGAAAAAAAAGTATACAATGCCGTTCTTTAACAATAACAGTACATGTACAAAATCTTTACATTTGAAAGATATATTTTCTTAAACAGTGCTGTTTACAACAGATTTTATAAACGATTGCCTTATGGGAGTGAAGAGAAACAAAGTAAACAAGTGGAGAGAGTGAAAAGAACTCACTTGAGCCCTTGTGAAAGAAGGAATGGGAACACCAGGGATCCTTGAGTGTTCAATCCGGCCATGATGAGGCCCCTCGGTTACAAGATAGAAGATTTGGAGTCCATGAAAGTGTTGGTTAACAACTTTGATGATGTCCTGACTGAGAGCTTTAGAAGAACCCTCGATCAGGGTCATATTAGACACCTCTAGAGGGATGTGCAAGGGGATAATATCCACAACGACTACAAGATCATGGATTGTTAGAACGCCATTGGTTACGTCAAGTGAGAAAGAGTCATTAATATATCCATGGTCTGTTTGAACATACTGAATATGCCCTTTATTGATATCATCCTGTGAAAAGCTTTGGATGGGATTCTCCTTACTGCCATGGTAATGATCTTCTTCTACCTTAGATATCCGCAGAAAACCATGAGTGGGTGCCAACTTCACAGTATACACAATCTCGTAAGGTTTGTTATCCTCATGAATAACCTGAAACAGACCAAATGAGAATATCAAATAGATAGTCTGTATTTATAACCAAGTTGTCTGAAAATGACTTTAATAAAGCAAAACTAACCTGGAGAACGTCTTTGTTTATTTTGACAGGTTTTACTTCCTCCACCAAGATTGGGTTATTGTGAATGACCTTTGGGGGCTGCTGATGACTCTCAAGGTACACCCTAACTGACACACTCACATCCAGATGCAGGCTTTTCACCTTACTGGTGAAGTTAAAAAAGTCCTCCTGTGTTTCGCTGTCATCATGGTGATACATTACATGACCCATCTTCAAGTCATGTTGTGTGAAAGTATCTGCCTTAATACCATTGCATTGAAGAGTCCCATGGCTTGGTGGTAGAAAAACCTCAAAGACCACTTCTTCATCATGCCTGACATCCATATTAGTGGAAATACTGAAATTAGCAACTTTTAAAATGGCCACCTGGCCTTTCTGGACCAAAATACCTGTGTTGTTGGCCACCTTAACATATGGATCCTGGGCCGACACTTCAAGTAGTGTTGATGTATAGTGCTTGCCATCTGATATGAAGAGGACACAGCGGCCTAAACTCACCCCTTTGTGAATGAACAGCACTCTCTTCTCTTCTAAGTCCTTCTGATGGAATTGATAAAGCTTGTGTGTGGTGTCATTTACCAGGACTAACTCACCCATGGGGATCTTTCGTCTGGTGTAAAGCAAATCTTCGTCATCAAAGTCTGTGTCAGCATCATGGTAGCACAAGTCTTCCAGTGTAAGTAACCGCTGGCTGTCACGCACCACATGGAAAACTTTATCCACAACACGGACGGGTTTCTCGTCATTGACCAACTGGATGGAAATATTAAATGTGCCCTCCGTGCCTGGGGTTTTACTTTTCAGAGAGCCAAAAGAGGCCAGGAATGTAAATGCATCATGCGTGGTTTCACTATCATCATGGACATACAAGATGCGTTCCTCCAAAATGTCCTGATTGGTGAACTCTATTATGCTGTCGTTGCCGGAAGAGGAATTAGAGAGGTTTATTTTCTTCAATATCCCATGTTTAGGGCTGCTGGTGACAGTGTAGTGTACTGCTCTGGAGCTGGGTGTCTCTGAGAAAAGCATTGTCTTAGTAATGACCTTGCTCTCCCCTTCCAAGAGAGAAAGTCCATGATTTCTTAAAATTATGTAATGAATATCTGCTTTGATGCTGATTCTGAACTCATGAATCCCTGACATGGCAAATTTCGAGAATACTTGAAAGTGAAACATGTCCCTTGTATCATCCTTTGGCCTTTCTAAGAGCTCATATTGCAACTTGCGATTAGTAATGTCATCTTGGCTAAAGGTAGAGTTCTTTTTTACAATCTTATTAACAAGAAGAAGATTTCCTCTCCTTGGTAATGTCAACAAACGAATGTGAAGGTCGTTTTCCGAAAGTCTCGCACCTTTGGTGACAACATTGAATTCTTGAGGTGTCAATGTTACTTTGTGTTCACCTTCTATCGCTACCTTATTTCTGGTTATTCTGTAACGTATCCAGCGTACTCTAATCAAAAACAACAACTCATCTGTAATGACTGAACCAACGGTGACTTTGCATTTTAAACTGTCAGTGACATTACTTTGCTGCGTACCATGGAAAGTGCTGAGATATCGAAGACGCTCCTTTTCCAGAAGTTTCTGCGTGAATGTGCCTGTTTGCTTCCACTGCCCACTTGAATGCAGCCTTTGCAGCTCACCATAGATTGGTGGCACTGTGACGTCATAGCGAATATCCACTGCTTGTTTAGGGACATTCACTTGTACAGCAAGATGTTTGTTACTAATAAAGGTTGCTTCACCTTGGGTTACCTCTACTCCGGTGTTATTGGCAATCTTGTGTTCTAAGGGAACAGCGATGATCCTGAATACCACAGTGTTGCTTACCTTGTCCCCATCACTCACCCTAATAGCCATTCTGGAGTTCTTGACACCTTTGTGGACATAATTCACTTTACGTTGCTCTAGATCGCTTAGGGAAAATGAGGTCACTGCCCGGCCTGGGTGTTCTTCTATTTCTAGAAAACCTGAGTCAGCATTCAGGTTTCCAAGCACTGTGAACATCAGGTCTGTGGAGTTAGTGTCAGGGTCGATGGCCCTGAGAACATCTGTGCTCAAACGACGTCTTGAGTGCTCCAGCAGAATGAAGAGACTGCCCTCAGGAAGGCTAAGTTCAGGAGCATCATTGACAGGTGTGATACTGATGTTAAATCTGTGCAGACGGTTCCCTCTGAGATAGCTAGGCACTTCCTTTTTGCTGCTGGTGAAGATGGAAAACATGAAAAAATCATGTAGGTCCTCAGATCCTCCATGGACATACATTACCCTTCGATGCAAGAGGTCCAGCATATTGAAGGTGTTCTCACCCAGATTAGGGTCAACATCCAGTCGGAGTTGCCCATGTACCGGTTGCTCTTCAATGCGTAACATAACCTGTGAATGTCGGATCCCAAGCTTACGGAACTCTAGGTTAATCTTTATGTGTTTAGACTCAAGTGGTGCTCGTCCACCTTCAAGAACCTCCAAATCCTTGAGTAAAAGGACATTTTTCTTCTCCAGCTCAGGTAGGACATCTGTCAAATTTTCATAATCCATAGTAATAATTGATGGACTTGTGGTACTGGGTCCAAGCCCTTTGTCTGGTTCACAACCAACAGAAATATCCTTGGTGACCAACGCTTTTGGAAGGCCCATCCTTTGGTAATTAACTCTGATATTTCGAAGACAGCCTTTAAACGACCCTCCTCCAATTCGCTTGCCTACCATAGAGAGCAAACCATTTTTGTGGATTTCTGTGTAAGTGCTGATATCAACCCCACCTAAGTACAGAGGCCCAGTAAACTGTAGCGCACTGGCATTTATCCCAAAGCTAGAATTGTGCATCTCCAAACCCAGAGTAAACTGAAGATTCAGAGGAGACAAATAAAGCCGCAAAATGTGCCATGTCCCATCATTGACGACCATCAAGGAACGCAGTACTGTCTTAGTTGCACCTATTTTAAGGATAGCAACAAGGTGACCCTTTTGGATCTCCAGGGCAATATAGTCACTTTGGCCTGCAGAGCTGTATAAAAGGATCCCCTCGGATTTCACTGTATGCAATTCACATTCAAATACACCCTCTTGGGGTACGTCCCATGCTGGCAGCGACATGTATGCTTTGGAGCTGAAAAAACTTATTGAATTGTTGACAGTGGCTGAAAACTCTGGGCTGCAACCAAGTGACACTTCATGAATCATTTTGTATCCAGAGTAAGGCCTAAGGGAGGATAGAAGGTTATGCTCATTGAACAAAACCTCATCGACACACCCCCGAAAGCCAGAAGATGTTTTATCTGCTGAGAGGTAGGGTTTTTCCAGATCCCCAACACCACCTACAAAAAGCCCATCTTGGACTTCCAGTTCAAGATCAGGTCCTGGCATCTTAACAGTTGTTATAGAGTTTTTGTCCACAGTCAGCGTGATGTTGGCATGGTCATGTTGAAGTTCTACTGTATGCCAGGTGAGATCATTCAAGGGGATACCCTTCTCAGAACGAACCGTCCGTTCCCCAGATCCAAGATCAATCCGCACCTGACAGAGATGGACAGAAGATCTTAACAGTAATGTAGGAAATCATCTTTAAAAAGCTAATTATTTCACTCTAAAATTTGCTGGGTTAATTTATTACCCAGACTTCTGGGTTCTGCCTGTTGGGTTATTTTCAGTGTTGGGTAATTTTGTGTCTCCCATCGATGTGTTAAGTTTCAGGGCTCCAGACTGCGACCAAATGGTCGCATTTTGCGACTAAAATTTAAGTGTGCGACCAGTAAATTTGCCTCACGTTAAACGCATGGTTAAGCGTGGAATCCAGAATGAGTGAGTGTGACAAGAATAGAGAGCGCGCGTAAACGTCTGTGGGAAGGAGACGGAGACAAATATCACAAGCTGCTATGTGCGTCTTAGCAATGAGCGATCTATCGACTCGTTACCAAGCAGCGAATGCAAACAAAATGAAAGTGGAACGAAAATAATACGCTACTCATTTATGCTTCACGGACCGGACCAATAATAGACAGAGCAACGCATAGCCTTTCTTATGTATATCAATGGAGCAGCGCCCCGAACTATTGACAGTAAAATAAAGACCCGAACTTGCCAGTCGCGGGCCGATCTCGCTCACGCGACACTGTTACTTGGAGATCCAGTGAAGAAATCCATTGAATTCGCCTCAGAATTAATAACATCATCGCAACGAGATCCAGTGAGAAACATTCCGATTCGGCGCAGAGTTCTGTTATAAACCATAGATATCAGATCAAACAGTGCTGACGTGGAAACCAGGAGAAAAACTTATAGCAGGCTTTCAGTCCACAAATCAGCAACATTCACCATGGATTAAGGCTAATGTAGTAAGTAACTCTAACCATAAATATGATAATGTGACAGAAATAGTCAAACGCAGCCTACACATCTTTTCTAGCACTTCAAAACTATAATATCATATATAAATGCTTTTTGTAATTTATTTTTTATGTGATGACCAACACATTTTTTGTTCATCCTTCAAAGATTGTCCTAAAACTAAAAAATTTAAGATGTTGGATAACATTTAAACACTTATTTAAAAAAAAATACCATTATAAACATGTTTATTGGCTATGTTCACTCCTTAATATAGATTTTTTCACTCCTTTTGTTTTTTAATTAATATTAAGACATTATGAATGATAATAATAACAAAAGTTAATTTCATCTACACCCTAAATTAAGCTTAGTGATTTATTGTCAGCCCCAGTGCTACCAGAACTTTTTTTTTCTTTTTGTAGAACTCAGTCTGAGTTCTCATTTGAGGTGATGCTGCCCTCAAATTTGAGTCTGGAGCCCTGTGAACTTAAAATAAAACTGCATATCGTAATATCTGTACGTTAAGTCTCTTTATTATTAAATAATTTGTCCGTATTACAGTTATTTTGGGGGATATTTGAATAATTGCATTGCAAGCTGATTTAAGGTGTGCCCCTAAATTTTCTGCTTGTGCTCCTAAAATTTTCAGTCAGGGGCAACAGCGCTCCTAGTAAAAAAAGTTAGTCTGGAGCCCTGAGTTTCATTGACTAAAATGATGCACCTCCTCACAAGGTTTGACAAACTGGATTAAACTGGAACAGTAACAGGTCATTTTCTCTCCTGTCCCAAGAGATCTTCCTAAATAACTTTAAGGTTTATATACACTTGTGTATCAAATAATATTCCTAAGAAACTCATATTACATTAACTACAGGTAACAGAGTCACCATGTCAGTATTCCTCAGCATGAAAGGACTTGTCAGCACAGTGATGCAAGTGGAGGTGAATACTTTTTCTGTCTGGAAGCAACAAGAAATCACTTGCCTTTTGTTTTTGCCTGTGGGCAAAATATATCTGTTTTAAGCAGTCCTTTACAACTCGGATAAATGTAACTGCCAAGGATGGGTATAAGTTTAAGCTCATTTAGAAGGATACTAATTTGTAAGATTCCAACATAGTTAAGCTGATTCATTTAATTTGATTGCAATATGTCACTATGTAGCTAATCTCAGTCTCTTACAGCAATTAAAAACACTGATTGTACTGCATTCTTAATATAAAACATTATTTCTGTTTTGCACATTAATCTACATTAGTTAAACTCTATTCTAGCAAATGCATGAGTAACATAAGGGTATTAATATGCAATTAAGAGTAACAAAACTTCAAATTACAGGATTCAATAAAGTGGATATACAGCTTTGTATATGAAGGCCGCTTTTCAGTGACATGAATTTGAGGCATTTAATTAATCACCTGTACTCTGCCAGAATGCAGTCCCATCCAGAGGAAGTCCATCTCTCCAGCTGCCAAAAAGAGCAGGCCACTGGGTCCAGAGGTTCGGAACCGTACATGGAAAGACGTCTGACTGGACAACCCAACTGTTTTCAAATGCACAAAACCATCTCCGTAGAAAGAAGCTGCAAAGTATTTTGAACTCGCATCAATAGGGATTATATAAAAAAGTTATTTGTGTGTGCTTAATACAGCATATACATAAACATTACACGGTTTTCACATTCTGCACTTTACAACAGTAAGGGCACAGGTCACATTCCTTAAACAAAATGCCAGAGGGTAAGATGTTCTGAAAACAGAGATCAAAATAGCTTATATCTTTCATTGTGAAACATATCTTGCTTTTTGAGAGATATAACGCATTAATTAGTATCACACAATTGCTTCCCCCTAACTCCATCCACTTTTGTCTGTCCTCATATGTGTGTGAATTATTCCTACATACTGTATCTGAGTTAGACGCTGCTCCCGAGTAAATTAAGAGTTTTATCGGCCTGAACAGCTCTGTGACAGCTGTGCCTAAAGCAGTTTAGACTAAGTGCTGTTGTGTCTGCTGCCCTCTAATGCGTTATCAGAATTCAATTAATGCATTTAATGTGCTGAATGCCTTTTAAGAGCTTAATTTCTAGAGCACTGTGTCAAAGGGGTCGAAAGGAGTCAATAAGCACAGCGACTGGAGATGAATATGCTTTTCAAAATGCTAACCATAGTAAGTTAGTAGGGGCGGGGAATTAAACGTAATTATTTGATTTTTTTTCCACACGTGAGGGACAGATTGCAAAAGTATGTCCAAGTTACTGCATAAACTAGTCGAGAAACAAACAGCAGCAGCGAACAATAAACACCTATTTTAGAAAAAGAGTCTGTGGCATCCATCCTAATGCATTGTTTGCTTAAAAACACTGGGTCAACGTAACATCACAGAAAATGTGTGCTTGTTACATAACTAAATTCAGTTCAGTTACACTTTATTTGAAGGTGTCAGTGTTACAGTGTAATTATACATTTGATGACTGAGTAATAACAATTAATCACATGTAATTTCTTTAGGTTTAGTTGCATGTAATTATGCATAATTTATAGTACTACTACAGTAATAAATGACATGTAACAAGGACACTGTAAAATAGTATTACCAAATATTCATTAGAGAAGAAATACACCCATGAAGTCACGAATATAAGAGTATCGTATATTTATAAACGCTTAAAACATCATCTTATCCTTCTATCAATGTTGTTAAGATGTTTAAAAAATGCGTTTCATTGCAGATTACTATCTCTATTTGGCTTTGGACTGGGAGAGGTCGCTTCCCACATGCTGCAGGCAAACAAAATGAACTTGAACAGATCGGATTATATCTAATCCCATTTCAGACATGTGTAGAAGCCACTTTGTGTGAGGTATTAATTTCTGCTTATGTGTCACTACCTCCAATTGTGCCGTTTATAACTGGTTGTTTACATTTTCTGTAGTTTGCATAAATAAAAATCGTTCCATTTGAACAGTATTAATAACAGTAAATAAATTAAATTAAGTTCTACTGAGATAAAACTACAAATGAATTCATGAACTACTGAAAACCACAACAAACTTCGATAAAAGTGTTGTTTTAAAGATGAATGACTTATATTATATTGGATTATATTATAAATTTAATGAGTATGCTGACACTCACCTCCGAAAGCTTGTCCACCAGTCAAAGACAGCAGCACAAAAACGCGCCACAAACACCTCTGCTCAAAGGCAATGTGAATCCACATGTTTCATAGCACTTCGGTTCAAATGTGATGTCTTATTGATTTAATATTGCCCAAAGTACGTCCATTGAGCGACCTTAAATCATGGTTAACTTTAAATCACTGTACCTGCAAGTCTGTCCATTAAACAACGTCACGGGCGTGTGACGGGTTACTCCTCCCTTTATGCATATGCATATAGCTACTTGTGCCACAGGGATAACTCAGAAATTACCCAGACTCCTCAAACAAATTATTCAGTATGTAATGAAACGAAGTGAAATCTTAAAACTGCCTAATCTGTTTAGGTTAGTTTTTGGCATAGGCTATTGATCTATTAATATAGGATAGCTCAAATGACGGTGAACAATCGATCATGTTAAAGCCATTTTTCGAGTCGCATTTTGTCATTCTGTTTTTATTATGTTTTACTTGTTTATTTTAATGTTTTATAATCAATGCATACATTTATAAACATCAGCATTTATAATCATACCTTTATAAATGCCTATGAATAAATAGGAATTAGCCTATAGGCTATACTTTTATAAGTTTAGAACAGAAAATAGAGATAAATTCAACACATGCGTTTATTGGCGTGTTTGATTTTAGTTTGGTCATAGCACTATGCAGAAGTCAAAATCGTCTAATAATTTTGACAATGACCACTAGAGGGAGCAATCACACAACATAACCAGAGCCGTTAAACACAATTACAGTAGCCTATCAAAACATCACACTGTTTTATTATGATGGGAGATAAGACTATAATAACATCGCTTCCTAAGCATGTGTCTTTGTGGAGGTAATAATGAACTAAGCATTCATTATTTTACTGTTTTCTTAATCCATTTGAAATCAATGATTATCCCCTGTTGCTGTTTACCCTTTACATATCACATCTAAGGTTAGATTATAATATCTCCCTCACAGGATTATGGTATTTTTTTCTTTAGGCCTGTTTTAGGGTTGCCTTGCCTTGCCTTGTTTTATGTTCAGATCAGTGTGGGAAAACAACGTTTTACTTTGTGTTTTTTTATTTGCCCCTGGAATTAATATATAAACGTTATTTCAGACCCAGGGGGATCCATAACACAATAAAAACACACAGTAAAACATAAAAATACAAAGCCTTCCACAATGTTCAGTGTCTAACATACAGACATGTTCGCCAATGGTTCCACAGTCTGGAAGACTGACTTTTACCAATACATTTTTACTTTATTTTTAACTTAATTTTAACAGAAATTTAAAATTCTGTCAGTAATTACTCACCCTCATGTTGTTCCAACCCCGTAAGACTTTCGTTCATCTTCGGAACACAAATTAAGATATTTTGCCGACCAAGAAAGTTAGTAAAGACATCGTTAAAATAGTCCAAGTGACTACAGTCGCTCAACCTTAAGTTTATCAGGCGACGAGAATACTTTTTGTGCGCAAAAAAAAAAAAAAAAAAAGACTTTATTCAACTATTCATTTTCTTCTGTGTGGTGCCTCTGAGTGAGTTCACGTAGTGTAACAGCGGAGCGCTTCTGGGTTGTATGTCAGAACGTATGGGAATGCTGGTCATGCGTGTGAGCCTACGTTCTGACGTACAACCCAGAAGCGCTGCGCTGTTACACTAGGTGAACTCACTCAGAGGCCCACACAGAAGAAAATCGCTAGTTTTTGCATACTGTGATCTCGAGTGGACATCTAAAAATATCCTTAAAAAATGTGTACAAAAAAAAAGTTAAGATCTTGTTTTTCATGCCCTAAGAGCAGTAAAAGCACATAAGAAAAAAAAAATCCTGACTGAGGTTGTCATAATTCATGCATGAAAGGGTTAAATGCATAGGATAAAACGTTATTACATTTCCATGAGTAAAAAGTTGTGAAAGCGTTTTTCGAAATTAGCTGTGCTGCTCTTCCTTATGTACTTCAGAATAGTTCCACTGCATATGACTATCATATCACTCAGTAGCTTGGTATATGAAAGGACCATGATATTACCATCTGATACGGTTTCATTTTTGTAAGGCAACACAGACAGTGAATACAGATTGTGTAGCTGTAGCGGGCAATAAACCCATAATAAACCCAGCCATATGCAGATACGCCAAGAAAAGCAAATGTTAGATAACACATTAAAAAGGATGAGCATTTTTCTCCCACATCTTGGGGAAATATTTCCTCATTCCCTGGTTGATTTCTGACTCTCATCCAACTGTTGCCTTACACTTCTAATAACCAATAATGGCTCTCTGTTTCCCACTGTCTTTTAATATGACTGGGTTCTGCCTTGTTCTTTAACATGAAAAACATAAAAGTTCTGTTGTTTCTGTTGCACTACTGAATCATCTTAACACTCTTATAAATAGCATAGAGGGAAACATGTTTGTTATTGCCAAAGCTTTAAAAACCTGTTGTTTTTGTGCGCCAGTGACGTGGCCCGGATCCAAATGAAGGGGAAGAGAACGATAGGTCAGCACTGAAGCAGTTTGGAGAAACTGTTGACTGATTCACTTAATTTTAAACGTCCGTAATAGTTCTGAACGAACACAAGCCAGGTCTGTATCCTGTGATATAGAGCAGTGTGTTCTGGCCATGTGTTTACTGCCATTAATATGGCTGTGGTGGGCGGAGAACAGCTGCTATACGTCAGGAAAAAAAACCTGTATGTGTCCAGTGAAACATTCTCAACTACACAAGTTTTACAAATAACAAACTATAAGATTAGTTAAAGGGGTCATGACAAGAGAAATCAAACTCTCCTTGATCTTTTTGACATTTAAGAGGTCTTTGTACCATTAAAACATCTACGAAGTTTCATAGCTAAAACATAATTATTATAAACAAATCATTTATTTAATCAAGCTCAAAAATGGCTCATTTTGATATTACGGGATCTGTGACGTCACACGGGGAAATGTATTTGCATATGACCGCCTCCAGAGCAAGACATCGACGAATAGTTCAGATACTGAAATCACATCTGTATGCTGAATTACAGCATACATCAAAAGCAATTAGAAGCCATTATAATAACTGACGCAGAATACAGTATAAAGATGTGTGTTCAGTTTCTGATGAACTTCACGCACGTGAGTCTGCCGACAACAGGACAAATGGAAGAGTGAAAGAACAATTGCTTTGACGCGTCCAGTTTAAACAGCTTGTTTGTGTCTCTGTACAGACTCGAGAAGGATCCCAGAGTCAGAGACAAGTGTATTGTTTATTTTGAGGGCGTTCCGGATCGTGTCGAAGGATTATATGTTTGTTCAGAGCATTTTCTTTTTGTAAACGAGGGACAGTGTAATGGAGAGTTCGCAAAGAAGCTTTAGTTGAAAGATGAATCAGCAACTTTATTGAATCTGATAGCAGCTGCATCACAAACCATAAGCAGATGATTTCATAATGCTTTGTCTGGAAATGACGGTTATATATGGATAATGTTTTCAAAAAACCTACTCGCGTTCAATAGCGAGTGTGCTGGTACTCAATGACGTTAGCCAAGCATAACAGTAGCCGTTTACTGACAAGCCTTAAAGAAGCCGTCCCTTAAAAACAGATCATTTCAGACTGAGGTTCAGAATGAAGGTTGAAAAAGATATTTTTTCCGCATATTTTAGCTAAAAACTTAATTAGCATTATAAGTGAACCTCAGGAAACATTTTAAAATGATTTTTCTTTTAAAAAAAACTCATGACACCATTAATGTAATGAGATCTAAATATTTACACTAAGTAACACTAAGACTTAAAGGAGCTGTATGTAAGATTGTGGCCAAAACTAGTACTGCAATCACTGTCAAATTACTGTAGAATGGTGTATCCCCTCCCCCTCCTCCCTGACTCGAGGTTGCCAGATTGGCTGCAGGATCCAGCAGGAACGTGACGAGCTGCAGCTGTGGTAACTAGAGCAGAGCTGGCAACCCGGATGCCGCAACACTACTGACTTCGTGATTGGTAGATAGGTGGAGGGTGGAGCATCAGACCAAAACACAACATGACAACATCAACATCAGTTGAGGGCTGCAACTGCACTTTTTAAATGACAATATCCTGGCCAGACTACTGTTGTCAGTGATATAAGTATTTGAAATGTACATGATTTCTTAATGTCTAGTGACATTTCAGGGCCATTTTATGATTAATTGAAATAAATTTCTTACATACAGCTCCTTTAAAGGCAGGGTAGGTAAGTTTGAGAAACTAGCAGAAAACTGCTGGATTTTGAAACTATCCAACAGAGAAACTCCCACCCCCTCCCTTCTGGGCTCCTTCCAAAGCCACGCCCCCAAAACACATGAACGCGTGATGCCGGCCGCTCAGCTGGAGGACGCGTTTACCAGCGCCGAGCGGAGAGGAGCGCAGTGCATGGAGTGACATCACCTTTTTTTGCCTTGTTTGCCTGCGCTGACTGTATATGCAGGTACAGGTGGTACTGGGAATTTTGACTGCTCTTTCTCCGCCATAATTGTGAGACTTCCTAGCTTCCGGCCGGTACGTGCCTCTCCTCTTTCGAAATGAGCGAGTCAACCGGGCGCGCGCATGTGGGCGGCTCCTGTAGCAGCAGGGGTGGTAGCCATGGTAACGAGGGAGAGTGACAGTCGCCCAGCCAATCATTCCATTCGTTCCGAATGGAAAGAGTAGCTGTGTTTATTGCAGCCCTGAGAGGACTACAGACACTCGATTTTTATACTCTCCTTTTCAGAGTACTTACATTTTAGATATTTATTGGTATATGAAGACAGTTTAAACTAATTAGGGAAAAAGTGTTTTAGAAACAAACTGCCTACTCTGCCTTTAAGAGCAAATATGGTAGTTTCAAACACATTATTGAGCCTGAAATGGTTGCATAACGAGAAGGAAGAGTACATTATATTAAGTAGTTCAATGCAAATTTTTCTTCCCAAGAAGCTTTTTCAGCGATTATCAAAGATGCAGTATCCCTGAGACTGCTCCAAAACCCACAAGTTTTGATTTGACAGATCAGTGTCGGCCCTCCAAACACTCCTAATTATTCCAATATGTAGCGGATGGAAAAAGCCAGCGTTGGACCGAGTAACTGGGCTACATGCATACTTCATTCGTGGATCATGGTGTAGGCTGACACCAGATTGCATAACAATCCACTTTTTTCTAGCTCTGACTGCCATGAGACAGGCCGTATCCGGAGTGTACGTAGACAGCAGGACTCTGGAAAAAGTCTGGGACTGTGCAATGGCAAAACAATTGAAACCAGACAGAAATGCTCTTGCTAATACTGATATGTTTTCTTTGATGTACATTTAAAGAGGAAATTGAAACATTTATGAACACAGAGTTGTCACCTAATATACGGTTTCCCTAAAGCTGTCACATTAAAATTCCTTAATAAACACCTTGCAAAAATATTTTTGAGACATTGACTGAAAAGTTTAAAAATTATGAATTAGTGTTTTAAATGCAACAGCAGAAGTGTGATTTACAGTTTTTTATAATACTTTATTGTCAGGATGTTTTCTTGCATAACAGTCTCTATGTTTACAACAACCAACATACAGTACATTAAACATCGACATACACTTAAACCTCCCACATGCATCATACATTCAATACTACACTTATACAACTACAACACATTCAATTGTTTGAAAAACTAAACAGGCTTGTTGAGTTGAGTATTTCTTGCATTTCAATGGTTTCATGCTCTTGGCATCCAATAATTCACAGAATAAAATGCTTTGTGGTTGACAAACTATCCTTGTTGCAAGGGAAGCTTTTTTTTTTAAATAAATAAATACTTTTATTCAGCAAGGACACATACATTGATCAAAAAGTGTAAAGATTTTTTACATTGTTACAAAAGAAATCTATTTCAAATAAATGCTGAAAAAATACCACAGTTTCTACAAAACAATATTAAGCAGCACAACCGTTTTCACCATTAATAATAATCTGTTTCTTAAGTATCAAATAATCATAGAATGATTTCTGAAGGATCATGTGACACTGAAGACTGGAGTAATGATGCTGAAAATTCAGCTTTGCATCACAGGAATAAATTACATTTTAATATATATTACAATAGAAAACAGTTATTTAAAATGTATACATATTTTACAAATATTTTCTGTTTTTACTGTATTTTTGATCAAATAAATGCTGTCTTGGTGAGCATAAGAGACGAAAGCATTAAACAAATCGTACTGACTTTTCATTTGAAGAAGTATTATAATGCTCAGCATTCTGGGTTTATGGTTAGAAAATGGCTTCATAAATGCCCCTGAAATGTATTTATATTGCAGACTTGCTGTCTGCGACCCAATCAGAACAGACCTGCAATCCATTTATGAGAACCACTGCCCTAAAGCATCTAGCAAAGGTATGTGTATACACACAAACAAGCATGTACACAATCTGACTGATATTCTAGATTGTGGATCTGCATGCCTGCAAGACACCGCAGATGCGGCTCTCCACTGTTAGACAGAGGCCTCAGCGCTCAGGGGAATTCCTCTGACATCTGATCTTCTGAATCTAGACGCTTGATGGAGGGGAGGGACAGCTGGTGGCTCAAACACTGCTGAGGATGAACAACTGCATTGTGCATCCATCACACACTTGGAAGACACACTTATACACATACTGAAGAGAGAGAGAGAGGCACTTGTGGAAGAGGGCAACGACAAAAAGCACTATAAGCACAACTTACTTAGTAAAAGTAAAATAGTATAGTAAAATGTTACTATAAGCACAACTTACATACATCGACTTCTATTAACAACATTATCTGAGAGATTGGATATTTAGTGGTGTGGAATATCAAACAAGTCCCCCATGGATTGGGCTGTTTTTTTGTTTTTTCTTTTGTCGTCTGAGTAGAATGGATATGTCTGTGACTGAGAAGGGAAAAGCTGATCTCTGTGCAGATACTAAAGGGATCTGATGTAAAGAAGATTAATGAAAGCCCCCACACCCGCCCACAAGGTGAGTCTCCCCCAACAAGCTAGTGGAGGATTACGAGTTTTAATCCCAGGGGCAGAGGCAATTACACTGTTTAGACTGAAAGAAACGAAGGCAATAACAGGTTTTCGGTCCTGAGGCATATTCATGGCGCAGAGGCGGTATTACTATTGCTATTATCATTACTACAAGTATTAAACTTCAGCTCATAATTTGCCCCAGCATGTAAAGAAGTGGGCTACTACTTTTCTAAGCTATCTGATTTACAATTTTCATCTTAAAAAATATAAAGTAGACTTACCTACATTAAAGGGATAGTTCACTTTGAAATGAATTTTTGATATGTTTTAGCGTACCTCAAGGGCATCCAAGATGTAGGTGTCTTTGTTTCCGCAGTAGTTTCAATTTTGATATTTTTATGTCAAACCGTTCTTGTCTGTCAGTCATATAATGCAGGTCTATGGTCACCACCTCAAAGAGCATGCACAGAGAAGTCCAAATTAAACATGATTTAATGACTCGTAAATGTAAGTACACATTGATGGCCTAAGACATGAAACGGGCGGTTTGTGTGAGAAAACGAACAGTATTTATATCGTTTTTACCTCTTGTAAACACAGCCACGTCCAAGTGATCTGAGGGCGCGGGCGCTTCGGTCTGCGCAAGCGCCGGAAAGCTCCGGAAGTGATCTCTGAATGATGGCCGGAAGTGATCTCTGAATGATGGCCAAAACTTTACTGATGAGTTTTATGAAGTTTATTGTACATCACACAAAAGATGAAGCGTCAGGTTTACTCCAGAAAATCACTGTATAAGAGATTTATAAAACACAGTACAAGTAGTGCGCATTAAAGTCGTGTCCATAAACTCTCTCTCCCTTCCACTATCATCAACATACACAGCGAATTACACAAAAACACTCGTTACAACTAACAGTAAAGTGTTAGTCTATGCTAATACGGCAGAGTCCGTTAGCAGTCGTGGGCGGGGCCTGTACAAAGTGATGTCGCTTTGCCCAGAATCTGCAAACTGCTTGTTCTGAGACACTGCTTATGATTTATGGGGATAAAAAAAAAAAGGAGTGGATGGATTTTTATTATTATAGGGTGGTTGTGTACACACACTGCCAACACACGTTTATGTTCAAACACCATGTAAATTTTGCATAATAGGTCCCCTTTAAATTTTGATTTCATGGGGACTTTAACATATAACTCAACTCTTGAACCCTACATTTTGTGGTAGCAAACTGTAGACAGCGCAATAGGTTAATGCCAAAACACCATATATTATAGAATACTAACAATATAAATGATTTGCTGATATTATAAGCAGTTTAGCCATGCTGCGAGGATGGGGAGGGATATTTAGTGAGCATAATCTGTGCTGTGCTGATTTTGGTCTTGGACATAGACACACAGCAAAACAGTCTGTCTGGAACATTTAGATGATCCAAGCTCTTTATCTCATCAAATGTGTGTGTGTGTGTGTGTGTGTGCTTTTGTCATCCAAAATCAGGTCATACACTGATTGATGCCCGGGGTCTTCCTAGATCGAGAACCAGGCAGACTTTAGTGAAGCAGAAAACAGAAAGGGAAGACAGGAAGGGAGTGTTTGACAACCGTACGGCCATATTGTGATAACCACCACCTGGAAACTGCACTTCCTGAAACAAGTTCAACATCCTTTTTTTCTAGAAACTTTGCAATCAAAAAACCGTAACTAGTATTATCTTGCATTACAATGACACTCCGGTTTGCGTTTTCTTTTTTCCGTGCTTCTTGTGAAGCCCTGTATGAGTAGCTGATACAATAGAGGTCTGTCACAGCTGTGTTTACCACTTTGGCCCCATTTCCACCTCTCAAGGCGGGCTTCTTTTAACAAGCCTTTTCAAAAACATTCAGAGCCTCTAACGCACACAGAGGACATCAGAATAAGCTAACATACCTTTATCAGCACAACCTTTATTAATGAAGTAGCACATTGCTATAACAAAGCCATTAGCATTGCTTTATGTTACAGTGGACATCCAAGTGCTTTGGCTGAATAAGCGAAAAGGGAAAAGCCATTCTCTGCCATGTGAGGTCATCTGCTGTTTTTCTTCTGTGTAAGGTTGAGGCCATCTCAGGAGATTGTTTGTTTTTCTGGTGACTTGGCTGGCAGGAGCGCTCTACGGTAGACACTCTCACAGCTTCTGTGATTGCACTGCTGAGGCCCACATAAGGCGACCAGACTGTTTGTCTTGATGAGAGGACGAGATTTCAAAGTCTATGCGAAAAGCTAAGAGCTCACTATAGACATCTTGATTAACATATAATAAAATAATGCAAGTTTTATCTTTTTTTCAAATGAGACAATTTCATAAAAATATGTTAATCTTCACGCTAAAATAACATTATATAGATAGATATGTGTGCATGTGTGTTTCATAAAGAAAATGACTATTTAAGAAAAACATTCTTATAACAGCACTGAGAAGCTGCTTTTAAAGGCGCTTTATAAAATAAAGTTTATTATTAACTTAACATAAGTTTTTCTCAATGACTCTCATTGCTTTAGTAAAGTATTTTTACTGTAAAAGTACTGTAAAAGTATTTCTATTTTATTTTAATTAATATTAATCAAACGCCGCATAGAGAAACTAGCCTACAACGATTTACAAATTATTAACAATTTAAAGCTGAAGTTACATTTTACATTTTAGTACCTCACCAAATTGAATGGCAAATTCTCACAAACACTGCCTCTGTTTGCCATAGGTCAACAAACAGATTGTCCCGCCCCAAACTCACGCTATTGGTTGAGCAAATGTTGTCATGTCAGGCTGGTTCGGGATGCTTAAACCGAATAATATTTTTTATAATGCCACAGGCAAAGTGTTACACTTTTATTGAGAATCAATGAATGGCTAATTTATAATATAAATATTAAATTAAATCTTTTTGGCACATTAAGAAGGAATAATTACACATTTCAATTCAATCGTTTCAATATTTACATATTTAAAACAATAATAATGACTTATTTCCATTAAAGTAAAAAGTATTGGATACTTAGTAATAGTAATAGTCAAAATAGTATTGACTACTGTAAACAAACATCTCAAGAACAGCGATAGTGTATTCGGTGACTGTTCACTGTGACGTGGTGTGACACTTTTTTGCATGCTGTGATGCAGGGACGCTGTAATGTTTTCTTACTTTTATCACTTTGGATAGGAAAAAGAGAGAGAAAGAGACACACACACACACACACAGAGAGAGAGAGAGAGAGAGAGAGAGAGAGAGAGAGAGAGAGAGAGAGAGAGAGAGAGAGAGAGAGAGAGAGAGAGAGAGAGAGAGAGAGAGAGAGAGAGAGAGAGAGAGAGAGAGCAAACTGTGGGAATGAGATCCTGTCTGGTTGAGGTTGTTCTCCTTCAGTTTCCCTCTCTTCCTGAAAGTCCCTCCCTCTCCCCTGTTGTTTTTCCTGGCCAGCTGTACTTACTGTTCCCAATTTGTGTGCGTGTGCATGTATGTGAGTTTGAAGAGTTGCACCCTTATCCACTCCCTATCCCTTGAGTTTGAACACACACACACACACACACAATGAACAGATCTGTCCACATGGCTGCACAACGAGGCGCTGTTGGAATGTTACTACACTCGAACTATGCGTTCTTCAAAGTAAGTGGTAAACAAATTTGTATCATGAAGCAGATGGAGGAGATTCTCCAGGACACAGCCATGTTGCAGCACATCCTGTTTGTAACATTTTTTAGCTTCCCCTCGAAGGACTCTTCCAAGCACCTGCAGCTCTGAATATAAATAATAAACAAACACCAAGTTCAAAATAATATCTATTAATTTTAATCTAATAACATTACAATTTAATACATTAAAAAATGTATAAAATAGCCTATATATTTTCTCATCATATCCATACAACATTCTTGTTGTTTTAAAGATCATCAGTTATGAAATTAGTAAATTTCATCTATAAAGCAGCTCTGCAGAATACAGTGATGTCATCATCCAGCTGAGTTGAGTTCTCATCCAATAGCGTCAGTGAAGTCAAATCAATAATATTGCTGAATATTAAGTGTCCACAACTAAGCAAGCCAGAGACGACAGTGACAAGGAACCCAAACTCCATCAGGTGACTGAAATGGAGAAAAAAACCCTTGGGAGAATCCAGGCTCAGTCGGCAAACTACAACAAATGAACACGGTGTTTGTGATTCAGGCAGCATCACAAGTCAGATCAGATTTTAGATCGATAGCATTCAAATATTTCATCTAGTTCCTTTTGCTTGAAGATCAGATTCATCACCCCAGTATGGAGACGAAGCTGGTCATAGATCTGTGCAGAGGACCTGTCTGGTTTTTGTGGTCTTTGCTGAAGCTATGTGCCGATGGCTGACGATTTCGAACAACAAAGGGTGCGTTGCGTTCACACTTGTAGTTCGGTTTGCTTGGTTCGACCCCCAAAAAAACCAAAAAAACATTAAGTCCTGGTCCGCTTAGTGTTTACATTGGCATTTTAACATGAACCTAAAGGCATAGGGATATGTTCACACAACCTGATTGGTCAGCTTTTATTATGTATATTTCGCGACGGAACTTACCGAAACAATGCTGTGTTCTGGGCTAAATGTGCTTGTTCTAAACGTGTAGCTACATATGATGGCATTTTGAGCAGCTGAGAACTCGTGAAGAGCTTATAAAATGTGTAAAGGAGTCAAAACAGCGTCAGGAATCCCTCCGTCACACAAATGAAGATCTGCTGTGAAGAGACGTGGTTCTGACGCCTATATCGAACTGTGATGAGCAACATCGTGATTATGACGAGAAAAAACAGGTATTCTTAAGCTTTCTGTCTTTTCAGGGTCTCATCTTCTGACCTCATGTCCTGTTTTTAGTTTGTTTACATGTATTTGGTATGTGTTGCATTTATATTATATCTATTTTTCTGATATATTATATCAGTCGAACCACATCAGAGTTTGTTTGGAAGTGGAGCGAGATCCATATTTTCAGCGTCTCGGTCCTCTTGTTTGGTGCACCAGCGTTCAGATGGCAGAGTTCACACTTATTCAAATGAACCGCACTAACAGACCAGTCGCACCAGGTTTTATTTTAATCGTACCAAACATGTTAAGTGTGAACACACCCAAAGGGGCGCTGTTCAGGGCCGGATTAAGAATTCAGAGGGCCCTGGGCACAATGTCTTGTAGGCCCCCCCTTAGGCAGGCCAAATGTAGTTTGTCCAAGGACATTTTTTATTACTGACTTAAAAGGGAACTTTGTTGTACATATTACTTCATAAATGATCTGTGTTTCCCATAGGATTTTATAAAACTATGTTGGGTGGAACTCTATCCCTCTAGGGGGGTTCGGGGGCATGCTCCCCCGCAAGAAAATTTTGTACATTTTAAGGTTAAATGCATCAATCTGGTGCACTTTGAGAGCTCACAATTAAGAGCTTCAACCGGCTTTAACCCATGAACTGTGCACATTGAACAAAGAAAAAGCATTGACTTGTACCTGGACATTAAAGAGGGCTCAAACATCTTTTTAGTTATGATATAGAGCAGGGGTCTCCAACACGTCGCTCGCGAGCTACCAGTAGCTCGTGGCCTGATTGGAAGTAGCTCGCCAAGGGGCCGTTCACATATCGCGTCTTTTGCGCGCTCAAGTTCGTTATTTCAAATGTAGGCGCTTGGGCAAGCGCGCTCATAATTGAAGTGACGCGCTCATTTTTTCCAGGCGCAGCGAGATGAAAACACCTCAACTTTTCAGAATGCCGCGAGGGAGGGCACCGCAGTTCATGTGACAAGATCCAACCAATCAGGTTCACCCTTTCCGTAACAACATTGAAAGCTCAGTCAACATGAATTTTACTATTAATAATAAAAGATAAGCTAATGTGCATTGTAAATGTCCGTAATTTATCTTTTTTTTTACTCATTCTTTTTATAAAAATGATTTAAAGGCTGAAATATGTGAGGTTTATCTTTTTATAAAACCTTTTTTGTCAAAACTTTATTTGAACTTGTACATGTTAGTAGATAACATGTTGCAAGACACTGCTTTAAAATCTGGCCATCATTTTTAATGTTATTATTTTAATGTTTATTTAAACAAAAAGAGCATATTGATGCTATTTTTTTGTTATTTGCTGGTTTTCGACATATAACTTGGTGAATCGATTTTTTTAACAGGATTCTGTAATAACCGTGATCATTTTGGTCACTATAATCACGAAAGGAAATTTTCATGCCATTTCATCTCTAGTTATGATGCACTATAAAATCAACTATAATTATGTGTTTACAGTATAATATGCAAAGTACAATTTTCTATTAAAAAAATTAATCTCTGATTCTGTTCTTTTCTCTGACATTTAAGGGTGACATATATAGGCCTAAAAAAACTATTTTAGGTCTAAAACAGTTTGGATAGCTGTTAATATGAGTTATGAGACATTATTTAGGAGATTTAAGTATTGTATTACATGAGTAGCTCTCGGCCACTTTCATTTTTAAAAAGTAGCTCTCAAATGAAAAAAGGTTGGAGACCCCTGATATAGAGTCTCAGTCTACATTACATTATCACTGGTGTTTTAAGATGCCAAACAATTATTATAATAATGATTTATATAATTATTCCTATGACGTAAAATCATATATACCTCCTATAAATGTAGCCTAAAAGTATTTTGCATTACATTACACAGTATAGGAAAAGTACAATACTTTTGTCCTAATTTCTTTAATTGCCAGAAATAAACCCTTGAGCTTTCATTTTGGAGAAAACACCAGATCACCATGCTGATCGCGTGAGCAAAGTGCGCACTTCTATTTAAATCACGCAGCACAAACAGAATGCCTATAGGCTACTTAAAGTCTTTTGCTGTTTTATAACGGCACGAAGCAATATCACAGTTTCAATTTGACTTCGTTGGCAAAATATAACGCTAAACAGTCGAGACCTTTATGTTAGGCGACCGTAGGCAACTGCTTCTCCATCACTTCAAATTTCAGAGCGTCAAGTCACGCGACGCGAGTCGACATGATAGCTCGCTCTCGCTCACTGCGCAGGAATACAGACGCTGTTTTTGACGCGATTTAACATTATATTTTGATCGAATGGGTTGCAAAAATATGCATATAATTAGGAAAGTGAGGACTGCGTTTATAACGTGATCTAACATAATATTTGACGGTGCGCAGGGCCCCTTAGATGTCATGTGCCCCTGGGCAAGTGACCAGTTGCCCTAATGGTTAATCCGGCCCTGGCGCTGTTAGGCACGATGTGGAGCAAAAAAAACCTTAGCTGTTCTAAATTCGGTCTATAGAAATATTTATGATATTTAATAATGAGTTCACAGGTGTATGTGTCACAATTATGTTCTGTCTAGTCTGCACCTGTTCTCATTAGTCCCTGATTAGTTTACCTTTCTCCACCTGTGTCTAGTTAATTTCCTAATTTCCTCCGGTGTATTTATACTCCCTGTTCTGTTCAGTACCTTGTCGGTTCTCGTTTATGTTGAACGTGGTTGTGTCTGTTCCTGTCTGAGTTAGTCTTAATAAAGACTGTTGTTACCCTCATCTTCATCTTGTGCCTTCAACTACCACCACACCGTGACAGAAGAATCGACCTCTCAAATACGAGAAAGAAAAAAATGGACTCACCAGCACTGCGACTCCTTCGCCTGCCTGAAAACCGTAAGTGGCTTGGGTACCTGGCCTGGGGGCTCGGGAACGGAACCATCACTCTCACAGCCAGCAAGCCCGAGGCGCCCACTGAGAACATCAAGGCCCCGGAGTTGACACAGGCAGGTCAGTCCACCTCAGAGCCAGGAGCGGACCTGGACCTAATAGACCTGTGGCCCTCCCGAATCCTTTTCCCTCCCAAATCCCCACCCTCGAGACGTCATCCTCCTCGCCAGTCCCGTCCGGAATCCTGCAGCCTGTATCCCTGCCTGACCTCCTAGTCCCGTCTCCATCGCTGGTCACGGTCAGTCCCCTGGATCCGTCGGTACCACTGGTGTGGTCCAGCGCCTTCTCCACCGCTCACTCCGTGCGGCTCATCCTCTGTGCCTCGGGCTTCCCCTCCACCAGCTTGGCGTGAGGCTGAGCCCCCGGCTGCACCTCGGGCCTCCAGGTCCATATCTCCACCTCGGCCTGTCAGCCCGTCACCATCGCCTCTGCTCACCGCTCCCTCATCGCATCTGTGGCTAGTCTGCCCGGAAGCTCCGCTGGGCTCCCTCATCTCTCCAGGTCAGCCTCCTGAGGTCGACGCCCAGGTTCTGCATCGGACTTCCGGGATTCCGGCTACGCCTACACCCTGCACCCCTACAGCATCGTCGCCCCGGTCATCCAAGTCCTTGTCATCGCCTCAGTCCCAGGAGTCAGTGGCTCAGCACCAGCCTTCCAAGCCTGCGATGTCGCCCTGGTCCGTCAGCCTCTCTGCTCCACCGGTTCCTCCGCCACTCACCATGGTTCCTCGTCCGCCTATTGGTCCCAAGGTTCCGTCCGCCCCCTCTGTCAAGACTCCTCCCTGGTTCCTCCCACAGTCAGCTCCACCATGGTCAACAATTCCACCGACGACTCCTCATCACCATCCGTCACCAGCTCCACACCCTCCTCCTAAGCCGCCGCCTTTCTTTCCGTTTTTTTTTCTTCTTTTTTTGCCATCACAGCGCGAGACTTTCCGAGGGGGGCGTTATGACAGAATTATGTTCTGTCTAGTCTGCACCTGTTCTCGTTAGTCCCTGATTAGTTTACCTTTCTCCACCAGTGTCTAGTTAGTTTCCTCATTTGCTCCTGTGTATTTTATACTCCCTGTTCTTTTCAGTCCCTTGTCGGTTCTCTTTTATGTTGAACGTGGTTGTGTCTGCTCCTGCCTGAGTTAGTCTCAATAAAGACTTTTGTTACCCTCATCTTCGTCTTGTGCCTTCAACTACCACCACACCGTGACAGTCTTTTTGTAGAGTCATTTAGCTTTGAACGCTGCTCATCCAATCAAGGGCCGGAACTATCTGTTTTATAATTTCGTTTTTTTTAAAGTGTTTAACAAGAATTGGTGTTATTAATATATTTGTTCTTTCTAAACCTTTAGTTCAGGGAATGTAAATAATCAACATCAGGAATTTAGTTGCAGAGTAGAAGGGGTAGCTAGAAATGTTAAAATCATAAACAACTATCAGTTAGTAGACAAAGCAAGCCGATATAAAAAGGGGCCAGTTGTTCCAACAGAGTGGCACTTGTTGCGAATAAAAGGTTTGGACTGATCACACACATTGTGATTAGTCATCATCAAAATTACCACAGCCCTCAAATCATCATGTCTACTGTAACTGACAAAAATGTATTATTTTTCTCAATAATTCACGCATATGTACATTTACAGGAAAACAGGGGGACCATTTTAGATTGTGTTCCACGTAAAACTATTTCAGCGGCCGACCCAGACATGAATAGTTCACCTTCATAAGCGAGTGCATGTGAAACACGGGTCATTAACACTTGCGGTGATGACGTCATCATGGACATGGGGACAGCTGAGGGAAGAACTAAACTATTCTGTCGCACACAGAGGGCATCATGTTTGAAGGTCAGTGAACCAGGGAGCTGAATCACTTTCTTACTGGAAAGCAGTGAGTCACACTCCCACCCCCATTATTCAAGCTTATCCATTGTCGACCCAACAGATGTTATTGCACTCGTCCTCAATGGCTTGCAGGTTTCATTTCCATTGTCGGATGGAATTTCCCCTTAAGAGAATGTTTAGCATTTTTTCTTGCTTTTGTTTTGGTATAGAAGTACAAGCAGATGACAACAAGGTACCATATTCCTAAGCCTTATTTATTTTACTCTATAAATTACTCACACTACATTAAAAAGTTAAAGAATATCGCCAAAGATAGTCCAGCCAAAATGCTTATTCAACAGGAAACTTAATATGCAGTTAAAAGGTCTCAACATTGCTGTTGCATGTTTTGTAGAAAAAAATAGCAAAGGAAACTTTCTTGTAAAGCGTGTGCTGACGTAGATCTGGTTATGTAACCCCAGTCTATAAAGAACAACATCATCATCACAGCTAGCTTGGAGATATAAAAGACTGGAGTTCCCAAAGGGTTCTGCTCTGCTGGTTGAGTCTTTGTGGGTGTAAGCTGAAGATGTGTGTTTACCATATGTGATAACGCCGTCCTTCTGTAGCTGAAGCCCTGCAGGGGCCAGGAGGTTTCAGGGCTTCAGCGCCGTGGGTGGAATCCAACACAGGCTTTAGCTTGAAGCACTATTACTGAGCTCAAGTCAAACTCTCACCATTAGGTGCCTCTTAACGGTGTGGGCGAAGCACATCATTCAGTGAAGGCCTCGCAGGGGTGAATTATTCTTACAGACACTTTGTTGAGTGGAGCTGGAGAGGCATGGGCTCAAAATGAAATCCACCTACTTATAAAATGAGACTTGCCTACCTCTGCATTGATGTAATTCAAGGTTTATATAACACAAAACACCCACTTAGAGTCGACCACACCCACAGAAATAAAAAATATGCTGTTCTGGAAAATTTGGGATGGCAGTGTTTACCATGGGAATACTGTACACAGCAACATTTGCCTAACCAACTATGTAAATTTTAGGGCGAGACTGAACAATTTTTTGACTGAACAATGGCAGACCAGGAGAGTTTTCTGAGTTTTTGCAAATTATGTTAGCGAAGGGAACATGCGATGGACACTTCAAGGAAGTAATTTAATCATTTATGGTCATGTTCTGCCCTTCGGAGCGAGTAGGGCATAGGGATGCTCACTTCCAATTGGAATTTGCCTGAAACCTGAAACTAATACCTGCACTGAAATAGATAGCCCTATCAAACACCCGGCACTATGCGGCGCCAGTCAAATGTTTTTTGCTAGTTTCAGCCCGACGCAGTTATCATTTTCACGTCCTGCGCCACGTTGTTTAAATTGCAAATGCATTTGCACCTATTTGTTCGCCCATGGGCTGCTGGTCTGAAAACGAGTTGTGTTCAGGCGCAATGTTGGCGCGTTGCTATTTTTAAGCAACTGAAACTGCCTAAAACTGAACAAAAAAATATTGCTCCATTGACTTTAGACCAGGTTTCAGTTGGTCAATGGCACAATGTTTTTTTGTTATTTAAAGAGCACGTAAATAATATGCGCCTATAGGCGGGTCCGCAAGGCGCATACACTTTGTCCCGTAGATGGTCTGCTTGCGCGCTTTAACCTCGCGCACGGGCAGATCAGTTTACTCGCTAGAGAAGCGTTCAGTTTTTTAGCTTGCAAATTCCATCATGTAAATAGGGAATCCGCCATGGTTTGAGCACAAGTGGGTTTTAATGGGAATGGGAGATGAGACTCTGATTGGTTTATTGCACATTACACCAAAACACACCCATTACTCATTAAGAGAATAGGGATAACCCTTTTAGGCCATGTGCCGGGCGCGCCAACCATTTTTCCCGTCGTTAAACTAGCAAAAGTGGTTTAGACCATTCGCTTAGATCGTTAAAATAGGGCCCAGAGTGTTTAGCATTTTAGCACTGCCGGTTCCCTCGTCCTGAAACGGTTTTTTGGTGTAATGCCTTAAATAGGGACTGTGGAAAATGCTAACAACCGGCTAAATTGGCCCACAGAGGTTGTCGAGGACATTAAACATCAGGAAAAAAACCATCTACGCATTAGTTTGCTCTCACAGCCTCATTGTGTTTATGCTCTTACAAACTACTCTTACTTTCAGGGAAAATGTTTTCAATAAAGACAATGAGTTGTCAGAAGCTTAGTGATGGTGATGTTGAAGTCATGTGATGGTGTGGTTCGTTTATAGCCTGCGTTTAGCTTTTTACTTCTGGCGATTGAATTTAGGAATTTGTGACCATTATCATGATGAACAAAACGTGTAAGAATCGTAAACTTTTATTGACTTTTCATGTATTTAAAGCCTGTGGAAAAATTATATGGGTTTGTCAAGGGAAGCAGGGTGAGGGTAATGCTAACTTCTGGGTTGGCCTACAAAAATACCTCTGCCCTGCAGCACTCTATTCTCATAATTTCAATATGCACTAATTTCAAATAAGGACTTAATATAATATAATTTAACATATTATAAATACATTCACAGGCATAGTACATCCACCATGTTGCCTAACAATTTACTAAGATGTTAAAAAACGTACTTTCTTGGTTGCTAACTTACCTTTTTTTCTGGTTTTGAACTTCTGGTGGCTCTTCAACTCTCATCAGGAGAGTGCAAAGATTTGCACATATCAAAATCTCACTAAATGCAATAAGTCTCCCAGGTAGTGTTACTGTTTACACACTGTTTCGTGACTTTTGAGTATTTAAGTTACATCCTCATTTGATGGCACTGCGCAGGCATTGCCATACGTTTGAATCTAAATCATATAAGTGTACCCTGTACTTAGTTTATAGCCATTCACAGAGCCAAAATGAACGAATATGCATTTGTGAAAATATAAACAAGAGAAGAATGCGTAGACAGACGTTGCAAACTTGAACCTTCAAAACAACCAACTAGTGGTTTGTGCGCGTCTATGAAGTTGACGGACATCGTCCTGGCCAATAAGATCACTCGGAAATTTCAATTTGCTGCTTCCTGCTTCTGATTGGCTAGTCTTTCCTTGTGGGCGAGACCGCATTTTCCGGTTTTCCTTCTTAATGCTCTCTCGGTGTAACAGGAATTCGATATTAGTTTCGTATGTTCGCAATCTGGATTATTAGCAAAACAATGGAGACCAGCATCGATCACCACGACGCATTGGTTTGCGCTACGTTAACAACGAAGTGATTATCTGTATCGCTCGCAAAAGAAAGATAAGAAGACCTTAATCTGCGACCTTTCATTGTAAGAAAGCAACTTGATCTGGGGTGTGCACGCGTTTTGGAGGCTTTTTTGTTGGATTTCCCTGGATATCTCCATCGCCAACATTCTTTTGTATTTACGTTTTTAATTGTGTGGTAAGTTTACAGCGTTCTGCAAATCACTGTCTTTCAAAAACTTTTAAAACGACTGTCAGGCTGCCATTGTTTGGTTAATAACTCTTGCTTTATTTACCTACTAACGTTAAATGTGTGCAATGAAACAATGTATAGTTCTAAAACCGAGTCTTCAGTTCGCTGAGTTTACTTGCTCATAATGAAACCGTTCCTTAATAACACTTTTCAGATGTCAGGAGTTTTTTCTCTTCTAATCGGTCTGTTTGAACTTGTTTTCGTTTCACTTGTGTTGCTCATACATGTGTAAGAGTGACTGCACACAGTCCATCTGTGGTTTTCAGTCTGGTCTGACTGATGAGTCAGTGCTAGTTAGTGAAGGGCAGATTCGTGTAATTACACTGACTACTGCACCCTCTGTTTACCATCTCCTTTCTCCTGTTTTCATGAACTACTTGTATTTTGGGTTTTTCTGATGTCCCGTTTTTTCAGTTCTATCAATGAATGTGACCTGTTTCAGAGAAGCTGTTGCAATAACGTTGACTAAATGCTTCTCTTGGGAAGTGTCACTTTTAAAGAAGTATTTCATTCAAAAATATAATTTCAGTCCGTACTTCCTCTTCATGTTGTTTCAAACCTGTATGAGTTACTTGCTTCTGTTGAACACAAAAGAAGATATTTTGAAGGATGTTAGTGACAGCACCCATTAACTTCCACAGTAGAGAAGAAAAATACTATTTAAGTCAGGCTACCATCTTAGCATTCTTTGTATTCAACAGAAGAAACTCATACAGGTTTGGAACAACTTCGGGGTGAGTAAATGATGACAAATTTTCATTTTTGGGTGAACTATCCCTTTTAATCTTTTTTGCATACATTGAAAGTGGTGAGTGAGACTGTCATTCTGCCGAACATCTAGTTCACTCTTCCACTTGAGACACTAAAGTCATACAGGTTTGGAACAGCATGAGGATGAGTAAATGATGACAGAATTGTAATTTTTGGATGAACTAACCTTTTAATGATTGATGAATAAGCAACAAGGAAAAGCACGAGACTCGTTGAACGGGGAAGATTCGCACGTAACATGGTTGGTCAGTGAGTCACTGTTGTCATAGAAATATCAGTCAAATAGGCCTGAGATATTTTTGGGTACGTTTAGAATTTACGACGTACGATTTATTTTATTCACAAGCATGTATTGTTTTATCTTGTAAATGAACAAAGTTCTTCCCTCTGTAGTGTTTTCTAACCTGTTATATAGGATGCGTTGTAAATGTTGAACTCAGTAAAGGAGATCAGTGGTTCAAGAAAAGACTCCTGCAATTAAACCTGCTTGACCACAAGTCTCTTCCTTAATCCAATAACAGTGTTTAGAGTTAAGAGTACACCTGGAGCTTTACAGTTTGCAGAGTATGTTGAGATTTTTTTTTTTAGACCACCTTCCCTTGTTGCTGGTAAATGGCTTTTTGTGTTTTGTTAGTTGTTTTTCTCAATTCAAATATATAAAATAAATTGAAATATATCACAAATTAACTTTTGCAATGTGCTGCTAGTTATAATATCAGCATTGGCTGATACTATCATAACTAAAAAAACACTGTGTTAGAGTATATAATAAATAAATCGCCAGTCTGTATGTTGGATTACACAGTTTTTGTAGGCCAAACATATGGAATGTCATAGAGGGGCATTTTTTTCACATTGTGAATATCTAGGGCACTTTTAGTGACGTTTTTGTTAGGAGTGTGTAACTGTTCTCTATAAAATATTGAACCGTACCGTTCGGCACGCACTTACACCGCGGTTCATCTAAAATCTGATGAATCATACGCATCTACGGTATATGGTTTGTTGAAAATAAATAAAACGGACAGACTAATGTATGTTTCTGTTGATGGATCTGCATTCTAGCTTCCCCTAAACTTTGTTCAATGCGAACTGCTGTTGTTGTTTATAGAGCGTGAGTGCAGGTGAGACCTGAACAGCACACGTTGCTTACTTTAAACTACTCATTTTAAACCTTGCCAATTTAAACATTAGAGCGCAAGATGTAAAAGAGAACTCGCACACACGCTGTGAGAAGACTTGTGTGCGCTCATTCGAAGCACGCACATGGCGCGTTTCAGGGTACGTTAACACGACAACAATATGCTTAAAAGTTTTCCGCGTACAGACGACAACGTTGTCAAAACAATCCCCATTCACAGGGATCCATAAATGACAAAAAACACTGTTTTCTGATGCCAGGCCATTAGATGGCGATGAAACACGACTGAACATGCATGACACACGGAGACCGTTTTCAAAAACGTGCACTTTGAAACCGTTTTCAAAATTTTGCGTTTTCAGGCACTCAAAAAATTTAAACGAACGGCCAAAACAAATACAAAGTTTTTAGTTGAAACCGGTGTCATGTAAACAGCGTGCCAAAACTGAGTGTTTTCCCCACACAACAGGATTTCTGATCGTTAATCTTCAACATGTTGGATAGGCTATTTTACTATGGCCTGGTGCAATGATTCAATCGCTCTTAAAACACATCACACCAGCAAACATCAAGAAAATCTGGACTTTACCTAGGATTGTCGGAAGGGGAGAATTGGGCCCAAAATCGACCCTATTATCTTGGAGTGTGTGGGTGCCTTGCCTTATGTTGACCAAGCACATGTTAGCTTGCGTTCGCTACAGAATAAAAAAAAAAGTTAATTGCAACTTTTTTTCTCACAATTCTTTGAGAGTTTATATTGTGCAATTCTTATCTATTTTTATCTAAACTCTGGATTGTGAGGAAAAGTCAAAATTGTGAGATATGAGCTTGATCCTTCATTGCAAGTTTATAAGTCCAATGCCATAATGGGTACATTAGATTGATTAATTTCAACAGTGACATTTTACGGTTTCCTTCCAAGATTTAATCCTTCAGTAACAGAGGTGTTGTATACATCACAGCACCTGTGATACCCTTTTTTCTGTTTTTGGGAGAGAGCTGTGTTTATACATTAACAGTGTAATGTAAGGTGGGAAGATTAGCAATGAGTTCTGTTACACTCTTCAAAAAGCAATAAAGAGAATGTTTAAAAAAAAGAAGTCAGAATTGCAACTTTATTTCCTCAGAACTGATTAGATATATAACCTTGCAATTCTGAGGGGAAAAAAAGTTATTAGTTATAGTTATTAGTAAAAGTTATAGTTTTTTATTCTGTGGTGGAAACAAGCTTCCATACCAACAGCAACTTTGTACCCTCACAATGTTGTAAATACATGAAATATTTCAACTTTTATCTGAAGGCGAGTAGATTTCCCACCACAGGTGGTCATGTTGTTTTTATATGCTGCCCTAAACAAAGAATGTATGAACAAAGTTTAAATCTTCACAGCAAACGCCCTTTCAACATAAAACCAAGAAATGAGACCTACACTTTCCTTGTGTTGGTGGACATTAGCTAGTAGATAAACTGCTTGCATGTACTAGCATTCATCTGGTGGTGGGTGTTCATTTCACACCTTTCAGAGAGATACAACATTGCAACTTTCTAACTGACTAATGTTTTCATCCACAGGTCCAACATGCCACAGACAACTCCATATTCAAGCAAATTCAACCCTAGCGCTGCTTACAGTCACCGGCAACCTGTGGAGGAGAACTATGGGGGTTTGCACTATCGTGATAATAAGCTTGTGTCTGGCTCTCTGGAAGCCCTGATTCAGCTCTTGGTCCCTACTGTGGACTATTACCCTGACGTAAGTATACACGGCCTTTATACTTCCCTATGATAATTATTATAATCTCTCCCTGCACAGTAAATGTCAAATTTGATTGACGCTTGAGATGTTCTTGTTTCAGAGATCATACATTTTTACCTTCCTACTAAGCTCCCGTCTCTTCCTGCATCCGTATGAGCTCATGTCTCGTGTTTGTTACCTCTGTGTGGACCATCACAGGGTGGGCGACCCACAGACGGATAAGGTACGTGCTGTAATTTTAGGAGTGGACAGTATGACTAAGATGTTATATCACCACATGAGTATTTTTACATCACAATATTGTTATCTTGGCTGAAAATGCAACTCTGATGTATTGCATAACCATGTGGTAATGTCTGGTTTTGGATAATCAAGTGAATTAAACAAACTTCACAAGTGAAAGGTACTTGATGGACGTGAACCAAAAGATAAGACTATTCATAACAAATGAACGAATAAGTCTGGCATCAGTGCAAAAACAGCTGCACATTATGTAACGTAATTAAACAAAAGATTCAAAAGAGTCATACATAATAAAAAATATGACAGCCACGTAAAATATAGCTGATAATAAACACACCTGTGACTGTGACAACTCATGAATCAGTTCTATATTAATATGCCAAATTGAAAGCAAACACCACGTCTACAGACACGAGGAGCGACACAACGCTTCAGAACTAAATCAATCCCATTAGGGGTGTGTATCTTTGGGTTCTTAGTAGGGTTATTATAGTTAACTGAATCTAAAACCAAAACGATAAAAAGTTTTTGTTGCTTGAAATAAAATATATTTTTAAAATAACTGTTTTCAGGTAGTTGCAAAGGCAACATTTCTCATTTTCATTTAGTTTAAACTGATGTACTAAAATAACAAACTAAAAACAGTTGTATGAAAACCATATAGTGGAGCTGCACTATCGTTAAAAGGTTGTGATCTCATTTCAAACACCCACACGATCTTAACAATGATTTGCCTGCGTCTATTAAACCTTTGACAAGTAAAATCACAGAAAACATTCAGATCTGTGTTCGCGCTGCCGCTGATCCAGAGAGAGCAGTCATGTAAGAAACCACTAAACAAAGTCTTTTCAACACAGTTTCATTGTTTCTGTGTTACAATAATTTATATTATATCAGAAGTGCTGGGATAAAAGTTTATAGTTCTAAGATATAAACACTGATATCTATGATAGTGATAAAAAAAAAAAAAAAAAGAGTAAATCGCCTTTTAAAAGTAACTTGATGCTTCAAATAAAGATTGTATCATATTGTTACACCAGTAGGTGGCGACAAGTGACTGGTAAAAATGTATTTGTCATTGAATCGTTCATCCAGTAATGACACAGGTGAAGTCTCTGAGTGATTGAATCATTCATTCAAACCGATTTGGGGAAAACAATTCTTAATTCAATATAAAAAAAAAAAAAACTCTAGTAAATTGCTTATTTTGTTTAGTTTCTGTTCAGAATCTTGGAAGAATCGTGATCTCTGTTTGAAACAAAGAAAATCGTGATTCTCAATTTATCCAGAATCATGCAGCTCTACTATATTGATTTTTTTTTTTTAAACACAAACTTATAAAAAAAGACACACACTCAAAATTACTGAAACTGTAACTTAAAAAAAAAAAGTCTCATTTAAAAATATTAATAAAAACTATAATCATATCTCCATTCCTGGTTCGTAGCAAATTCATTCAGTTCTTTGGTTTTTAATTCAACATGCCTATATATATATATTACACAGTCGTGCCCAGAATTAATCATACTCCTGGTAAATATGATCAAAAATAGCTGTAAAAAATAAATCTGCATCGTTTATCCTTTTGATCTTTCATTAAAAAAATGGGCAAAATCCTAACCTTTCATTTAAGTAAAAGAATTGAAAGTGGGGGGGAAATCACATTATAAAATAAATGTTTTTCTCCAAAACATGTTGGCCACAATTATTCATACCCTTTTATATACCTTTTTGCAATCTCCTTTTGCCAAGATAACTGCTCTGAGTCTTCTCATATAATGCCTGATGAGTTTGGAGAACACCTGACAAGAGTTCAGAGACCATTCCTCCATACAGACTCTCTCCAGATCCTTCAGATTCCCAGATCCATGTTTGTGCTTCTTCTCTTCAGTTCAACACAATCATCAGGTCAGGGAACTGGGACGGTCATGGCAGAAGCTTCATTTTGTGCTCCCAAACACATTTTTGTGTTGATTTTGATGTTTGTTTTGGATCGTTGTCCTGATGGAAGATCCAACCACGGCCCATTATAAGAATTATAGCAGAAGGCGTCAGGTTTTGATTTTTTATCTGTTGATATTTGATAGAATCCACAATGCTATGTATCTGAATAAGAAGTCCAGGACCTCCAGCAGAAAAATAGGCCCCCAACATTAAAGATCCAATGCTATATTAAATTGTACACATGGGGTACTTTTTATCCTTGTGTGCAGCAAACCCATCTAGTGTGTTTGCTGCCAAAAAGCTCTTTTTTTAGTTTCATCTGACCACAGAAGCCTGTGCTGTTTGAAGATCCAGTCGTGTCTGACAACTGAATATATGAGTTTGTTTTTGGAGGAGCGAGGAGCATTTTTCTTGAAAACCTCCCAAACAACATGTGGGTGATGTAGGGGTTGTTTGATATTTTTTAATAGGCTTTATGACCCCAAGACTCAACTAGTCTCTGCAATTCTCCATCTGTGATCTTTGGAGAGTCTTTAGCCACTCAAACCATCCTCCTCACTGTCCATTAAGAAAATATAGACACACGTCCTCTTCCTGGCTGAATCGTAACATCTTTAGTTGATTGGAACTTCTTAATTATTGCCCTGATGGCCAAAATGGGGATTTTCAATTCTTTAGCTATTTTCTTACATCCACTTTCTATTTTGTGAAGCTCAACAATCTTTTGCTGCACATCAGAACTATATTCTTTGGTTTTACCCATTGTGTTGGATGATTAAGGGAATTTGGCCTTTGTGTTTCCTCATATTTAAACTCCTGTGAAACAAGAAGTCATAGCTGGACAATTTCAAGTTTAGTCACCCTGGTGTGATAAAAAAGGAAAATATTAATGGGAATATACTTCAGAGATATTTTATTCATAAAAAATTATAGGGGTATGAATAATTGTGGCCAACGTGTTTTGGAGAAAAACATTTATTTTATAATGTGACCCCCCCCCCCATTTTCAATTCTTTTACTTCAATGAAAGGTTAGATTTTTTTCCAATTTTTTGAATGAAAGATCAAAAGGATAAACGATGCAGATTTATTTTTTACAGCCATTTTTGATCATATTTACCAGGGGTATGATTAATTCTGGGCACGACTGTATATATATATATATATTGCATAACCTTGAATTATTGAAATACCTTCTTTAGTTTACCTTAGGCTAGAAAAGAAACTGACAAACTACATCAGACTGTTTATTGCACCAGAAAGTAATTCAAGAATGTAACGTGAGGGGCTTCCCACCCTGAGGCAAGATAGAAAACGTTGACGCACTATATATTATCATACACAACTTTACAGAATCGTGATGTATTCAATGTTTTTTTGTGCAATTAAAAAACATTATTATTATTACCCAGTTCAAATGATTCACAAAAGTCATAAGTTTTCAAATTTTTTAATCGTTGCATGAAGAAAACGGGCTCTCCTCATGTAGTCCTCAAACTTCTGTATATATGTGTGTGTGTTACACATCATTACTCCATGGATACACCATAGTATAGACCTTATGTAGCCCCGCCCCTTTTCAGCGCTGCGCTCGTTGTCTTTTGACTTCCAGTCTGTATTTTCACAGCGATCTTGCATAGGTATGAATGAACTGCTCGTAAAAAAAATCCCGGTCGACATTTGTTAAGACATCTGCTTTACAATGCTTATGATAAACATTACAATGCTCATGATAACTTGTTAACTCTACAATAAGTAAATCCACTTCACCAGCTAATTACTCCTGGACAGTGATGCCATAGAAATATACAAAGCGACCGCAAAAACGGAAGTTCAAAAGACAATATTCTAAAGATGACGGCGCCCACGTTTCTCTGGTGCATAAGGTCTATAAATTGTAAGCAGAATCTAATTAACTTATTTCTACTGTTGCACGCAATATATACCATCACGCCACCCAACCCTACTGTGACACACCTGTGCATGTGCACTTGACTAAAATAAACCACGCTTTGATCATTATTGACGAGTATTTAGTAGCCATTACCTGCAGACTGTAGATGATTCAGGGCTAATTGTCCTGCTTTACTCAACAGAAAAGAATACGGGAAATAGCGCCTAAAATCGTGCAGCTGCTCACAGAATGGACCGAGACCTTTCCGTACGACTTCAGGGATGAGCGCATGATGCGCAGCCTCAAAGAGATAACCCACCGCCTTGCCTTCGGAGACGAGGTCAGTCCAGATGATGTCACACGTGCATCATGTTATTGTTTGTCTGTCAACTGAATTGAATTTTGTATTAATGAAGTCTAAATTCTAAAATGGCTTTTGTTTGAGATTATATAAATATATTTGACAACATGACCTGAGTTTGGAGCCAAATGCAAATGCGTTTGCGTATTATTGGATTTGCATGTACGTCGCTTGGCTCGTATTTCCTTTTTGCACAAGCTGTGATATCAACAGCACGGCTTACAGTTCCCAAATGTTATTTTTGGCTACAGATATGAATGGGTATTATAGTGCTGACGTTGGAAACGGTTCTGTTTTTTTTTTTTTTGACTAGCTCTCACGGAGGGCCATGCAGAGACTCATTCAGCGCCTCTTACGCAAGCTGGCCACCCTCGGACAGTACGAAGAGTCGCTGGCGACGTCCAGCGCCTCCGCAGCCATGGACCGTCCAGTCGCCCTGAAGTCCAAGCAGCAGTTAGTACGCAGAGACGAGTGCGTTTTGAACCTGTGCGATGACCCTTTCATTTTCGCCCAACAGCTGACACACATCGAGATGGTGAGTGACCGTAAGCTTCAAGCTGATTGGCTGTCAGTATTGATGTTTCATGATATCCACATGTAATATCAGTTTCTGTACTTTATGGATTCAGTCTTCAAGCTGCTCTCGTGTTTTCCACATGTAGGAGAGACTCAGCTTTATTGGCCCTGAAGAATTCGTTCGAGCGTTTGCTCAGAAAAGGCCCTCAGACAACCATAAGGTAAGCCCGTCACGCATCTGTAGTTCATGCAAAAATGAACGCTCATGTCGTTCCAAGCCCGTAAGACCTTCGTTCATCTTAGGAACATAAATGAAGATGTTTTTCATGAAATCTGAGAGATTTCCCTCCATTGACAGCCTACACAACTACCACTTTGACGCTTCGAAAAGTTCATAAAGAGATCATAAAATGAATCCATACGAGGTTCATTCTCGTGTTACGCAGCAAGTTTGAGCTTCAGCAAGAACCAATGAGGTGTGTGGTCATGCGTCAAGCAGGTTTGGTTGAGCTTCTGCTTATGTTGGCTTATCAATGTTTATATGTGAATAAAAGCCTAAATTAAATCTGTTCATCATATAAAGCGATCTTGTCTCTTCAGAAAATCTAGATTAAACGCTCCAATTCATATGGATTAGTTTCATGATCTCTTTATGAACTTTTTGAAGCGTCGAAGTGGTAGTTGCGTAGCTGTCAATGGAGGGAAATCAAAAATGGCTTCATTTGTGTTCTGAAGATGAATGAAAGTCTTACGGGTTTGGAACGACATGAAAGTGAGTAATTAATGACAGAATTTTCTTTTTTGGGTGCACTAACCTTTTAAAGATGTAAACCGAATGGGCACAGATAAGGACACTTGATTACTTTCAATGACACTTTTGAACTTTTATTCTTCAGAGTTTCTTCAGCAAAAGAAAAACGAGTAACCTGGAGGCTTATGTGGAATGGTTCAACAGACTGACCTACCTGATAGCCACAGAAATTTGCATGGTGAGCACACTTTTCATCTATTTTGGGGAAAAAGCCAAGCAACGCTAGCAGGCGAAAATCGGATCTTTTGATGTTGACGTCTAAGGTAGTGCAACAACCGTCACATTTATAATCCTGCATATCTTGAGCCTCTGCAGTTCATTTAGTTTCTTTTGAATGATCCAATTGTATTGGATTGCTACTTTAATTGCAATGCAAAATCTGCATTCTCAAGCAAAACCAGTTGAGAAGCACTGCAGTATGTGGTTGACAATCTTTGACAATATGCTGCCCTCTGCTGGTTCGTTTTCAGCCGGTGAAGAAGAAACACAGAGCAAGAGTGCTGGAGTTCTTCATAGATGTGGCACAGGAATGCTTCAACATCGGCAACTTCAACTCATTAATGGCCATCATTAGTGAGTACAAGCATTGAATGATATTGACCTGTTTTGGCAAAAAAAAAATTACATTTACATTGAAGTGATTTTAAATTATTAACAATGTTTTACTGTGTAGCTGGGATGAACATGAACCCTGTATCCAGACTGAAGAAAACCTGGAATAAAGTCAACACAGACAAGTTTGACATCCTGGTGGTAAGGAAGCTGCTATGAGGAAGAGAGAAAAATCCCAATAGTCTGAGACCATCTAATTTAACCTAGAAATATACAACATTTAAACCAAGAAACATTTAGATAAAAAAGAATAAGATGTATTTAAAGTGGACCTGTTATGCTTTTTTACATGTTCATCTTTGTTTAGTGTGTAATGTTGCTGTTTGAGAATGAAACAGGTCTGCAAAGTCACTCCAAAGGGAGTTATTCTCTATATCAGTGCACGGTTTCTGAACTCCTCCATTGTAGACTTGAGTTTTCTTCCGGGAATGAACAACACGTCACAATATTCCTCATTTAAATTATTCCCAGTAGTGATAAGTTATTGTCGTATGCCCTGTGGTTGTCAAGTGTTGCTAGCTGAGCAGAAATACATAAGTTAATCATGTTTCGCAAGACATAAACTGCACTCTTTCTTGGTCACTATTCAAATAAGCAAGTTTGTCACAATGACTGTGTAATTTGAATTACATTAGAAAAATGCAAGCCTTTTCATAAGTGGTCTCAGACATTTGGGCTTTAAACTATACAGATTTTTCTTATGTACACCGTTAATTTTTTATTGTTTGTGTTTTATTTTAGCACCAAATGGACCCATCTAGCAACTTCTACAGCTACCGGACTGCCCTGCGTGGAGCAACTCAGAGGTGTAGTACAGCGCACACAAGCCAAGAAATGGTAATTTTTGTTTTAAAAATTCACATTTTCATGCAGACCTTACATTTTAATTAAATGAGAATTTCTTGTCTTTTAGATTGTTATTCCATTCTTCAGCTTGTTCATAAAGGATATCCACTTCCTCAATGAAGGCTGCGTCAATAGATTACCTAATGGCCAGATCAATTTTGAGGCAAGTTGGCATGTAATGCTAATACTATATCAGTTGTTACCTTGTTGCTTTAATAATAAAACATCCCTTTTCATTTTACAGAAATTTTGGGAGTTGGCCAAGCAAGTGAGCGAGTTTCTGTCCTGGAGGCAGGTGATCTGTCCTTTTGAGAGGGACAGGAAAACACTGCAGTATCTCATCAGCGCACAAGTGTTCAATGAAGATGGTGAGCAGGCACTCTATACCTGCACTTAAAGGTGCAGCAAGTGATTTCTGAGAAACACTGTTGAAAGTGGATCGGGCCGAGCAGCGCAACACACTTGTAGCCAATCAGCAGTGGGGGGTGTGTCCGGTCGTGATGGGGTGGAGAGAGTGAGCCAATCAGCAGAAGGGGGAGTGTACACTCGATGGGGGAGAGAGAGTGAGTCAATCAGCATTAGGGGGCATGTCCACTCATGATGGGGGAGGAGAGAGTGAGCCAATCAGCAGTGGGGGGCGTGTCCACTCATGATGGGGAGGAGAGAGTGAGCCAATCAGCAGCAGGGGGTGTGTCCACTCATGATGGGGAGGAGAGAGTGAGCCAATCAGCAGCAGGGGGTGTGTCCACTCATGATGGGGAGAGAGTGAGCCAATCAGCAGCAGGGGGTGTGTCCACTCATGATGGGGAGGAGAGAGTGAGCCAATCAGCATTAGTGGGCATGTCCACTCATGATGGGGGAGGAGAGAGTGAGCCAATCAGCATTAGTGGGCATGTCCACTCATGATGGGGGAGGAGAAAGTGAGCCAATCAGCAGTAGGGGGTGTGTCCACTCATGATGGGGGAGGAGAGAGTGAGCCAATCAGCAGTAGGGGGCGTGTCCACTCATGATGGGGAGGAGAGAGTGAGCCAATCAGCAGCAGGGGGTGTGTCCACTCATGATGGGGAAGAGAGAGTGAGCCAATCAGCAGCAGGGGGCGTGTCCACTCATGATGGGGAAGAGAGAGTGAGCCAATCATCAGTAGGGGGCGTGTCCACTCATCAGTAGGGGGCGTGTCCACTCATGATGGGGGAGAGAGAGCAAGAGGGAAGAAAATGCTGAGAGAAAAGGTTAGAGGAACATCACTGGAAAAGTTAAGGTAATGATCAGGCAAGAGCTTTAGAACCCGCGTTAATATTAGAAAAGCTTTCCAGCGCTGGAGAGACTGAAGCGGGAAGGCCTAAAAACAGACGGCAAGGTTGTGTTGTTTCTGCTTCACCGGAGTAACATTGGTTTTTGCTTTTTTACAGAACCAAGATATGCTGTTGTTGTAATGTTAGCTATAGTAACACATGTCAGTTTTTATTTATTTATTTATTTTTGTCAGGAGCCGCTGTGCTGCTGGCAACTAACAACAAACTCTTGTTTGTATACACACTTGTTCTGTATCGTCACCTTTGCTTTATTTTTTGTGAAGCATTTTGCTTTGCTTTAGCTATGATAAAGAGACATCCATTTTGTTCATTTTAGGGTAGGGATGTGTTTGTTTGGGATGATTTTAAAATCAGCAGTTTGTCAGGAATCACGTACTGCACCTTTAAGAGAACTAGATGGTGAAATGGCTGTAGATGGTTTGCCAATCACACACCAGTTTGCAAATAAATACAAGAAAGAGGACCAATCACTATTCAGTATGCAAATATTACAATAATGTCATACTACTTTTAATAAATGTTTGTGCATAAAGCAGATCTGTGTGAATTATTTGGGTTTGCGTAATGATTGTATTTTTGTGTTGCGTTACAGAGCTCCAGCTAGCTTCGTATGAGAGTGAAGGTCCTGAAAACAACCTGGAGAGGGACACTCGCCGTTCGCTCAGGTCTTAACTCTTTTCCAAAAACCCTTGTTCCAGACATTCAGTTGTCATTTTTAAACCGCAATGACCTGCCACGAGTGTGTGTGAAGGCTCAATTTCATTTGGCTTTTGTTTCCCAATTCCTCTAGGTCGTCCCTTAGTAGAATGTGAACGCTGAATTTGGGATCGTGTCCTTACACACGGACTGATGGCACTGAAGACTTTGAAGGACTTTTATAATCATTACACTTTTCTGTGGTTTCATCGCTGAAATTGAGGCTGGATTCTCATTGTAACAGTAACACTATGCTAAAGGAAACGTATTCATCTCATTTACCTCAAGTACCTTAATGAAATGTGTTGCTATACGCTATAGATCTCCTGGGTGAATTAAGAGCATGTCGCTGGCTGACCTGTTCTGTTATTACATTGTTTTTGTTTGTTTGTAGTAAGTGGTATTAACAGTTTGTGAACATATTTGTTACAATATTAAAATCTATTTTTGTGTGTATTACAGTTTAATGTGATCAGTGTACATGTTTCCCTGTAAAGGATAAATGAATTAAAGCTGATTCTTGTGTGGTGTCTTTTTTTTCACACTTCATTCATACAGCTTTTTATTGTTATTATTTTTTATCTCATTTCTTTTTTTGTTTCGTTTTTGCATACATGCATAGACAGTATAAGAAGTGGACAGAGCCATCTCATTGGAACTCAGTTGAGACAGTTGAAGCCCATTTTTAGCGATTTTTGAGCACTTCCGTTCCGCCAAAATGAATGGGAGTCAATGGAAATGCTAACGCAAGTGAAGTTCTGCTACAACATGGCGGCACCCGGCCGGCTTCAACTTCCGGTCGATGGATTACCCCCTTGCATACATGAGCGTTATTCGTTTGTTACTGTAGAGATGGATAGCAAGTAAACAAGTACTCGTGCACCACCTAGTGTCCAACACTATTGCTGCAACAACTTCTGGTAGCCAATTTAGAAATAAAACCATTTAAATACATGAATTCAACATAAGAATCGGTTAGTGCCTTTTAGGATTCTTTCACAAAGAATTTCAAGATTAATGCTGTTATATGAAACAAATATTTGCACAACATTTTATTTACAAGTACAATAAAACAGTGATGACAGGAATGTTTTTGGACGGCATTTGTACCATTGATGCTTTCAACCGGCATTTTTTTTATTCTTATTTCACTAAATAAATGAGTTTTCAACATAAAGGGGCATGAAATGTAAAATACAGTGTGTTATTATAAATAGGATTTTATTATTTACAAGATAAAGTCGCTCAATTTTGCCAGATTTACCTGAATAAGGATTTTATAAAAGTGTATCATACAATTAAAAAAACGATCAAATCTAATAATAAGACCTTATGTAGCCCCGCCCCCTTTCAGCGCTGCACTCGTTGTGTTCCGTCTTCCAGTTTGTATTTCCACAGCTTGAAGGTAAGATCATACAGATTTATGAATGAACCGCTCATTCGATCTTCCCGGTCTACAATGCTCATGACAAATTTCATGAACTCTACAATAAGTAAATCCACTTCACCTGCTAAATACTCGTCGACAGTGAATATACAAAGCTACCGCAAAAACGTTAGTTCAAATACCAAATTCTAAAGATCCTGCGCACTTGTTCCTCTATAGCATAAGGTCTGCCCAGTTCCGGCCCACATCTGGTACACGTTGAATCCAGATGTGGGCTGGATTCTGGGCCGACACAATGTTGCTGTCTGGGTGTAAATATAAGTCGTAATGTTTAGTGAGTGATGCCCCTGGGTACCCAGACAGCAACATAGTGTCGGCCCATCTGGGCCGTGTGGAATCCAAGTATACCAGATGTGGGCCGGATCTGGGCCGACACTATGTTGCTATCTGGGTAAGTACCGAGTTTTCACTTAAATTCATTGGGCCTAGAACAAAATGAGAAAACTACACTCAGAGGACCTAGTGGACCTCATTCACATTCCCTAATCCCTGATGATGGCATTGACCAATGCTACAATATACAGGTCCTTCGCAAAAAATTAGCATATTGTGATAAAGTTCATTATTTTCCATAATGTAATGATAAAAATTAAACTTTCATATATTTTACAATCATTGCACACCAACTGAAATATTTCAGGTCTTTTATAGTTTTAATACTGATGATTTTGGCATACAGCTCATGAAAACCCAAAATTCCTGTCTCAAAAAATTAGCATATTTCATCCGACCAATAAAAGAAGTGTTTTTAATAAATAAATAAAAAAGTCAACCTTCAAATAATTATGTTCAGTTATGCACTCAATAGTCAATACTTGGTCGGGAATCCTTTTGCAGAAATGACTGCTTCAATGCGGCGTGGCATGGAGGCAATCAGCCTGTGGCGCTGCTGAGGTGTTATGGAGGCCCAGGATGCTTCGATAGCGGCCTTAAGCTCATCCAGAGTGTTGGGTCTTGCGTCTCTCAACTTTCTCTTCACAATATCCCACAGATTCTCTATGGGGTTCAGGTCAGGAGAGTTGGCAGGCCAATTGAGCACAGTAATACCATGGTCAGTAAACCATTTACCAGTGGTTTTGGCACTGTGAGCAGGTGCCAGGTCGTGCTGAAAAATGAAATCTTCATCTCCATAAAGCTTTTCAGCAGATGGAAGCATGAAGTGCTCCAAAATCTCCTGATAGCTAGCTGCATTGACCCTGCCTTTGATAAAACACAGTGCACCAACACCAGCAGCTGACATGGCTCCCCAGACCATCACTGACTGTGGGTACTTGACACTGGACTTCAGGCATTTTGGCATTTCCTTCTCCCCAGTCTTCCTCCAGACTCTGGCACCTTGATTTCCGAATGACATGCAAAACTGAGCAACAGTCCAGTGCTGCTTCTCTGTAGCCCAGGTCAGGCGCTTCTGCCGCTGTTTCTGGTTCAAAAGTTGCTTCACCTGGGGAATGCAGCACCTGTAGCCCATTTCCTGCACACGCCTGTGCACGGTGGCTCTGGATGTTTCTACTCCAGACTCAGTCCACTGCTTCCGCAGGTCCCCCAAGGTCTGGAATCGGTCCTTCTCCACAATCTTCCTCAGGGTCCGGTCACCTCTTCTCGTTGTGCAGCGTTTTTTGCCACACTTTTTCCTTCCCACAGACTTCCCACTGAGGTGCCTTGATACAGCACTCTGGGAACAGCCTATTTGTTCAGAAATTTCTTTCTGTCTTACCCTCTTGCTTGAGGGTGTCAATGATGGCCTTCTGGACAGCAGTCAGGTCGGCAGTCTTACCCATGATTGCGGTTTTGAGTAATGAAACAGGCTGGGAGTTTTTAAAAGCCTCAGGAATCTTTTGCAGGTGTTTAGAGTTAATTAGTTGATTCAGATGATTAGGTTAATAGCTTGTTTAGAGACCCTTTTCATGATATGCTAATTTTTTGAGACAGGAATTTTGGGTTTTCATGAGCTGTATGCCAAAATCATCAGTATTAAAACCATAAAAGACCTGAAATATTTCAGTTGGTGTGCAATGAATCTAAAATATATGAAAGTTTAATTTTTATCATTACATTATGGAAAATAATGAACTTTATCACAATATGCTAATTTTTTGAGAAGGACCTGTATAACAATGTTTCACACTTAATGAGAATTATATTTCAATTTGAGGTTGACATTGGATATATATTTTTGAAAAATATTCAAAAGCAATTTTCAAAATGCTTATTTTGGTAGGAGGAACAGAAATTTTTTTTTTCACCACAAACTTATGCATGAGAGGTCATGTGACGCGACAGGTGATGACGCTCTCTGAACGCTTCCTTGCATATCGGACACTTCAGCCTCTCGTCCTTGTGCCTCGGCTGCTTCTCATCCGTCGTCGCCCTCTTGTGGTGGGACCTCATGTGTTGCACCAGGTCAGATGTCATATGGAAAGAAATGTTACATTTAGCACACCAGTTTTGCAGAGGTAGACCAAGAGAAGATAGAGAGGGAGGCAGTAGCGTCTGCAAAGGCGTAGCGCGAGCTTGCTGCAGCCGGGAGGTCTTGGGCCAAAGGTTTGCGCTGGGAGGAAGAGACAGTTTGGGAAGGTCCTTATATAGCAACGCAGAGCCCTGGAGGTTGAGTGGTATAAATCTGGGGAGGATAGCTGTCTGGTTAGGGGTGGTGTAGATGGGAAGACTGGCTGGCATCAGTGGGACATGTGGTGTGGTGCGTGGAGGTTGCGTGAACGCGCTCTTCCTGTTCTTGTCACGTGGAACATCACACGTCCCTCTAGTGAAGAATGCAGGCTTGGCTGCTATTGTAATAGGCTTTAAATCCTGCCTGTCTGGGTCTGTCCTGCTGTTGTCATGGCTTTGTGATGGGCTGCACTGAGAATTACGGCCCTTGCTGAAAGACTGTTTGCTGGCAGACGACCAGGAATGTCTATTCACTCCATTAACACAAAACCTTTTCACGGATACCTTTTCATCTCCATGGCTGTCGAAAGATGACGGTTCGCCGTCACTCTCATCTGTGTCTGATTCAAGAGAACGTCTTCTTTTACTGCTCTTCGCATCTACGGGTCGATTTTTTTTGCAATTCTCCAGCTCTCGCGCTAAATTGTGGAAGTCCGTGGTAGGTTTGCTACTCAGTGGATGGATTTCTGGGATGGTGAGTTTCTGCGGAAAGCATGTAGGTTTCTCCGTGCAGAAAAATCTCTGGTGTGCCAATAAAGGGAATTCAAAGAGAAAGCTCTGTTTGCATTCAGAGCAAGCGAAACCTTAAAAAGAGAAAGACGGATAAAAAGTCAATTTGCATTCATTTCAATGAAACATTTAGGAATTAATAGTAGGTTGTGACAAGTCATTGAATCGTTCACTTAACCATTTCTTTCAATAACACTGATTTACTTCTGATCGAGTCATTGAATCATTCATTCAACTGATTCATTAAAAACACTGATGCATTCAGGAACAAAACAAGTGACTGTCCAACGCTATCTCACGACCAATTTGTGATTAAAAGGTGGCTAATTCATACTAATTCATACGACCTCACTCGTACGAATTGGTACATTTGTCTAAACCCACGTGATGGGTAGGTTTAGGGGCGGGGTCAGGGGTAGGTCATTCGTACAAATTCATACGAATTTGGTAACTTGTAAAATGTGTACGAATTAGCAAAAATCGTGCGAATTTGTACGAGTGAGGTCGTATGAATTAGTACGAATTAGCCACCTCGTAAAATTCGTACGAATTAGACACCTCATAAAATTCGTACGAATTAGCCACCTCGTAAAATTCGTACAAATTGCCGTGAGATCGGACTGGACTGTCTATATGAGTTAGTCATTGAATCATTCACTTAATCGATTTGTTCAAAAACACTTATTCTTTCTGAAACCAAACACGGCGTTCAATAAAATGCAGTTCTATAAATATATAATGCATTCATACCTTGTGTTTTCTTTGTGCTAAGACCAAGCAGTTTGGCTAGATCTCTCCCATACCAAGCTAAAAGCTCAGTGTTTTCAGGAATATCCTTTATGGCTCTGAAACATAGATGTCCGTTCTTCATAAACGCCTCTAGATTTTGTTCCTCTGCGCTCCTAGCCGCCTGAATCATCTGCAGACATTCGCTGGCCGCTGATGGGTCGATCTGAACAATGCAAAAGAACATGTCCTTAAGATCTGAAAATTCACGCATTTACGTCAAATTACGTCCAATTTATTTGCATCATTTATAATAACACATATGGTAGATCGCTGTCACATGGTGAAATGGCCACAAGGGCTATATCTTAGTAACTTTAAGGTTTTCTGTCCAAATTGCAATCACACAAATCCTGATTTTCTCTAGAAGTGGTTTTGTACATTGGTTCAAAACTTAAAGGTACACTATGTAACTTTTTTTTTGTTCAAAAAAAAAAAAAAAAAAAAAATGAGTAAATGCATCAATCCTTCTTCCAAAACATATTTTTGACTTACTCTGATTCACTAAGCCTATTATAAGTGTTTATATTTTAGATCTGACATGGTGGTTTTCACAGGAAATTGTCACTCGCCCGTGCGCATCTCGTCATATTCGTAAATAGACACTGTGTTTGACTTGAAGTGGCGCTGCTCAGACCGATCAGTGTATGACATCAAAGTACCGTGAGAGGTGTTAGAGAGCAGACGGCTCAGTGTGATTTTGAATCACTCTCGTGGTAATTTGATGTCATACACCGATCGGTCTGCTGTTTCAAGTATAGAAACAGCTCTATAAAAACAATAAAAAGTTGAACACACAATGCACACCTCATTATAACCTCTAACCCTATCCCACACTCTAACAGGCTTTTGAAGAATTATAAAGACCTTTCGGCATGCCCAAGAATACCCACACTTGAAGAACGCTAAATCATAAACCTCAGGGGAATCACCGGTTTTAAAAAAAACGTGAGGAGAGTCTGCTGGCAAAATGAAAACGTGACAGAGCTTGTAATAAATTGAGAATCAACATTGGCTTTTCGGAGATGGCGAGAGCTGAAGGATTTGAAATGTTGTAAAGGCATTTTTATTACTCTCTAACAGATATTGTTGTAAAGCATTGTGAAGGGTTATTCATATGGCTGTGCTGTATTTATATTGTAAATACAGCATTTATATTGTAGTGCTGTGCTGAAATTCATTTTCAAGGAAGGACTATTTTTTGTCTATTAATGGCTTTGGCTACAGAAATGTCTTGAGTTAGTCCGCTTGAGATCATTTCCATCCAAACTGTTTATCTCTTAAGCCTTTATGAGTAGGATAAACTCTCTCTCTCGTTATGAGAAAGAACCATGTTCATCTGCACAGTCACACATTATTATTCATAATGTATATACATATGTATATATGTATATATTAATAATAGCTAGGAAAACACTGCACTGACATACATTCAGACAAGAGCCAATTATCTAACAAAGGAAGATTTTAATCCATTTTAATCGGTTTTTTTTTAATAATGTCAGGTCGGAGAAAGTTGTCATGTGCTTTATATGTTTTTTTTTTAATTATATGTTTTATATGTAATTATTCCAAAGACACTTGTTTTAGTGTTATTTTTACTTGTTCGTTTCTATTAAAGTACTTGTTTCACTGTTTATATATATTTATATATAGGTCCATTGGTTACAACAGCTTTTAATATTTGAAAAAGACCTGTTATTTTAGATAAAGGTAAAGTTTTCAAATGCAAAACAAGAGGTTTCCCTGCTGAATGAACGTATCTTTTTCCTATAGGCAATAATAGTGGAAATTTCATATAGGCCTAGCCTAGAAAACCTTCGGGTATATGTCATATATACAGAAAACATTTTTCATCCTAAGAAATCTTCTCTGTGTAAAAGAGTGACAAAGAGTGGTGGCAAGTCATTCATTAAAGCGCGCATACCTGGAGCACGCAGGCAGTAGCGCGTCTGTCCGCGCACTTGCAGGCGATGAACGCGACGCTGTCCCACAGAGAGGTGTGTGTAACAGCACAGGGACCGAGCACAGCTCCTGCGGGCACGGCTCGAGAGGTCACGATACTGCTCAGCGCGTTTCTGAGCGCGGCGTCCAGCAGAGAGCGCGCGCTTTGCTCGGGACCCTGAGACAACACTTTCAAAATCAAATTCATTTCCTGTATGTTTTTATATAGTGGATTTGATCATAAACGCATCTTACCATTTTAATCCACAGCACAGATAAAATCCTCTCCGCTGAGAGTCCTGACTCCTGATCCAACTGGATGCTCTGAGCGATGATTCTTAAATTATAAGCGCAATCATTTATCTGCGGGAAACAGTGACAAGACTCCGCCCTGATCCTTCTGACCTCTGGTCCCTCTGTGCTCTTATCCCTAATACGAGTCGTTCTGGTTCAGTGTCGCTTATCATGGATGTGTGTGCCTGATCTTTGGCTCAAACGTCTAACCTGACATTGCTGAGATGAGCTCATTACTGTCATATTAACAGCAGTGCGCTCAGGCGTTAATGATCACTTAGCGCTGCAGGCTATTATTCACATGCAGATACAGGCCGAGGTGCCCTATACTATCTATCTATCTATCTATCTATCTATCTATCTATCTATCTATCTATCTATCTATCTATCTATCTATCTATCTATCTATCTATCTATCTATCTATCTATCTATCTATCTATCTATCTATCTATCTATCTATCTATCTATCTATCTACATCCACCATCCATCCATCCCTAATGCATGTATGTGTTCATTCATAAACAGCACAAACACATAAATAAAGAGATAAATATGAGGTATAAACTATATGAAGCAAGATTTTGTTTAATACCCCTCACAAAAATACTGTGGAATCATGATGCTGGGATTCATTTACATGTAGCCTACTCTGGTTCAAGTACAAAACACCATAGGCCTACATGTTACTTTCTAGTATTTTTTACGTGTTCAGATTTACTCAGAGAGAGTAAAAGATGCAAGTATGCGTATTTGGCGTGCTGTCCGAGGAGAGGGCTCCGAGCTCGGTTTTGGCCCGAACCTAGAGTACTGTGATAGGAATGTGATAAGAACCAGCCAGAGTGAGGAGTCGGGGTGGCGGAGGGATGCTGAAAACTGCCGAGTAACGTAGTACAGTAGGTGAGTCGACTGCATATAGGTCTCCTCTCATGCTGATTGGATATAGTCGTGTTGATTGGATAGGTTACGTTCTAGGGCGCCCCCTACTTCCAGTTTCACTGGTTCCCCTGGGGGTCCCTAACACTAAACCGCTCCAATTCTAAATTAGGCTATATGGACCCCCTAAAACCGCAGGGCGTAAACCATACGTGCTTATGAAGATAATTATCCTTTTATTTAAATTAAAGAAAACCGTAATATAACAAGATGCCATTATATAATACGGAGCCCCTAAACGGACATGGTGAAGATGATGAGTTGATGACGGAGAAAAAATATGTTTTGCGTTCCCCCGAGAAACTTTGTGTTCCCTCACAAAAACTTGTGCGTTCCACCCATAGACTGAAAAAAAGGTTCCACCAAGAAACTTTGTGTTCCCTCGCCTCGCATTGCAAAAACGTTTGCATTCCCACGAGAAACTTTGTGACGTGAGTCTGACAGTGATTGACAAAAGCTAATCAAATGACCTAGCTACTTTTTTTTAGTTGTTGATCACTGTTAACACATGCTATACACCTTAATACTGTGTGATATCAAACACAGATGCAAATTTATAAATCGCGCAAATTTCCTCTTGTTATTGTTGCCAAAGGCCTTTGCTTTTCGCATGGTGCTCTCAAATCTGTCCCGGTCTGATCTTCCATCACACGCTCTTGTATGAGCGCAACAGCACATTCAGCGCATGCGCACTAATCATGTGTTCCTCTGTCTGCATCTGCAATGTAAACCGGACCCGCTTTCATTAAGATAGAAAAAACTTTACGGAATGAAATTTATCTCGAGTGGAGGAGACGGCTATTTGAAAACAGGAGAAAACGAATAACAATTCTCGAAGGCCGCAGCAGGAGTGTCTTTTTAAAGAGTGTGTTATTGTTCGATGGTGTGAGAGCGCGCGCTGTCATGCAGGAGTAAACTGCGCGCGGTCCGTCCACGCGCGTCAACTGGATTTCTACTACTAGATTTGATGTGTTCCCCTTAACAGCGACGTGCAGTACATGACAGGAATGAGAGGAGACAGCGATCATGCCATTAAAGCCACTTGGGTCCTCCAACTTTTCTGCATGTCTCTCCTGACTTCATTTGGGAAAGGAGAAGATGGCTCTTGCCATGGAGCCTTTGATTTATATTTTGTGTTGGATCGGTAAGTTTGACAGCATCGACTGTATGTCTATATTTTATAGGCTGTATGTTTATAAAACGTGCAAACACACTCTCTTTCTCTTTGTGCTTGCTCATCTGACTGAAATAGTATCAATGAAATGAATAACTCCAGTGAGCTCATTATTATTCCTGGTATTTTTAGGTAGCCTACAGTTTATTTATTTTTTCTACAAAGCTCTCAGGAGCCCTTATATGGCCCTGTTTCTCCTCTAAACTAAAGCACTCTGTTCTCCATCATTCTAGGTCAGGCAGTGTGTCTGACAACTGGCTGGAGATCTATACATTTGTGGAACAACTTACTGATCGTTTTGTGAGGTAAGAGACAATGTTAAAATCTTTTTAAAGTTGCTTTTTTTTTTTTACAAATATATAACATAACTAAAGCTATCGGGTGGGTTATAGAGTTTCAGCACTACAATGTAAAAAATATGATCAATAAGTTGACAACATTATGTTTTTACATTGCTTTAACTCATCAAAATAAGTTAAGCAATTTTCAACTCATTTTTAAGTCAGTTTAATGTAATTTAAGTTGGAATAACTTAAACATCCAAGTTGATTGTACATTTATAGGCAGCTGCCTGGTTTCAAACCACTTGTATGAGTCTCAACCTCTTGCACATGTGTGGAACTAAATATAAACTTAATTTTAGATTACTATGTTTAACTTTAGTATGTGTACGATGTGTGTTTGGATTAGTGTGTGGTATGGTGACCTAGTTAATGCGAGTTTGGGCATGAGGGCACAGTGGTCAACCTCAAATAGTGTCACAGTAGTAATTACACCAATTACTTACTAAATAGATATATCAGACTATTTCAGAAAACAGTCATTATGTCTTACCCACCCATGAGAGTAAATTTGGTTTAACATTTCATGATTGTTTCTACTTCCTTTAGCCCGAAAATGAGGGTGTCCTTCATAGTGTTTTCCTCTAGTGCAGAAGTCGTGTTACCTCTGACTGGAGACAGGTGCGATTTCATTCAGCCTGTTGTGAGTCGTACTGTAGTGTTGTTGATATAAATCCTACTGTAAGCATAAAGCTGATGTTTTTCCTGGGCATTTAGGGCAGCTATTGATAATGGTCTGCAGAAGTTGAGCGAGATCAGACCTGCTGGTGAAACCTACATGCATGAGGGCTTAAAAAAGGTGAATAGCTCATTCTTAAAAGCATATTGTTTCTAAATGTATGTCAAAGGTCATAACAAAAAATAACATTTTAGGTATTAGAACAAATGACTACCCAGGGAGGAAGAGCATCTAGCATCATCATTGCACTGACTGATGGGAAGCTGGAGGTCTTTCCGCATGACCTCGCTGTGAAAGAGGTAAAGCAGCACAACACGTACAGTATATGGAATATTTATGTTGCATAACCTATGGAAGCACTTACATGAAAATGATGTACTGAGAGAAAATCTGTCCACCTTATTTTTGCAATACAATTGTAAAATGTTGAAATGTTTGGCATTTACATAATTATTATCTACATTCGTTTCTTTTTTAAATAAAATGTAATAATTGAATGAAGTAATGAATGAATTGGCCGTGTGCTTCCTCAGGCGGATCAGGCGAGGCAGTTTGGTGCTCGGGTTTATTGTGTTGGCGTGAAGGACTTTGATGCAAACCAAGTAAGACGTTTCAACAAAGACACGAAACCTGCTGTGGAATATACTATAAAAAAACACTTAATATTAAATGCTATCAAATGTTTAAAACTAACACTAAATATTAGTGCTGTCAAATCAATTCATCGCAAATAACCGCATCTAACATAAAAGTTTGTAAATATAAAATATATGTGTGTGTGTGTGTTGTGTGTGTGTATAAATATGTACAAACTTTCATGTTAGATGAGATTAATCGCGATTAATCGATTTGACAGCACTACTAAATATTTAAGACATACATTTTTCACCTATTGGATAATAAAACGGATGAAAAATCCCAAAAAAGTACATTGAAGGAGGGACCTGAGCAGAAAAAAAACACTCAGAACACCTTAGCAACCACATAACAGCCTGGCAACCACCTAGAACACCCTATTTACTCCATAGCAACGTGCCAAAAACCACTCAGAACTCCTTAGCAACCACATTACAGCCTTTCAATCACCTAGAACACCCTATCTACTCCCTAGCAACATGCCAAAAAACACTCAGAACACCTTAGCAACCACATAGCCTAGCAACCACCTAGAACACCCTATCTACTCTATAGCAACACACAAAAGAAAAACACCTTAGCAACCATATAGCTGCCTGGCAACCACCTAGAACACCCTATTTACTCCATAGCAACGTGCCAAAACCACTCAGAACACCTTAGCAACCACATAGCCTAGCAACCACCTAGAACACCCTATCTACTCTATAGCAACATACAAAAGAAAAACACCTTAGCAACCATATAGCTGCCTGGCAACCACCTAGAACACCCTATTTACTCCATAGCACTGTGCCAAAACCACTCAGAACTCCTTAGCAACCACATTACAGCCTGTCCACCACCTAGAACACCCTATCTACTCTATAGCAATGTGCCAAAAACCACTCAGAACACCTTAGCAACCACATAACAGCCTAGCAACCACCTAGAACACCCTATCTACTCTATAGCAACATACAAAAAACCACTCAGAACACCTAAGCAACCACATTACAGCCTGGCAATCACCTAGAACACCCTATCTACTCCCTAGCAACTTCCTAAATTCCACTCAGAATACCTTAGCAACCTCATAGCAACACCTTGACAACCACCCACACCACACATTTCACACAGCCCAACACAATTTTCTACAGAAAATGTAAAAATCTAGTTTCTGACATTCTCTTTTGTCTGAATCTATTGTAGTCCATCAGTTGTTGGTGTATCGCTTATAATTGCTGTCATGGGAAGGTTGTTGTCATGACGATATTCTTTTTTTTTTCTGTGTGCATTAGTAGCAGCATTAGTGTAACAGAGGGATCCTTTATATTGACTCTGCTGGATGTGTTTGTCCGGGCAGGATGATGCTGAGTGTAATTGGATTCTGCAGAGCACATGTCCGGCTCATTTTACATTAGCTAGAGATTGATTTTGGCCTGGGAAATGGTAGCAAGATTGCTTCAAGAATGGGGACATACAGAGACGCGTGATCCTGAAAAAGCTAATTTCTGACATGATATGCCAGTTTTTGACGTATATGTTCATAATCAGCTTGTAGATATTGCAGACAGCAAAGATCAAGTGTTTCCTGTTGTGGATGGATTTCATGCCCTCAAAAACATCGTAAACTCGGTGAGGTTTTGTGCAAGCGAGCAAAAATTGCATTTATTACATGCGGTTTTTATGCTGCCTTCTAATTGAGTTGTATTTGCGTTTACAGATTTTAAAGAAATCCTGCGTCGAAATTTTTAACCTCGAGCCCTCCAGCATTTGCGTGAATGGTACGTCTAAAAAGGTCCATGTAAACCAGATTTGATCCCTTCTGGACTCATGACCATGACTTATTTCAGTGTAAACATTGTGTTTTAGAATCGTTCAACATAGTTTTGAGAGGAAGGGGCTTCACGCAGGGAAGAACGTCAGAGGGTGTGGTCTGCACATTATCGGTCAATCAACAGGATCCTTACAGTAAGCCATTCAATGCATTCCATCTATATAACAACAAAAATACAAGGCATATAATTCAGCTCCACATTCATCTACTGAATAAGTGGCATGGTAAGCCGCAATGCTATTATTATTATTTTTGTTAGCAAGTGTGATCCCAAAATCCGCATGGCCTCGAGAGGCTCTTGCTCTTTTTAGCCGATGGGGAAGTTGCACGCAGCCACATCCTTAAATAAAGCCTCTTGTGTTTCATCCTGTATTTGGTATTTTACGGCAATCTCATGCTGCTCTCTCTTCCTTCTAGATGAGAGGCCGGGTATAGTGAAGGATAATTACGTGCTGTGTCCAGCTCCAGTGTTGACCGAGGTCGGACAGTAAGTGGCATTCGACCAGCTTCACTTGGGGAACAGTGGCTCTCCATTCAGAGCTACAGCTGTTACAAGCCGGCATGCAAAGGGAACGAGTTCATCATCTTTTCCCGGCGGTTTCTATCTCAGTTTCTGTTTATAGCTTAGCTAACAGACAACTGATAAGAGGCAGGCTCAGGGCAGGGCTGAAACAAAGCAGCGTGTGTGACGGCAGCACATTTTTGTTCGCCAGCTAAAGAGAAATGCGAAATGACCCACCGTTTGCTTTTCGCCATTGCCAAGTTTGTTTGGAACAGATTAAAGGGATTTTTCCCAAACCGAACAACTTCATTCGTCTTGTTGTTTTGAAAAGAATACTTTAGCACAGCGCTGTTGGCCTCACTGTATGACAAACTATGCTCCGCCTTTGCCACTAAATCATTTAATAACGGACTTTCCCTCTCTCAACAGCTCAATCGATGTGCTCATTAGTCTGAATAATGGCCAGTCTTTCATTTCAAGTCCAATCACAATATACGCCAACACATGTGTAAGTACATAATACATTTTTTAGCAAACCAACTAAATTAGCTAAAATTGAAAATATCAGTCAATATCACAATGAACAGTCTAGTTATAGGACACAAATTAAACCAAAGTTTAATGTTCTCCTGAAACATTAGGCTGTGGATACAGCAGGTTCAAGTCAGTGTTCCAAAATACCCTAGAAACCACCAAACAACACCATAGCAACCACCCAGAATACCCTAGCAACCATCCAGAATACCCTAGCAACACCATAGCAACCCCCTAGCAACAACCCAGAACACCCTAGTAAATGGTAAATGGCCACCAAAGCGCTTTACATATTGCCTCACATTCACCCATTCACACACCGACGGCGGTGTCAGCCATGCAAGGCGCCATCCAGCTCGTCGGGAGCAGCTGGGGTTAGGTGTCTTGCTCATGGACACCTCGACACTTGGTCAGGTGGAACCGGGGATTGAACCACCAACCTTCCGGTTTGTAGACAACCTACATGAACCACTGAGCCACTGTCGCCCCTAGTAACACCATAGCAACCACCAGAACACCCTAGCAACCACCTAGCATCCACCTGAACACATGAATTAAGCCATATGTCAGCACCAGAACATCGTACAGACAAGTTTGTTGGTTCGTATGCAACCATGTACCACACCCTAGCAACCGAGTGGTGAGTTTTGCCACTGCAAGCACCACTTCACATTTTCTTCTGGAAATGTACATTCTAGTTTATACTATTATAGTACTTTTTTATTTTTTATTAGTTTTTAAATATATTTTTCATTTTAGTTTAAGTTTTACTAATTGTTACATTTCTAATTTTCGTTTACATTTTTCAACAAAAAAAATAAAAAATATATATATATATTAGTGGTATCAAATCAATTAATCGCATCGAACAAAAGTTTGTAAATATGTAATATATGTGTGTGTGTATATATATATATATATATATATATATATATATATATATATTAGTGGTGTCAAATTGATTAATTGCGATTAATCGCATCTAGTATAAAAGTTTGTAAATATATAATATATATGTGTGTTTCTGTGTGTATATGTATATATATAAATTATATATATATATATATACATATATATTTGGTTTGCTTTATTGTTACATTAATCTTTTCATTTCCCATAGTCTGACGGGATAGTGATTGTCATTGTGATCCTGGTGCTGCTGGTTCTGCTGGGTTTAATTGTGTTCTGGTGGTTCTGGCCTCTCTGCTGCACTGTGGTGAGCACAAGTTCTGTTATTTTCCACACACTTGTGTATATTAATGAGATATTAATAATCACGAGGGCTGTTTTCCTCCTCCTATGGCAGGTAATCAGGGATCCACCCCCATCTCGCCCTCCGCCTCCACGTCCAATACCTGTAGGTACATTGAGACTTGAAATATATTTGAATTAGCTGAATTGGCAATGTCTTGAAATGCTTGGTGTGATGTTATAGGAGCCTGAGGTGGACCCTCTGCCGAAGAAGAAATGGCCCACAGTGGATGCGTCTTATTATGGTGGCAGAGGGCCTGGTGGTATTACACGCATGGAGGTAATGCAACCATCCAAGCAATCCACTGACGGCAAAAACTAAAGTTATATGGTTTAGACGCTTAAGCTTACAACATCCACAGGTTCGCTGGGGTGAAAAGGGCTCTACAGAGGAAGGGGCTCGGTTAGCCAAAGCCAAAAATGCTGTGGTCAAAATGCCAGAGGAGGAGTTTGAAGAGCCTGTAATAAGACCCCCACCCAGACCACCACCGATATATCAGGCCCCAGTCCCAGACAAATGGTACACTCCCATTAAAGTAAGTCTTCTGTGTCAACACATTGGCTTTTTGTTACTGGATGATGTACACAGTATGCAGGGCTTGACATTAACATCCGCCAAATGCGGGTGTATTTCAGCAGTGGTGTGTAACGCAGTCACTCCTACTAGTCACTTTGGCGGGTTGAATTTTAGGCTATATTATAATATATACATTTTTTCAATTGTAGTATTTTTACAAAAGCACCTTAAATAATAGATAATAATAAAAAGTGCAATGTAGTGTTGTCAAAAACGTCTGAAATGCTTAATGCTCATTTTCCACAGAATATACGACACCAGCTGCTCTTTCTCGCTCTCTCATGTCACTGAGTTGATACACAAACCCGCCTCTCCTCACTCACTCATTTGCTTCATTTGCTCCGGATGAATAGTATTGGTGTTAAAGGGCTTGAATTTCACTGTGGGATTGTGCGTATTGTGCATAATTTTACTCATTCCCGCAGATTTTGTGCTTATACCCAAAGTGAGCGCACATAAAGCTGCCTCTCAGTAGTAAATTGAGCTCTTTTTCGCTGTGTATTGCACTTAAACTGTCAAATAAACACAAAATAATGTCTAAATGCCTGTCTTGGCGAGTATTCGCGACGTAAACACAGTTATGTTTTAAGTGAATGTAAACAGTTGAGAAAGAAAATGCATGTGTAACAGTAAAATGGATCTGTGCGTCAGGTCTTAAAGTGACTAATAGGCCTATAATATATCTGCTGCCAAATTATGAGATAATATTAAAAATATCTATATGGCAGTGTTTCCCTATGGTATCAATGTCAAAATTGTGGCCAGTGAAAATGTTGAGTGGCTAGTAACTTTGGAAAACCACTAGCCACAGTGGCTGGTGAGCAAAACAGTTCATGTCAAGCCCTGATAGTATGTATTGGACAATGTCATAATGTGCTTTTGTGTATTTTTGTGTAATTTGCATTTGTAGAGTCGTTTTGATGCTGTGTTAGCATTGCTGCGTAGACAATACGACAGAGTTGCCATCATGAGACCTACAGCAAATGACAAGGTACAGTTGCCATCTTAAGTCAATGAGATTTTCTTTGCAAATCTGTATGTTATCAACAGAAAAAACATAGCTTTTGTTAATTAAATTATTTGCTTAGCAAAGAAGGTTGTTATTGCATGTACTTACTCTAGTAATAACAGTAAATTATGCATAATTACAAGTAACTAACCCTAACCGTAACTATATAATAAGTACATGTAGTTAATTAATATTACTCAGTACTTATTTGAGTAAGTACAATGTAACTACATCACCTTAAAATAAAGTGTAACCCCTGTTTTTCATGTTATTAGATTTGTACAGAAGAAACATAAAAACAAAAAATACTGGTAACGCTTCCTTTTACAGTACAGTACTTACGTGTACTTACAGTGTACTTACCTAGAAAGTACTGGCTAAAATAAGGTAAGTACATGGGTTAGGGGTAGGTTTAGGGGTAGGTTCAGGGTTAGTATCTAGTTATTACCCAGTAATTATAATTACTATAATAAGTACATAGTAAGTACATGGGTAACAGGACTGTAAAAGGAAGCGTTACCAAAATACTAGTCATTACTTAGCTTCATTCCAAAACCTTCCTAGTGAACTAAAATTGGCCATTTGAAACACTCTACATGAGGATCAACACATTTTATATCATACAAACAGCACTCCTCTTACATAAGCCCTATTCGAACGGGACTAGTTTTCTAAACGATGTTTGAGTTACAATTCTTATCACCCAGCAGCATATGTGATTTGATGTACCAATTCGGACAGGTCTAATATCTCTGTTTATTACAGAGGTGGGAGTGTGTGTTTTCTAGATGTGGGCGATACAGAAGGTAAAACAGGCGGTCTTTGCAGCTTCCGTGATTTGGCTGTTTTTTCATTTTAGCATTTTATTTCGTCGTTGGATAACATCCATATTGAAATGAAAGCATGTAAAAGGTTAGTTTGCAAACGGTAGCTCAGGTAGGTCAAAAAACATATGAGAAACGTTAGTATAATACAGTATCGGCAATAACAGCATTCGGATGGGATTAGATTTCTCAGACGACTGTTGAGTTTGCCAAAAAATATTTGTTAGTTTAAAATGAAAAATAGAGGTTGTGTGAGAAAAACAGACATGGCAGATTCGGACAGGATTAAAATCACAAAGTTCGCCTGTGAAACACGAATTTCTTTAACGTCCTCCATGAAAACTAGTGCCGACGGACAAGGGCTATAGACTCAATTCTCATTGATTTCAATAGAATTAGTTGATAGCATGTTGCTAAGCTAACAGCATGATACAGGGCTCGATATCCAGAAATGATTAGCCGTATTTCCACTGTGTGGCCATGTGCGAGCGAGGGCTATAATCAGCCCAAAGTAGGGACTTGAGCGCACAAAAAAACAAAATCCAATACACTATAGTGCGCGCGCAAAAAGTAGACTTATTTCATTTTTTTCAATCATTTCATATTTCTACATTAAAAAAATGTACATTTGAAAACATTAATCTATTAACATAATGTATGCAATTATAATTTGCTGTGGAAATCCATACATGCCATGTCTAAACAGCCTGTGTCAATCCAAAAATGGATTTTATTGATACCGACTTCCTTTTATTTGGTCATAATAGCCATACACCGTGTCTTTGCATTCTGATTGAATTTGTTGACTAAATTTAAGAATCTGACATAAGAGGACAGATAGCTATGACAATGAATTTAAAAATACTGTTTTCTCTTGGCTTTATTATTAGAGTTTTGACCACATCCTGCATTATATTGTATTATAATGATGATGTAATATTAGCCTACCACTAAACTTTGACTATAGGCATGTTGCATATTAATTGTTCTAGGAACCTCAAAGCATATTTGAATTTTTGTGTAATTTGTGCAACTCCATAATGATGTTTGTTGCGTAAGTAGGGCCCAAACATAAACTCAAGCCCAGGGGCCCCGAGCCCCTTAGTCCTGCCCTGATAATAAATGTATAACTGACAAGGTTGCGTTGTTGTTGCAAAGAAACAAATGACCGCAGCACACACAAAAGAAACTCAGTTAACAACATACTGCCTATAAAAATGTAAAATGTGGAGTTTTTATATTTTTAACATATGATAAAGTTAAGCAACCTCACACGACGAGTGTTGTTTCCCTGAACACCATCGCGATTGAAAATGTGACATTGATTTCATACAACAGTTCAATAAACAGTTAAAATTAAGTCACTTACATTTTTGATACAATATTGACTGTTTTTGTTCAGTTTCAGCAGCGAAAATTGTTCCAAACAAAGACCACAGCAGAACCATAGCGCATCTCACTGCAGCATTTGCTTCAGAATAGATTATATTGTATAAAACACATTCCGAACAAGTAACTTTTTTACCCGGACAAGTGAATTACAGATTTACTTGTCTGAAGGACAAGCACATGAAAAGGCTTAATGTCGAGCCCTGTGATACCAAGCATAAAAATACATGCAGTAACACACACAAATTTTATATTTTAATTGAAACTTTTTTTTGTTGATACTTTGTTGAACAAATTACATAATATAATTGGTCATTTCTCTCAAATGGATTTTTTTCACTGAGCTTGTCGCTATGCATTATGGGATTGCTCTGTTTGTTATGCATTCTATGACTTGCCAAAAGAAGGTAGAGTGTTCTAGAAGGGAGCATAATGTCTCTGCCTACCTTAGACAGTGTTGGGAAAGTTCACTTTCTACATGAACTAGTTCAAAGTTCAGTTCACACATTTTAAAATGAACTAGTTCAGTTCATAGTTCATACTTCAAAATTTTTAACTAAGTTCACAGTTCCAAAAAATGAACTAGTTCATAGTTCTTTTTTTCCATATGTTGCTGCAAGCTATTTATTTTGTTTTAAATTATTGCCACAGCCCATACAACCACAGACAGCAATTATTTTATCGGCGGGCAAAGTTTGCACAGAAATGTACGATTTTTCCCATCCTCACCGACCTTGTCATAAAACTCGTTTAAATTATCATACTACGCCTCCTCGATGCTTTGTCGACCTCATGGTGCTTTTTGTTTTGATGACGCATGCGGCGGCCGTTGTGCGACACTGGTGGCTTGTGTTGCCAGATTGGGTGTTTTTTTCGCTACATATTAAGGCCTGTTTACGGTGTGTTTTAGCCGGGTTTTCGTCTGGAAGGCTCTATAGAAATCTGGCACCCTATTGAACGAAGTTAAACTGAGAGCGCGTGCGTTCACAGACACCAGAATGAACGAGTTCACAGTATCGTTCATCAGGCAGTAATACAGTACGTTCAGTTCACGTTCGCCCAAAATATGAACGAGTTCATGAACTATCGTTCAATGAACGCGTTCAGGCACAACACTGCTTTTAGAACAGGATGCCTTAAAACGCTGCTTACTGTACTGTATGTAGACAGCTCACTAGGCTTTGGAAAAGAGCCATTGTGTTGCTTAATAGTTGACTCCCTCATTTGGCCTGGTGAAAAGGCTCATTAGCACTAATAAGCTGCAGAAACGAGGCTGACAGTCCTGTCACAGACAGACCAGATCGAAACACACACATACACACTCTCGTCGTCATATATCTCGTTACGGTGCTCCGACTGGTCATGAACTGACCCTCAAACACACACTCATCACAGACGAGTCGTCAGGATTACAATCATTAGGTTGACCTGACTGTCAGAGTTCAGGTTGTCATTGATGCGGGCCCTCGCCTGACACTTCACTGCCGGGAGTGACCTCTGACCTCTCGCTGATTTCACTGTCACACTTAGTTTGAGTTTAACTGAATGTCCTTCTAGGGCACAATGAGAATATTGTTGAACTGATTGACAGTGGGCAACAGCATATCTTTGCACAAATAGACTCTTGTAAAACATTTTCATTTGATTTAATTCTCTCACTTTCTTTAAAGACACGGAAAAATAAGATAAAAACAAGATAATGTAAATATGAATCATGGGAATATATCGTTTTTTCCCCTATTTTTCTCACACTATTCCCTGTTTACTTGTCTTTGTTAGGGTTAGGAGTGTTAAAAGCCTGTTCATACCAAGTCGGATGCCAATAAATCTTTTTGTATATACAGTAATCGTGTTGTGCGTGTTTTTTTCATGCCAAAGATTCAGACATGCTATAAATAGGCCTTAATTTCCGATACTGGTACCTGTTCTGCACTCATGGTACCAGATCTGTCCAAACAGGGTTTGTCAAGCATTAGTGTTGCTTGATCGACCTGCCTGACCTCCATCATTGCTGCTTCCTTACCACCAATTAAAATCAAATCTCTCTCAATTACCTCAAATTATCGTAGATGTCAGTGCGACAAAAATATTGTCAAAACAATTATTTTTTACCATATGAGGTGCATTTAAAACATCCAGTGTGGATGATTTAGCATCGGTAGAGTTAATGTGAAATATGATCAGCGAATGAGGGCATAGCTTGTAACATGAGGCAGAGACATTAGGAAATGTGATTTGTCATATTTCACATTTATAAGAGATAATGGGGTAAAGAGATGGTGGAGATGATGAGTGTGATTGTAAGAGGGGGTGCATGGTGGGATAGCCGGTCCTCCATTCTGCATATCTGTATGTGTAACAACCTGCTTTTGTTGGTTTTTTTTGTCTTTCAGGGGCGCTGCATCAAATTCACCCGCGTTCACAGTTCACAGAGTCATTGACCAAACACAATGTGTCCTTTACTTTAAAGTGAGTTTTGATCAATTTTAAGAGACTACTTGGAAAGACCTTTTGAATATAGGGTTCAAATGTCACTTTTCAGGCACGTTCAGACAAGAAGGATTGGGGAATTCACCCCCGTATGGATACAGGGTGCACTGCAAAGGTGTACTTCTGAATCAAAACTATCAGATTTTAATTCTTACATGTATAAATCTATCCTGCTGATTTTTCTGCATGTGCTTTTATAACAATTCTTTTTTTTATTTATATTCTAGGTACAAATCAATATGGTGCCTTCTTGTGAGTGTATTATGAAGGGGTTTGTAAAGGAGAGAAAATGTAAATTATTATTTTTCAATATTAGTAGTAAAGATGTTAATTTTCCAGTTAATCGGTAAACATTTTTATTTAATTATTTGTTCTTATTTTTTATTTATAATTCGATTTAATCAATAGATTACATGTGTGATATGATTTGATAATGATGTAAATGGCATTTAAAATGCATTAAAATAAATAATAATACAGTTCACTTGTGAGAGTGTGATTTATGATGTAATAAATGATTTATGATGAAATGTTAAAGCCTGTAATACCTTTCAAATAAAATGTAAAATTGTTCATTTATGAGTTGATATAGTGAACACTGAATTCTTGATGTTAGTCAAATGTCCTGATTATGAATATGTGTGATTATATAGTGAAAGCACAGCTCAGAGCAGTTATTTAGGTAATCAGGGATTAATCTGAAGCACAATCAACAGACTGTTTAATGTTTGATAATAGCATGTTAGAATGTCTGGATATTCCAAATAATAATCCTAATCTTTTATATTATGAGAGATTATTTTGGCAAAAAGTACAATCGTGATTGAGAACCAGACATGTTATTTAAATATGAAATTGAAATGAGCTACATAACGAAATAAGTGATTTAAATCACAGTCATGAACACAATTAATAGTAAATGCATCATTTTGTAACGTATTTTTTCCCCTTTATTTTTTACTTTGACTGCAGTACCAGTAGCTATGTGGGACACAATGTTATTATTATTTTTATTTCACATTTATAATTGTATGCGATCAAACGAGAAACTAAATTTGTATTGATTTGGGCGAAACCTTTTTTTTTTTTTTATCTAGCCTACATTTAAACTTAATCTCAAATGATTTTTTTAGATACTTTTATGTAAAAGCTTTTTTAATTGTTTCATTTCTTTGCATATGCTCTGACTTGCTGTCGCATTGTGTGTCAGTCTGTCGCAGGATTTTAATGTCACACTCACACTCGTTTCTTCTTTAGCCTTTAGCTGGACGGCTAGCTGCCTGCCGGTGATCAACATGACGCACATATTCTGTTATTAAACAGAAATTAAGGAATATATAGGGCTGAATGGGATAGACGGCAGGTCTTTACGTGGAGGTGAGAGGTTTGCTGTAATTACACTGAGATCTAATGGCGTTAAAAGCCTAATCTAATCCTCTTTGAAGCGCAGTTGTTAGCCTGCAGCAGCTTCATATCAGCGCCACAAACAAAACATTTATGCATGTGCTACATTAATGTATTGCTTGTTAGGTTGTGTTTATGTCATATTAGCTTTCAGGAAAAAAACTAAGACTTTTACATTTGAATGCTATTTTAGTAGAAAAAGACAAAGTTATTTAAACTCCAATAGTAGCATAATTTGTCTCGGTTTAAATGCTAAACCGTTGTCTAGCTGAGCTGCTTTATGTGTTTTTGTTTGAGCTGATTTTGGGGCTTCAAAGATGCTGCCGCTTTTTCAGTCTGTGTTTGTGTGTTATTGACACAAATGAGACTTGTACAGCTGTATTAACTCTCCCAAGTTGCAAGTAGTGTCTTTTCTTTCTGTAACTGACCTGCCTTGTTCCTCAAGCCACTTGAGCCAAGATGCCTCAGAACCCACTCAAGAGCACCCATTACATCGAGCTGGGCAGCTACCAGTACTGGCCTGTGCTCGTGCCCAGAGGGATCCGCTTGTACACCTATGAGCAGATCCCAGTGTTTCTGAAGGAGAACCCGTACATCACAGACGGATACAGAGCACACCTGCCATCAAAACTCTGCCTCAAAAGGTGTGTTTCTTTCCCTTTTTGAAACTGTGGATGTGTTGACTTAGGTAAAGTTGGTTTTATATTCGCATATTCACACATTCGCGGACTTCCGCGTTCAATAACTCGTGAACTAAACGTTGTTGCTACACACAACACCTATCACATATAACTACAGATAAAACACCAGAAGCTACAACATAAATTTCCTCAAAACGATCTTTCCTTCGCACTGGACAAAATACATTGATCTCTATGCGCAGGCTGCTAAGAAGGGACCATCTGCAAAGTGCAAACCCGAAGGAAAGCTCGTTTTGAGGAGATTAAAATATTAAAACAATGTTATTTGTCATGTTCCAAAGGCTGTAGTATGTTCCTACTGACCAGACTGACTTACTACAGGTGGAATTTTGACAGTACCTCCCGTTCAGTATACAAATATTAATAAAAAAAAATACAGTAATTCCCCTAAAGTATTTTTTCCTGTTCCAAAGGCTGTAGTGCTTTCCTAGTGATCAGACTGACTTACTAGAGGTGAAATTTTGACAATAACTCCCTTACTGTACAATTATCAAATATATTTATGTAATAAACATTATTACATGTGTTTATTACATATGTTTATGTAATAAACTTTAATTCACCTATAGTGTTTTTTTATATTTATATTCCAAAGGCTGTAGTGCTTTCCTAGTGATCAGACTGACTTACTTCAGGTGAAATTTTGACAATAACTCCCTTACTGTACGTACAATAAACTAATAAGTTCCAGAAAAAATTACTGTAATTCCCCTAAAGCATTTTTTCCTGTTTCAAAGGCTGTAGTCCTTTCCTAGTGATCAGACTGACTTACTACAGGTGAAATTTTGACAATAACTCCCTTACTGTACGTACAATAAACTAATTAGTTGAAGAAAAAAATACTGTAATTCTCCTAAAGTATTTTTTCTTGTTTCAAAGGCTGTAGTGCTTTCCTAGTTATCAGACTGACTTACTACAGGTGAAATTTTGACAATAACTCCCTTACTGTACGTACAATAAACTAATAAGTTGAAGAAAAAATTACTGTAATTCCCCTAAAGTATTTTTTCCTGTTTCAAATGCTGTAGTCCTTTCCTACTGATCAGACTGACTTACTACAGGTGAAATTTTGACAATAACTCCCTTACTGTACGTACAATAAACTAATAAGTTGAAGAAAAAATTACTGTAATTCCCCTTAAGTATTTTTTTCCTGTTTCAAATGCTGTAGTCCTTTCCTACTGATCAGACTGACTTACTACAGGTGAAATTTTGACAATAACTTCCTTACTGTACGTACAATAAACTAATAAGTTGAAGAAAAAATTACTGTAATTCCCCTAAAGTATTTTTTCCTGTTTCAAATGCTGTAGTCCTTTCCTAGTGATCAGACTGACTTACTACAGGTGAAATTTTGACAATAACTCCCTTACTGTACGTACAATAAACTAATAAGTTGAAGAAAAAATTACTGTAATTCCCCTAAAGTATTTTTTCCTGTTTCAAATGCTGTAGTCCTTTCCTAGTGATCAGACTGACTTACTACAGGTGAAATTTTGACAATAACTCCCTTACTGTACGTACAATAAACTAATAAGTTGAAGAAAAAATGACTGTAATTCTCCTAAAGTATTTTTTCTTGTTTCAAAGGCTGTAGTGCTTTCCTAGTGATCAGACTGACTTACTACAGGTGAAATTTTGACAATAACTCCCTTACTGTACGTACAATAAACTAATAAGTTGAAGAAAAAATTACTGTAATTCCCCTAAAGTATTTTTTCCTGTTTCAAATGCTGTAGTCCTTTCCTAGTGATCAGACTGACTTACTACAGGTGAAATTGACAATAACTCCCTTACTGTACGTACAATAAACTAATAAGTTGAAGAAAAAATTACTGTAATTCCCCTAAAGTATTTTTTCCTGTTTCAAATGCTGTAGTCCTTTCCTAGTGATCAGACTGACTTACTACAGGTGAAATTTTGACAATAACTCCCTGTACGTACAATAAACTAATAAGTTGAAGAAAAAATTACTGTAATTCTCCTAAAGTATTTTTTCTTGTTTCAAAGGCTGTAGTGCTTTCCTAGTTATCAGACTGACTTATTACAGGTGAAATTTTGACAATAACTCCCTTACTGTACGTACAATAAACTAATAAGTTGAAGAAAAAATTACTGTAATTCCCCTAAAGTATTTTTTTTGTTTCAAAGGCTGTAGTGCTTTCCTAGTTATCAGATTGACTTACTACAGGTGAAATTTTGACAATAACTCCCTTACTGTACGTACAATAAACTAATAAGTTGAAGAAAAAATTACTGTAATTCCCCTAAAGTATTTTTTCCTGTTTCAAATGCTGTAGTCCTTTCCTAGTGATCAGACTGACTTACTACAGGTGAAATTTTGACAATAACTCCCTTACTGTACGTACAATAAACTAATAAGTTGAAGAAAAAATTACTGTAATTCCCCTAAAGCATTTTTTCCTGTTTCAAAGGCTGTAGTCCTTTCCTAGTGATCAGACTGACTTACTACAGGTGAAATTTTGACGACAACTCCCTTACTGTACGTACAATAAACTAATAAGTTCAAGAAAAATTACAGTAATACCCCTAAAGTATTTTTTCCTGTTCCAAAGGCTGTAGTGCTTTCCTAGTGATCAGACTGACTTACTACAGGTGAAATTTTGACAATAACTCCCTTACTGTACAATTATCAAATATATTTATGTAATAAACATTATTACGTGTGTTTATTACATATGTTTATGTAATAAACTTTAATTCACCTATAGTGTTTTTTAATATTTATATTTATATTCCAAAGGCTGTAGTGCTTTCCTAGTGATCAGACTGACTTACTACAGGTGACATTTTGACAATAACTCCCTTACTGTACGTACAATAAACTAATAAGTTCAAGAAAAAATTACTGTAATTCCCCTAAAGTATTATTTTCGTGTTTCAAAGGCTGTAGTGCTTTATAGTGACCTGACTGACTTACTACAGGTGAAATTTTGACAATAACTCCCATACTGTACGTGCTATTGTCAAATATGTTTATGAAAAATTAACTGTAAATGACTGTAACTATTTTTCCACGTTCCAAATGTTGTAGTACTTTCCTAATGACCAGTGTGACTTACTACAGGTGACATTTTGACAATATCTCCCTTACTGTATGTGTACTATTGTCAATTATGTTTATGAAAAAAATTACTGTAAATCACCGTAAGTATTTTTCGGTGTTTCAAAAGGTGTAGTACTCTCCTAGTGACCAGACTGACTTAGTTCAGGTGAAATTTTGACAATAACTCCCTTACTGTATATACTATTATCAAATAGGTTTATGAAAAATTACTGTAATTGACTAAGTATTTTTTAGTGTTCCAAAGGGTGTAGTGCTTTCCTAGTGACCTGACTGACTTACTACAGGTGAAATTTTGACAATACCTACAATACTGTACATACAATTATCACATGTTTATTTAAAAAAATACTCTAATTTCCCTAAATCATTATTTTCATGTTTCAAAGGGTGTAGTGCTTTCCTAGTGACCAGACTGACTTAATACACGTGAAATTTTGACAATACTTAATAATACTGTATTACATATTAATACAATACTGTAATTCACTAAACGGGGTTTTGTTTGTTTAAGGTTGTAGTGAATGAACCTGTTCACGTTGTTGCAGCAAATCTGACAGATAATGTACAGCAAGATCAAGAAGGCATTAAAGATACTGTACAGTGCAGAATTTTATGACCAACATGTAATTTTTGCTTCTTGTACAGCAGGAATAAAAGGGTCTGATTGCACAAGTCCGAGTCCGGTAAATTTTTTGTATGCAAGGTTATCCAAAATAATGGTTTGTTCAGAGGTTGTTTTCTGACACTGACTCTCCTGTCAATCTGTATGTAGTGTAGTTGTCCTTCATGGTCAATATTTTCACATATTAAGTCACATGTGCTGATATAGCCACCAGCCAACAAACTTTGTCCTTACATGACATTTACTTTTATGATCTTTCTCCCCCCTCCAAATTCAACTTCAAATTCAACCAAAGTAACGTAGAAAGTCACTGTTGATGTAAACACTGTTTTATTTGTATTATCTTTCTAATTGTCCATGGAATACAACTGTGATTATACATAAAAGTTGTAATTAATTCCTCATGGTTAGAGTAATATTTCAATATCACCTCTTCATAATTCTGCTGTTGTTGATACTCTCTTGGTTTAAGTTGTTCTTATATTATCATAAACCCTTTAACTGATTGTTTTGTCACGTCATTTTTACTTTACTATATTTTATTTTAGTGAAGTGAAATAAATGTGTGTGTTTGAAGGAAAATATTGTTTTCAGCACAGTTTTCAGCAACAGTGCAAAATATTGGTACCATGCCTTGGATTATCACCAGACAAGCTACCTGGAAAGATGCCCAATGGTTGTGCTCACCTTGTTGCAATATAGATTACCACTGTATACAGTTAAAGACCCAAGGACCAGATACGATTAATTAAAACCAGGGAGTTAGTCAGTCAATTTAAGACAAGAGTCAGAATTATAATAAATTAATGAAAGATTTACTGAAGATAGTTTGTAGTTTCATCATGCAAAAGTTAGCTTCAAGACTCACAAGGAGTTCGTAGGCCGCTCTGTTACAGTTACAAAGATCAGCAATTATACCCTTCACCAAGGTCTAAGCTAAATCAACTGATATGACAAGATATGAAGTCTCAAGATCTCAGCACGTCGTTAAACAACTCATCAAACAGCACTTTAAGGCCATTGCACACTGAGTCCGAAATTCACATCTGAAATTTCCGCACGTTAAAAAATAAATACGACCTCACGTTATGTCAATCACGCTTGTACGCTGCCTCCGAAACTTTCGTCCGTCATAAAAAAAATCGGATCGGGTTTGATTTTCTGCGTTTTTCGCATCTTTAGCAAGCAGTTTGAATGGTGTTTTGACAATTCAGAGCCACCGAATTACGAATCCGAAAAAACACATACGACAATTTCGGACTCAGTGTGCAATGGCTAGTCTTATTCTTATTAGCACTTATTAGCACGTCTACAGAAGTTCTTAAGAGAATTAACAGAGGTTCAGAATTTGATGATTTATTGTTTCGTTTAAGGTCACCATGATGGAGATCAGCGTTTGCTTTAGTTGGGTTCCTGACCCTTGACTTTTGAAGACAAGATTTTCTCTGTCTGCTGAAACTTGTGTGATTATAAAGCACATTTGTTATGGCACGAAAGTCAAGAGAAAATGTGATCAGATGTTGATGGTTAAGTGTTGATGTCAGTCATCATGTAGTGACCTGATTCAATGATTTCTTTCAGTGTCTAATATCTGATTAAAAAGGATGACAAATTATAGTTTTATTCAAAACTGTGATTTTACAGCAAAGGGCCAGCAGTGTTATGACATCAGATACAATTAAGGATTTTACAAGCAGTGTTCACAAAAAGTTTTCATCTATGGCTTTACTAAAACTAACATAGACATCAAGAATCAGCATATTAATCTCAACAATGGTGACCATTAAATAACGATTCATGCTGCAATGCATGCTGGGTACTAGCATAATACAAAATGTATCCATGGCTCCCAGCATGCATTGCGGCATGAATCACTTTTTAATGGTCACCATTGTTGAGATTCATATGCTGATTATTGATGTCTGTGTTAGTCTTAATAATGCAATAGATGAAAGCTTTTTGTGCGAAAATTGTTCGTAAAATCCTTTCTTTTATCCAATTCTGAATTTAAATAAATAGGCAAACCTAATAATACATCACTTGTTTAATCAGAGATTAGACTCTGTAAAAGTTCAATCATCATGTCATTTAATGATGATTTTCATCATCAAAGCACAACCATTGACAACTGATCATATTTTCTTTTGACTTTTGTGCCATAACAAATGTGTTTTATATACACATGAGTAACAGCAGCCAAAGACAAACTAATTTGCAAGGGTCAAGAGTCCAACTAAAACAACCGCTAATCTCCAATATGGTGACCTTGAACGAAACTCAATAAATCATCACCTTCTAAACCTCTGTCACTTCTTCTTGTGTCACTCCATCTATGTCTGACTCTGGTTTGACAATAAAAGGCTAAATGTTTTTGACATTTTCAGTGCATGTTTGTTTGAGGTAAAAGGACGGAACCTCTTGAGGCTCCGCCCCCTGTGCTGGGAGCAGCAGCTCATTTGCATTTCAAGTTTTTCTTTCCTTCAGTGATTTTGCCTGTTAACAGCAGGTGTTCATCACTAATGCTCAATCATTAATCAATTAGTCACTTAAATAATTGCTTAAAATAAAAATTAAATTAAGGTAATCGGTGTCCTCAAATGTAATGAGTTAGCTTAACCTAAAGGATTTGACTTTGTGTGTGATAGTGTGAGCTAGTAGTAACTACAAGCACTTAAAAGTTCATTTAAAGTTTGTAATTTCACTGTTTTTACTCAATATATAATATCAAATATCAAGATATTTGAATGCAGAAGTTTAATTGTGTATTGAGAAATATCCTTGTTTTAGTGGATTTGGTTAAAATAAGTTCAGAGTACTCATAACTATTGTTTTTTAAACTTAATTGAATTGAGGTAATCGGTCTCAACTGAAATGAGTTTGCATAACGTGTTGGGTTTTACAGTGCACCTCTCAGATTTTCAATACAGAGAATACATGAAATAACATTTTAGATAATCACACTGGTCATTTTAAAACAAAGTACAATCTCATAAGCCTAGAGAAGTCATTCAACTCCTTTGATATTTAGAAGGAAAATATTGATTAATACCTTGATTAAATTAGCTCATTAGATATACATTGAAGCAGCAATGGATTCCAGATTTGAATCATTACAATTAATTGTTGCTTATTTATAACGTTAAAAATATGATTAAGCTAAAATCTTTACAGTTTTTAATCAATGAACGAAATGTGTTGTACCAGGAACAGCAGTTCTAATACCTACTTTTACCTAATACATTTATCAAAATTAATTGAGTAGAAACATACTAAAACCTTTGGAACATGAAGAAACACTTAAGGTGAATTACAGTAATTTTTTCATAAAAAAATATGTATGTACTGTACTTACAGTAAGGCTGGTATTGGCAATATTTAACCTTTAGTAAGTTAGTCGGATCACTAGGAACATTCTCCAACCTTTGAAACATGAAAATAATGCTTTAGGGGAATTACAGTAATTTTTTCTTGAACTTATTAGTTTATTGTACGTACAGTAAGGGAGTTATTGTCAAAATTTCACCTGTAGTAAGTCAGTCTGATCAGTAGGAAAGCACTACAGCCTTTGAAACAAGAAAAAATACTTTAGGGGAATTACAGTAATTGTTTCATAAACATTTTAGTTTATTGTACGTACAGTAAGGGAGTTATTGTCAAAATTTCACCTGTAGTAAGTCAGTGTGGTCACTGGGAAAGGACTACAGCCCTTGAAACGGGAAAAAATACTTTAGGGGAATTACAGTAATTGTTTCATAAACATTTTAGTTTATTTTACGTACAGTAAGGGAGTTATTGTCAAAATTTCACCTGTAGTAAGTCAGTGTGGTCACTGGGAAAGGACTACAGCCCTTGAAACGGGAAAAAATACTTTAGGGGAATTACAGTAATTGTTTCATAAACATTTTAGTTTATTGTACGCACAGTAAGGGAGTTATTGTCAAAATTTCACCTGTAGTAAGTCAGTGTGGTCACTAGGAAAGGACTACAGCCCTTGAAACGGGAAAAAATACTTTAGGGGAATTACAGTAATTTTTTCTTGAACTTATTAGTTTATTGTACGTACAGTAAAGCAGTTATTGTCAATTTCACCTGTAGTAAGTCAGCATGGTCACTAGGAAAGCACTACAGCCTTTGGAACGGGAAAAAATACTTTAGGGGAATTACAGTAATTTTTTCTTGAACTTATTAGTTTATTGTACGTACAGTAAAGCAGTTATTGTCAAAATTTCACCTGTAGTAAGTCAGTGTGGTCACTAGGAAAGCACTACAGCCTTTGGAACGGGAAAAAATACTTTAGGGGAAATACAGTTAATTTTTCATAAACATATTTGACAATAGCACGTACAGTATGCGAGTTATTTTCAAAATTTGACCTGTATTAAGTCAGTCAGGTCACTAGGAAAGCACTACACCCTTTGAAACACGAAAAGAATACTTTAGGGGAATTACAGTAATTTTTTCTTGAACTTATTAGTTTATTGTACGTACAGTAAGGGAGCTATTGTCAAAATTTCACCTGTAGTAAGTCAGTCTGATCAGTAGGAAAGCACTACAGCCCTTGAAACGGGAAAAAATACTTTAGGGGAATTACAGTAATTGTTTCATAAACATTTTAGTTTATTGTACGTACAGTAAGGGAGTTATTGTCAATTTCACCTGTAGTAAGTCAGTGTGGTCACTAGGAAAGGACTACAGCCCTTGAAACGGGAAAAAATACTTTAGGGGAATTACAGTAATTTTTTCTTGAACTTATTAGTTTATTGTACGTACAGTAAAGCAGTTATTGTCAAAATTTCACCTGTAGTAAGTCAGCATGGTCACTAGGAAAGCACTACAGCCTTTGGAACGGGAAAAAATACTTTAGGGGAATTACAGTAATTTTTTCTTGAACTTATTAGTTTATTGTACGTACAGTAAAGCAGTTATTGTCAAAATTTCACCTGTAGTAAGTCAGTGTGGTCACTAGGAAAGCACTACAGCCTTTGGAACGGGAAAAAATACTTTAGGGGAAATACAGTTAATTTTTCATAAACATATTTGACAATAGCACGTACAGTATGCGAGTTATTTTCAAAATTTGACCTGTATTAAGTCAGTCAGGTCACTAGGAAAGCACTACACCCTTTGAAACACGAAAAGAATACTTTAGGGGAATTACAGTAATTTTTTCTTGAACTTATTAGTTTATTGTACGTACAGTAAGGGAGCTATTGTCAAAATTTCACCTGTAGTAAGTCAGTCTGATCAGTAGGAAAGCACTACAGCCCTTGAAACGGGAAAAAATACTTTAGGGGAATTACAGTAATTGTTTCATAAACATTTTAGTTTATTGTACGTACAGTAAGGGAGTTATTGTCAAAATTTCACCTGTAGTAAGTCAGTGTGGTCACTAGGAAAGGACTACAGCCCTTGAAACGGGAAAAAATACTTTAGGGGAATTACAGTAATTTTTTCTTGAACTTATTAGTTTATTGTACGTACAGTAAAGCAGTTATTGTCAAAATTTCACCTGTAGTAAGTCAGCATGGTCACTAGGAAAGCACTACAGCCTTTGGAACGGGAAAAAATACTTTAGGGGAATTACAGTAATTTTTTCTTGAACCTATTAGTTTATTGTACGTACAGTAAAGCAGTTATTGTCAAAATTTCACCTGTAGTAAGTCAGTGTGGTCACTAGGAAAGCACTACAGCCTTTGGAACGGGAAAAAATACTTTAGGGGAAATACAGTTAATTTTTCATAAACATATTTGACAATAGCACGTACAGTATGCGAGTTATTTTCAAAATTTGACCTGTATTAAGTCAGTCAGGTCACTAGGAAAGCACTACACCCTTTGAAACACGAAAAGAATACTTTAGGGGAATTACAGTAATTTTTTCTTGAACTTATTAGTTTATTGTACGTACAGTAAGGGAGCTATTGTCAAAATTTCACCTGTAGTAAGTCAGTCTGATCAGTAGGAAAGCACTACAGCCCTTGAAACGGGAAAAAATACTTTAGGGGAATTACAGTAATTGTTTCATAAACATTTTAGTTTATTGTACGTACAGTAAGGGAGTTATTGTCAGAATTTCACCTGTAGTAAGTCAGTGTGGTCACTAGGAAAGGACTACAGCCCTTGAAACGGGAAAAAATACTTTAGGGGAATTACAGTAATTTTTTCTTGAACTTATTAGTTTATTGTACGTACAGTAAAGCAGTTATTGTCAAAATTTCACCTGTAGTAAGTCAGCATGGTCACTAGGAAAGCACTACAGCCTTTGGAACGGGAAAAAATACTTTAGGGGAAATACAGTTAATTTTTCATAAACATATTTGACAATAGCACGTACAGTATGCGAGTTATTGTCAAAATTTGACCTGTTGTAAGTCAGTCAGGTCACTAGGAAAGCACTACACCCTTTGAAACACGAAAAGAATACTTTAGGCCAGGGGAATTACAGACATTTTTTTAATAAACATTTGATAATTGTACGTACAGTATGGGAGTTATTGTGGAAATTTCAGCTGTAGTAAGTCAGTGTGGTCACTAGGAAAGCACTACAGCCTTTGAAACATGAAAAGAATACTTTAGGGGAAATACAGTCATTTTTTTAATACACATTTGATAATTGTACGTACAGTAAGGGAGATATTTTCAAAACTGTACTTTGTTTAATGGTTTTAATGTTCTTTTAAGGCAAATCATTCTTCTATAAATACATCCATGAAGTAAAGAAGTTACTGTTTTCAGCCATTACAGTAATAAATACATTTAGATAATGTAATATTTTTTGATGGAAGGTGTGCCATTGAAGAACCCCATAGGACTTTTGCTAGTTTTTTAAATGTTCACCTGTTAGGGGCGCACAGTCAAAGACCCAGAACCAGATATGAAGAAATGAAGAGCAGGAGTCAGAATTATAATAAAGAAAAGATTTACTGAAGATAGTTTTCAGTTTCATCAGCAGAAGTCAGCTTCAAGACTCTCACAGGAGTTCGTAGGCCGTTACAAAGATCACAGAATCACTAAATGAGCAAGCACTGTTACTGCTTTCAGATATCAAATACAGACATTAGAAAATACATGAAACAAACATTTCAGTAATCATACTGGTAACTTCTAGCCTATAACTAAGTAAAATCTCACATGCCTAGATAAGTCATTCCACTCATGTAATATTTAGAAAGAAAACCTTGATTATAATCACTCATTACATATACATTGAAGCAGCAGTTTATTCCAAAATCCACACCCTTCACCCCCAAAATAAACATCATGTTTGCTGTCATGCTTTCTGGGTACTTGTCAATAATCTGATGGATTCAGTACCATGGACAGTGATATTTCTGCAGGACTGTAAACATCAATCAATGCACACAAATTGTGTTATTGTGAGAGTTTAATGTTAATTGAAGATGCTATACAACAGGAAAACATAAAATACTGTTAGGCCATTCTTTTTATTCAGCACCTGGAGAACACTGTTACACTGTAAAGTCTTTATTACACTTAAAAACAGAAAAACCGAGGTGGATGAAACAGCAAGACGTGGGCTGTAGTGTGTTCTGTAGGGTCCAGACAAGACCATCCAACTTGCTTTGGAACAGTCGGCCCATCCTTTCAAAACCTATTGAAATAAATCATATGTCATAATTAAAACCAACACCAACACTGTTCTTGTTCATTTTGATTTCAAATAAATAAACAAACATAAATATAAACAGATGTAAAATGAAGCGATTAACTATGTTCAGGAGATTACACATGATTTTCCACTTTCTACAGTCTGGATTGTTACCAGATTACAGTTCATGTTGCCTACATGTTCATTCTTTATTATTTCCTAAACACCTTTTTAAACACCATCATTATAAGGACATTCTATTGCATTAGAACATATAATGTGAGAGATATTTGCTGGTACATCTGTAATTGGCTAAAATGTAGTTGTCTGTTTGCACACGATGAAAAACAATATAAACTTTTTAGACGGTCCCTATCTTGGTTACCACACTACATTGAATATTCAACAAAGTGTGTATGCATTAAAAATATACTTACCCATTTTGATAGATTGTAGAAAATGTTGTAGTTCACAATCTTTGTTGTCAATATTAAGTAGCTGCTTCGAATCTGAAAAAAAATTGCTTCATTGACTATTTAATTGAAAAAGTTCTTTAACGCGAATGTGCGAATATAAAACCAACTTTACCTAAGTTATTCGTTGCCTCTTGTGAACTCTTTTTTTTGTCTCGTATCCCACAGTATATTCATTCTGTCCAATGAGACGGTGAACATCTGGAGTCATCTGCTAGGGTTCCTGCTGTTCTTCTCGCTGGGGGTTTATGACATGGCCACGGTCCTGCCGTCTGCGGGGGCGTCACGAGAGGACTATGTGATTTATTCAATAGGACTATTTTGTTTTCAGGTAACAGAAAATGTGGGGAAATAGTAACTATAATTTATATTTAATTAACTAGAAGGCACAAGGACAAATAAGCATTTTTTTTATTTATTCAATTCAGTCCAATTCACATTTATTGGTATAGCGCTTTTCACAATACACATCCTTGCAAAGCAATGCATGTGTCTATATGACAATTTAGAGTGATCTCTTATCTGATAATGTATTTCAGAAATGTACAATGAGCTTATTGAAGTAATTATTACAAGTTGTGAATATAATGATTATAATAGGAAATTTAGCATTGGTGCATGTTGATTCAGTGTGGATTTATGGGTTTTATTCTATGGTTAGGTTTGCATGCTGTGTTCTGTGGGCTACCACTTGTTCAGTTGTCATCGCTCGGAGAAGACGTGTCGCCGCTGGCTTGCTCTGGACTACGCTGGAATATCCGTGGGGATTTTGGGATGTTATGTGCCTGGAGTCTTCTATGCCTTCTACTGCAACAGTGTATGACAGATGTTTTTTTTAAATGAGTGGCCTTCAAGTCCCAGGATGCATGGTTTCTTTTTTCCAGCTTTGATTTTATTTTTTATTATAAATATTTTATTGCTTTCATTATTTATGTATTAAATTAAATGTAGTTATTTTAATTTATTATTATTTATATTACATTTTATATATATATTATATAATTACTTAAAGTCACAATGAAAGGGAAGTAGCAACAACATGCACGGACAAGTTGTTAAAAAATCTATAACATGCATTCAGAAAATAGATTTGAATTTTCATTTCATGCTGACTTTAAGTAAAGACCTTAAAGAATTCAAACTTTTTTTTGATGCTTTGAAATCACGTGTTACTTGCACATGGCTTTAAAAGCTAGGTTTATGTAGAGCTTAAAGGGACATGGTGATGAAAAACATATAAGATGGGAGGAATAAGCGTACACGACAGCGTGTCGTTTACACGACGACGATGTACTAAAAACGTAAACGTTTTTCCTTTGTATTTTTGAAAAGTTTCATGTACAGATGGCAACGTTGTCAAAACAACCCAGTTCATGGATCTGCGAAAACAACTAAAAACGCTGTTATTCATGCCAGGCCAGTAGATGGCGATGTCACTTTGTAAAGGAACACTACGAACACGCATGACATCACAGTTTTCACAAATTCGCGTTTTTGTTGTTTACAGAGACGATAACAGTATCGTGTTCAAAAATGTTGTACTTCGAATCCCGTTTTCAAAAGGTTTCAGGCCCCCAAATACAGTTATCATGTAAATGCCACCTAAATTATATGTCATTGCTTTTCCATTCTCTCGCAAATGTTTTGCGTTCCCCCAAGAAACTTTGCGGTCTCATTTCTCAAGTCTCATTTTTTTCACCACGTCCCTTTAGGGGCTCCATAGTCATCTGATTCATTTAAGTACAAATCAGGAGTGATCGACTTTTTAATATCCACTACGGTTATAACAACAGATGATGTTTGTTTCAGTTTTGGAGGCAGGTGTACCTGCTGACGGTGCTGGCTCTCATCCTGGCTGTGTTTGCGGCTCAGATTCATCCGCTCTACCTCACACATCACTGGAAGAAGCTGCGCTCGGTCATGTTCTGCTCCGTGGCCGGATACGGCATTATCCCAGCCTGCCACTGGGTCTGGATCAACGGAGGATTTGACTCTGAAATCGTAAAGGTGATATATTTTCTTGTCATTTATTGGAGACACTATTAGGAGGAAACAGATTGCTCTATAATTTACTCTTTCCCCGCCATTGAAGGAATTTACAGTTATACGATAGGGGGCGCTATTACGCATCTTCTGAAAGAGCACTGAATGTCCTGATCAAAACACAGGTGAAGAAGATGCAGAATCAAGTGATATCATGTGTAATCAAATGCATGTGTTAACGCGATCACCAACATTAAACGGCATATAAATCAAAACTGCCTAATGTTACTGAATAAATAATAATGAATGAGGCATTTATATAGCGCTTTCATGTCTACTACTACTGTACACCGCTTTACAATCATATCAGGGGATCTCTCCTCAACCACCACAAATGATATGTCGACCCAGGACGAGCTATAGGACTGTGAAGCTCTGGGGGTGTTGGAGTCGATTTACTCCATCTGTGTTTTGATCATCGTTCTGAATCCGTTCTGGATTTAGTCTTGACTAAATTTTGATTTTTCTCAGCTTTTTGTTTAAAATGTTGCTTTTTTTTTTTTTTTTTAATGAAACTTGCCTATATTCAAGTGTTGAAAAAAATAATAATAATAATGCATGAAGCTAGAATAAAACAGGTTTTTTGTTTAAAGGCAGAGGGTCTGTTCTTTCTTTTGATATATTGTATGTTAAGATATTCATAATAACAAAATATTCTGGGGGCCATGAACATTTTGTGAAAATGATCCCCAAAAAAAAAAACGCTGGTGGGGAAAGAGTTCACTTAAATGTTCATGACCGACATAAATGTTCATGACTTGATTCTTGACAAGCACTTCTTCTCTTTACAGATGTTTTTTCCTCGAGTCATGATCATGTACGTGATCGCTGCCTCAGCGTTCCTTTTCTACGTCAGTAAAATCCCAGAACGATACTTCCCAGGTTCTTTTTTTTCTGTTCAATTCCTGTAAATAATTATAAAAATCTAACCAAACCAAATTAGTCAAGAAACAAAGTGAAAATAGAGCAAATACTTACACAGCTGTTTGTTCTCTGTCCTTACAGGCCAGCTGAACTATCTTGGTGCCAGTCACCAGCTCTGGCACGTGCTGGTGGTCGTCATGTTCTACTGGTGGCACCAGACCGCTGTCTACATCATGAACTACAGACACAATCAGCCCTGCAGCAGTGGTTAAACATGCTTATGAAATCATCTGAGCCATTTTCTTTGGCATTAGTTAAAGTTGTGCTAATAGAATCGAACAATGAAACTTTACCTCTCATCTGCCTTTGAACAACGTACCTTAGGGTTACGTGCAATCAATATCGTGTTGAGTTTATCTGCCTGAAGAAATGTTTCATACACATTCTCTGCTGGATATACATTGTCTTTGTCTGTTACTTTATGTATTTTGATTTCTATTGAGCCTTTTGCCCATGGTATCATTCATGGGGGTTGTGAAACTACATACTGTTAATACTTTGCCTCACTTTTCTGGAATGTCCATCATTTAAATGACCTTAACTCTCACTGTTTTGTGACTGATGTTAGAAGTTAGTTTACTGTAATTTTGTGACTTTTTTTAAATACTTGTTTGGTAAAGGGAGTTGTTTTAATGTATTAAACGCACTGAGTTCATGTATAGCAGCACTGTATAACTGGACTCTGGGAATTTAAATGACCAAGCAAGCATCTTCAGTACTTAATGTAAACAATGGGTCAAAAAATACTTGCACTGAGTTAATTATGAATATGTATTGAGGCAGCCACTACAGAACTTTTTGTGTGACTGTTTCTCCTCATCAGTTTTACACTTTCTGTTAGTGGTTTGATTTTCTTTATTTGATATTTTATTTTTTTGGAAATGATATAAACTGCCTGAATGATGAAACTGAATAAAAAGCCTTGTTCGTTCCTGTTGCGTGTCTTTTAGTTGACAAACAAGTAAATCCTCCCAGGTTTACTGCCAGCAATTATTTCCGGTCCACTAATTTGATTAGGCGCGGGTTTTCTACGACTACGCTGCCTTAATTTGACGCCTTTGTGTAGGCGTGCGAAAAGTTAACAAACCCATAGTCGCTTTGCCTGAATTGACAGTTATTCCATTACCTTATTTATTGAACTGAAAGATAAAACTGCTGCAGCCTGCGTTTTGCTTGGTCAGTGTCGTTGCGGGTTTTGATTATTTTGCTGTTGTAGTCTGCAAGGACTAGTTTAAAATAACTGAAATCATTTGGCGAAGTGATATTGAACTGTAATGTGGTCAAGACCTGACTGGAACTACTTCAGCCGTGCGTTTCCCTGAAAATAATTGCACACCTTTAGAGCGTTCGTCAACCAGAATCAAGCATTCAACAGCCCCGTAATATAAAATTATATTTTAATCCTTCAAAACAATGAATGTTATTGTGTGGGCAAGTTGAAAGTTGACCTTGTGGCATCCCAGCTAGAAATTTTTTGTTCTAAAAATGTTCTGAGAACATTACCATGCAGTGTTCTAATAATGTTTTCAGCGGGTAGTTTTCTTTTGGTTCCCAGAATGTTCTCTTAAAAGTTCTAATAACATTCTCTAAAAACATTCTAAATATGTTTAATGCTAACATTGTTAGAACATTATTCCCTAATGTTCTTATAACATTTTCAGCGGGTAGTTTTCTTTTTGTTCCCAGAATGTTCTCCTAAAAGTTCTAATAACATTCTCTAAAAACATTCTAAATATGTTTAATGCTAACATTGTTAGAACATTATTCCCTAATGTTCTTATAACATTTTCAGCGGGTAGTTTTCTTTTTGTTCCCAGAATGTTCTCCTAAAAGTTCTAATAACATTCTCTAAAAACATTCTAAATATGTTTAATGCTAACATTGTTAGAACATTATTCCCTAATGTTCTTATAACATTTTCAGCGGGTAGTTTTCTTTTTGTTTCCAGAATGTTCTCTTAAAAGATGGCAAAACATTCTCTAAGAACACTCTGAAAATGTTTTGTGATGACCTTCTATAAAGGTTTAATCATAACATTTTTAGAACATTATCCCCTAACATTCTTATAAAGTTTTTAGCGGTAAGTTTTATTTTTGTTCCCAAAATGTTCTATTAAACAAACAAAAAAATGCTTAGCTATAACATTGTTAAAACATACAATTTTATTAATCTCAAAACTAAAACATCAAAATCTAACAGGTTTATAAATGGCATCCACATAAATTATTAGAAGTTCTGCGTACAGTAAATGCCCAACACTATGAAGAACTCAGTAAAGTCACTCATGCGTCTTGACTGCTGTGTTTTTGCAGAAGAGTAATCCAGTCATCTGTATTAATAGGTGTTCTACTGTTCTTCTCTTCTAGTTGTCCAGTTGCTCAACCAGTTAGCAGCGTTGAGCTCTGTTCTCTGTGTGCATGGTATAGTTTTTCCTCATAGCCTAAAAAAGAAGATCATGCAAAAGTGTAAACAGAAAGAATACACATACATTAAGATCACAAGCAATATTGACATTGAAAACTTTCAAAATTATCCAGCCTAATTAGTAATCAGAAATTATGTAAAGACTAATTTATTGAAAGTATAAATATGATACCTTATGAGTATCTTTTTTTGTTTCTGTAATTTAAAACATATACTTAATCCATTATATTCATGTTAATAACACAACTAGAGGCTAAATTATGTGAACAAACTTTGCTGTTGTCTAGAGAAGCCTGAAGCTGAAGCAGGACTGGAGCTCAGGTCGCCGTGAGCACAGCTCCAGCACGTCACAGCGCTCGCTGCCCACGAGGCTAGTGCTCTCACATAACAGCAGTTATAGTGTCTATGGATCCTTACATTTCTTACAGATTTCTGCTTGTTTTAAATCAGATACAGATAAAGTAGCACTGCATTTGAATGCATTGGCGATAGAACAATTTCTAGAGTGAATTAATCATACCTGTAAGTGCAGTGTCTCTTTGCTATTAGTGAAGCTGTAAGTTTTAGTTACTTTAAAAGCAGAAATAAATATATGCTAAGCTAGTTATTTTAAAGCTAGTTATTTTAGTCAATAAAGTTTTAAAAATGGATATTTTTCTTACACAAATCCATCGCTTCGCTTCAAAAGGCCTTTATAACCCCGCCAGAGTCGTGTGGAGCACTTTTATCATGGATGGATGCGCTTTTATAGACGGCCATTCACTGCCATTATAAAGCTCAGAAGAGCCAGGACATTTTTTTAATATAACTCCGATTGTATTCGTCTGAAAGAAGAATGTCATATACACCAAGGATGACTTGAGGGTGCGTAAATCATGGGCTAATTCTCATTTTTGGATGTCTTTTGGATGAGATCCTTTATGGTCTGTGTTAGGTGCTTTTAGCACTAAAGCTCTAGGAGTTAAGAGTTGAACATTTATGTCTCAGAAATCATAATAATAATAATATTTAGTTTAAATAGGTTAACAATATGTTGGCTTTCTTAAACCAACAAAATTGTTTCCTAACATTTGAACAAGATTACTATAATCTGTAGCCTACTATAATATAAAGGTAATTCTATGAAGATTTACAACAAAAGTTACAAAAACACTTACCAGTTATAAGGCTCTTTAGCTCCCATATCCATTCACCTCTGCAGGTTTATGTTTGCTTCAATAGTTTCCAGATTGTGTCCTTTACATGGACCATCAGCAGAGTAATTACCTGAAATATTTTAAAACATGGTCTGTCAACACACAACGATTCTACAAGCACATATACAATTTGCTAGAAACACAAATGACTGAAAATTGTTTTAGACTCCAATTTAGACTTTAGATTCCAATTTTTTCCATTACCTCTTTATGAATTACTGAAATATTATTAACTTTTAGTTTCAAAAGACATAAGATTAACACTTTTAAGTAGCAAAAATACAGTAACGTTATTCGTATGCATAGAACACAATACCGGTGCTACCTTTGTTGTAAATTGAGACTTTATTGTGTCATCGGTGTTATAATCATCTTGAAACAGGCAGTTGGAGTCTGCATTAAAACAAATCTAGCTGTTATTCAAAAGTAACATACACTCAGATTTATTGCGACTGTCATACAATTCTAAGAAAGTAAGATCTAATACTGAAAGACATTGATATATCAAGGACAAGAGAAAGCAATGTAAACTGAAAAAATACACAAAAAAAACTTACAGTTGTGAAAGAGTTCAGTTCCGTTGACCAGGAGTTCTGTTGTTTTGGGCCAATGTGTCAAATAGCCAATTTAGACAACGGACATTTTGCGCCGCTTTCTTCAACAAAAACGTTACTTTATTCGCGCTGTTTGTCGATTCCAAATGTTCTTACGTCATGGGAAAATCACGCTGTGGTTGGTGGTTTTAAACGTCGATCTACAGTGGCCTCCAATCAGCTTCTCGTCTCTTGTAAACACATTTCGCGCAACAGTTCAAACAGTCCAGTCCTCAAAACACTTCACGAATGCTGTTTTGATAATGTTCCTCTTTTATTATGGAAAATCATGCCAATATTTTATAGGTTAAAATAATTATACAATCTCTTACCTAAACAGCTTCCCTAAAATATCCTTAAAATTTTATGAGCTTTTGTTAACACATTATGAGATTTTGTCATCTCAGGCCAATAATGTCCTCAAAACATTTGATCAATGTTGCTTTGATAATGTTCCTCCTTTGTTATTGTGCCAATGATTAACAACATCCCTAAAAAATCCTCAAAATGTGGGTAACACTTTACAATACGGGTGCACTAATATTCATTAATTCATGTTTAACTAATGCACAGATAATCATGAGTTAATGTATGATTCATGAAGAACTAAACCATTAATTAATTATTACTGCATCAGCAACTAATAAAGAGTCTATATGATTAATAGTTTAAGTAATACATGAATTGCTATTAATTAAACGTGTCATCATGTATTAATTCCTTAATAACATATTTTATTAACTAATAGTGTAAATTAATGTGTTAATTAAGTCACATGTCAAGTCACATTTATTTATATAGCGCTTTTCACAATACAGATTGCATCAAAGCAGCTTCACAGTGATAACATGAAAGTAGTACATGAAAGTAGTACAACACAGTTCAATAATATTGTTGAATATTAAATATCCCCAACTAAGCAAGCCAAAAGCAAGGCGACAGTGGCAAGGAACCAAAACTCCATCAGATTGGATGGAGAAAAAAACCTTGGGAGAACCCAGGCTAGTTTACCACAATTAGTCAAAGCTATGCACTTCAACTTCCAGTTGTCTGCTTTAATTAATCATTAGCTAATGATTTGCAAAGGTCTCATTATGTTATGACTTTACTTGTTGAGGCACATCATTATTAACTAGTCATTTAGAAATTGTAGTAATTTACACATGAATTTGCACTAACAACGAAGTAATTAATCATGTATTAATGCATATTAGTGTACCTGTATTATCTGGAAGTTGAAATACAAGGCTTTGGCTCATTCTGGTAATTAACATTAATTAACACTATTAGTTAAAAAAAATGAGTTATTAGGGAATTAATCCACAATTACATATTTAATTAATAACAATTCATGTATGAACTAATACATTAACCTTACAGACTCTTAATTAGTTCCTAATGTGGTGATCATTAATGAATAGCTTAGATAATCATTAGTTACACATTAATTCAGTATTATCTGTGCATTAGTTAAGCATGAATTAATGCTTATTAGTGCACCCGTATTGTAAAGTGTTACCAAAACATTTTATCATCTCAGGCCTCAATGATATCCTCAAAACATTTTACGAACATTGATTTGATAATGTTCCTCATCTGTTATTATGGAACATTGTGCCAATGTTTTATAAAAGATAACAACATCCCTAAAAAATCCTCAAAATGTTTCATGCTAAATGTTCTACTTTTGTTAAAAAGTCAATTGAAAGGAATGTTTTATTAAAAACATTTTATCATCTCAGGACTAAATAATATCCTCAAAACATTTAGCGAACGTTGATTTGATAATGTTCCTCCTCTGTTATTATGGAACATTGTGCCAATGTTTTATAAAATATCATTCTACAAACTTTTACCTCAACAACATCCTCAAAATGTTACATTTAAAACGTTCTAGTTTTGTTGACACGTCACATTACAAGAACGTTTTCTAAAAAACACTCCGTCTTCTCAGGCCTCAATGATATCCTCAAAACATTTTGCGAACGTTGACTTGATAATGTTCCTCCTCTGTTATTATGGGACATTGTACCAATGTTTTATTGAGAACATTGTATTATCTGTTATCTCAACAACATTCCCAAAACATCCTCAACATGTTACAGTTATAACGTTCTAGTTTTGTTAACACGTCACATTACAAGAACGTTTTATAAAAAACACACTGTCATCTCAGGCCTCAATGATATCCTCAAAACAGTTCGAGAATGTTTATTTGATAATGTTCCTCCTCTGTTATTATGGAACATTGTGTCAATGTTTTATAAAATATCATTCTACAAACTTTTACCTCAACAACATCCTCAAAATGTTAAATTTAAAACGTTCTAGTTTTGTTAACACGTCACATTACAAGAACGTTTTATAAAAAACGCTCCGTCATCTCAGGCCTCAATGATATCCTCATAACATTTTGCGAACGTTGACTTGATAATGTTCCTCCTCTGTTATTATGGGACATTGTACCAATGTTTTATTGAGAACATTGTATTATCTGTTATCTCAACAACATTCCCAAAACATCCTCAACATGTTACAGTTAATGTTCTAGTTTTGTTAACACGTCAAAATTACAAGAACGTTTTATAAAAAACACACTGTCATCTCAGGCCTCAATTATATCCTCAAAACATTTAGCGAACGTTGATTTGATAATGTTCCTCCTCTGTTATTATGGAACATTGTGTCAATGTTTTATAAAATATCATTCTACAAACTTTTACCTCAACAACATCCTCAAAATGTTAAATTTAAAACATTCTAGTTTTGTTAATACGTCACATTACAAGAACGTTTTATAAAAAACACTCCGTCTTCTCAGGCCTCAATGATATCCTCAAAACATTTTGCGAACGTTGACTCGATAATGTTCCTCCTCTGTTATTATGGGACATTGTGTCAATGTTTTATAAAATATCATTCTACAAACTTTTACCTCAACAACATCCTCAAAATGTTAAATTTAAAACATTCTAGTTTTGTTAATACGTCACATTACAAGAACGTTTTATAAAAAACACTCCGTCTTCTCAGGCCTCAATGATATCCTCAAAACATTTTGCGAACGTTGACTCGATAATGTTCCTCCTCTGTTATTATGGGACATTGTGCCAATGTTTTATTGAGAACATTGTATTATCTGTTATCTCAACAACATTCCCAAAACATCCTCAACATGTTACAGTTATAATGTTCTAGTTTTGTTGACACGTCACATTACAAGAACGTTTTATAAAAAGCACACTTTCATCTCAGGCCTCAATGATATCCTCAAAACATTTTGAGAACGTTGACTTGATAATGTTCCTCTTCTGTTATTATGGAACATTCTGCCAATGTTTTATTGAGAACATTGTATTATCTGTTATCTCAACAACATTCCAAAAACATCCTCAAAATGTTACAGTCAAACGGTGTATCTTAGTTTACATTTAACCTTATCCACCTGTTTCCGGGGGGCGCTACTGTAAAATAGAACGTGGGTGAAACTTCCGGTTAGGTGACGGAAGTAGTAAATCAACGGTATTTTGTGTTACATAGCGAAGAGGTTAGGTATTTTTCGAGTACATTTTTCTACTATTTAAAGTCGCAAACATTAATGAGAGATGTCGTTACGGAGCTCAGGGACAACATGTGCTGTTCGAGGTTGTACATATAACCGCACTAAACTAATTCAGTGGCTTAAACGTGAGTGTTTTGAACATAAGCCTAAAACTAAATCTGAGTGTTCCTGTGAACGATTATACAGTTTCCATCACCTCCCAAAAGACGACGAATCAAATAGAATATGGAGGAAGAACTTAAACTTAAAAACACCTCCAAAACACCTGTTTGTGTGCTCGTTTCACTTCGTGCCAACACTATCCAGCCAACACTGGATAACCCGTATCCAACGCTCTTTATGGGTTACGAGAAGCCACCGGAGAAGAGACGCCGACCTAGGATTCGACATGTCACAACAACAACAACAACAGGTAACTTAACATTTAATCTAATGTCAACTAGCTTGTTTTTTCCTTAGTTTTTCTTGAATTACGTATTATTAATATATGAAAAACTGTGCCATGATGGTAGACAGGTAGCCTGATGTTTTTACCTCGCATAAACTTTTATTGTGACGAACTTGGAGAGCACAATGGTACACAGTGACAGATGCTAATTTAATTTCCTCTATTAGTTAACATTTGATGTAACAGAATATCTATATTGATGATATTAAACGCAGTCTAGATGTTTTTCAAGACTCTAATGCCCCCTAATTTTTTTTTTCTTTTCTGCCATTAAACAAATCGTCATTGAAGGACTAACCAGCTAAATATAAGACCGCCACAGCTAAATATGTACTTAATGTATTCCCTGCAGATGAGCCTATTGTGATGCAGGTTTCTGGGGACCCAGATCCTACCTCACAGACCTTTCATGATGCCCAGACACAGTGGTCAGACCCAACAATGGATGACCACACCTACACCAAAGCACCTACCATCACATGTGGTATGACAACTGCCCCATCCACTGAGAGGACACTGTCTGTTGCAGATGTTGTTTTGAAAGACGATACAGACTGTCTGCTGTACACAGGGATTCCACTTCTCGAATTCAAAACCCTTGTGTCTTGCTTGCAACACTTTGCCCCCACATCATCAGCAGAGGACCAAATCCTCTTGACATTAATGAAGCTTAGACAGAACTTTGTTATTGCCGATTTAGCTAGACGCTTCAAAATGTCACCTGGTCAGGTCAGTAAAACACTGACATTCTGGATAGATGTGATTGCTGAGCACACCCAGGATCTCATTCCATGGCTGCCGCGCGAAACAATAAAAGCCACTTTGCCTGCAAATTTTTAAGGACAATTTCCCCAACACAACTTGTGTCATTGACTGCAAAGAAAGTGTCTTGCAGAAGGCTAAAAATCTGGACTCAAGAACTGAATCTTATAGTCACTACTATGCAAACAATACTGTCAAGTATCTAGTAGCAATTGCTCCATCTGGTATGGTTATGTACATTTCACAGGCTTACGGTGGCAAATGTAGCGATAGATTCATCACACAGAACTCTGGGTTTCTCGACCATTTGCGTGCTGGAGATGAGGTGATGGGCGACCGTGGCTTCACCATCAGAGATCTGCTAGAGGAACGGCATGTTCGTTTGATCATGCCAGCTTTTACGCGCAAGAAATGCCAGCTGACAAATGAGCAGGTCACTCGCACAAGACGCATTGCTAATGTCCGCATACATTGAGCGAGCAATCAGACGTCTTAAGGTGTACAAGATCCTCTCTCAAACTGTGCCTATTCATTTTGTCCCTAAAATCGACAGAATATTAAAAATCTGTGCAGCACTTGTAAATCTGCGAGGAGAGCTTATTTCTAGAACATAGACTAGACATAGACCATATCTTACACAATCAGCTTGAGCTTAAATGTTCAATTCTCTCTATAATTTTATCAACTGTATAAACCAATACACAACTTTTACTTGCACTGATTTTTTTTTTCTAAACTGTTGTAATTATTCTTTTTTGTTTTGATTATTTTAATTTCTTCTATGTAAAGCACTTTGAATTGTATGAAATGTGCTATATAAATAAACTTGCCTTGCCTTGATATACCAACACCTTTTCTTTTAGTTGTTGTTTCATAGACAGCTATTTTATTTTTGCTGTGTAAATTTAAATTCTTAATATTTTTCAATCTCGTAATATTCTGCAAAAGAGAGAAGTGTGTGTACTTTCACAGTATAGTATTGCTATTTTTATTTAATGAAATGTTCTGAATACAACTGTTAACCAAATGTGCAAATGACACATTAATTTATTCTTATAAATAAATTCAAAAGCCAATGACTAAGTGTCTAATATGTTTTTATTCAGTGTGTATTTTATTTTATTTTAATTGTGGTTTGTTTCCCCCACAACTGTAACCATGCCTTTATAGGCATGGTATATAAAGACATGGCTTATATATTATAATAATATTGAGAACAGTGCAAACATTCCCCCAACTATGCATTAAACATCTGCAGGTATGTTGGACAGAGATGGATTTTCTTGTCAGCAAAATCATCAGCCAATCTAGGACGGTAGCATGTGAACAAACAGTGGGGCCATCACTGATGAATTACTGTGGGCTATGAACTCTCTGTGGTTCTTAAAAAGTTGGGGAGGCATTGTTGATGTGCCTGGATAAATGTGGTATGGCCTGTGATGGTTAAAATGAATGTTCTTCACCTTCCTCATTCCTACATTCTTCTTCGCACCTGAATTCCACTTCCTTTGCACATCAGTGCATGCCATCCCTGTCTTTCCCTGCCTGACTGCATTCTCAACCTAAATTGAATTCAATTTTTTATTATCCAACAATATTAAAATAAATATTTTAAGTCAAGGCTACTGTGAAGCAACACATACAGAACATGAATGACACACAGTAAACATTTCAGTTTAGTACATTTATTAATTAATAAAAAATATACAATAATACACAATACAATAATACATTTTGTGCCCTTAATCGTCCTAACTTTACTGACCTTCCACAAAAGTGCTGCTGCATGACTACAAGAGCGTCCTGGCCCTGCAATACATGAACAACCCGCTGTCTGTACTTCACCTGCCACTGAAACTAGCACCCAAGCCTTATGATGTGTTACGTGCAAACTCTGGCTCGGCTCAATGTCAGCTTTTAGATACGCAAGGTCGTTTCCGACGTCCTTAAACAACACTCGACCGACTTTATCACTGTGTAGATATTGATATGCCTCTGAGCTTTTCAGGTTGCTCATCGCCTTACCATCACAGGCTACTGAATCTACAAAATAGCTAAAAATGTTACCATACGTGATACGAGGCCACTTCTTCACGTCATCCTCCCAACCATCTACCGCGGATGGTAAAGGTACTGTTATATCACCCCTTTTAATTTCGTTGAGGTTGTTTTCCCACATCATTAAGTTTGGATCGCTAAATCTTGAATGACGGTCAACTAATGAATGAATGAATGTCAACTCCGGCTTGTTTACTTCGAACCGGAAGTCGCGCCCACTTTTGACGCAATGCCTCATGGGACGTAGGAAACTTGTGGATAGGAACATTATTTGAAATGAGAAAACATCCTTAAAACATTCTTTAAACATTACATTCAAATGTTTTCTTTAAAACATTAACCAAACTTGTAGGGAATGTTAGCCAAAGTTCTGAGAACGTTCCCTGCTAGCTGGGATGGTCTGTCTCTAATCTCTTGTTGATTCCATCAAATGTCTTACATTATGGAGTTTGACATCATAAAAGAGGGCTGATTTGTCTTAATCGTATTCTGAAATCGTTTGTAATCCGAGTGTTTTGTCCTACTCTAGTGGCATTAAGGATTTTCCAGGGCATTGTTCTTTTGCTGTCTGAAGACTAATTGAAAAGAGAGAATGGTTTAGGTCAGCGTTTTACTGTAACAGCTGCAGATTATGAACAGCATAGCTGCCAACTCTCACGCATTGGCCGTGAGACACCCGCATTTGATTGGTTTCACACGCTCACACGCCACACTCCCGATTTCTCACGCTGAAGTGTCAACCCGGGCGGTCAAATGCCTGGAAGATGAGTTTATCTATATATCTACCTGTTGAGCCACTCGTGATCGACTAGTTATACCGCAAATTCGTTAAAAATCTCCCGTTATCTAGAGCGAGCGTGCATGCGAGACAGAGATTGTGCTCCAAACCGCGTAGAGCGAGCGAGAGACCTTGCGCGAGCGAGACCCCCCCCCCCCCCCGTCAACAAATCTCACTCGTCTCTACCCCCCCCCCCCCCCCCCCCCCGTCAACAAATCTCACGCCGAGCAAAACTCAAAAGTTGCCAGGTATGGAACAGTAATGAAATAATCTGTGAGTTTTCACTTCTAACCGCAGACTATCAGATGATCGCAATAGAAGACTGAATTATGTAGACCTAAATCAGTTTTCATTAAATTAACATTTCTTTACTGCTCACAAAATTGTGTCTATCTCCAAATGTAACATTACACCCTGACGTAAGCAATATCTCATGAGAATTTTTTTTTTCTCTCATACAAAATCATTCTTCTGGGCCTCCAATCATTTTCAGTCTGCCTTTCTGACCTCACAGATGCTCTAGAGCAAATTAAAACCTGTTACTAATCTTATCAGTGGCATCCTTATTGGAAAAAGAGGCTAAGAATCTTTTCTGTTTCACCAGCATCTGCATACATCACTTTCTCATGACAATCTGCATTGTTTTGAGGGATTAGATATTAATAATCCAAAAATGAGGCTGAAAGTCCAATTCCAGTATCAGAATTAAGACCAAATGTCATCCTAATAGTAGTTTTATGTACTTATGAGTGAGTGACTAGACAAAATGAGCAATCGCTTCACTTAAATGCTCATCCCATTCATGGAATCCCAAGAGATTTTTAATTGTTGACCACTAGGCTACCATAAACATGTACTTCATGCCACCTGCTGGATCAAGGACAAAACTACACATTGAAGACAATATTTCAAAAAGCAAAATGGAATAGAACTTTTATTTTCTTTATTCATTCTTCAGTCACTGTAAGCTATTACTCCACAATGCAGGAACAAAATGTAATCAAGTCCTGACACATCAAAAGATGTAGATTCTGGAGCTAAATTAGTCTTTCGCGTTAGATTAAGGGTATTATATTACCAAGTATACAAGTTATCTATGATTATAAAAAAGTTAGTACAAGAAATACATTTCATAAAGCTGATGATTTATTATTAGAGATTTAATAAAAGAAATATATTTGGACATTCTTTCACATTATAGCACTTCTGCGGTGATGTCTTCTGTTACGAAGGGTTTGTGATGAATACATTCATTTGCCATCTTCACCGCAGATCTTCAGGAGCGTTTGGCAAAAATCCCCAGATACATCAGACTACAATAAAAAATCAGATGAGATCATTTATGGGACTACTGACATTTAACATCATACTGCACTTGCTAAACATTTAGAACCTTTATTATTTAGAAATACGTTTAGTATCTTTGTGCTTTTAGAGTAGTAGAGGCAAGCTGGAGGGAAATAGCAACTTCATAGTAAAGTAAAATAAACAATGGAAAGTGGACAAACAAAGAAACATGATGCTTCAATGCAGCAGATTTGTGATTAATGGGGCAATGCAAAGCATGTTTGATGGTCTAACAGAGGGTGTGTAGAGGCACACATGCGGGTCAAATCTGCTGAAAGAACGCTGCTGTACGATGTTACAAAGAACCTCAGTAAAATCAACATGGCTTAGGTTGTTTTCGTGCGGTCAATTGAATTAGCAAATTCAATTTATGAACCTCCACAAGATGCTCAGTCACATGCTGCCTTCAAGTCCTCTGGGAAGGTCCTACTTTACATGTTTGTTCAGTTGTAGTTTTGACTAAGGGTATTTTTACACAACAACAAAGTACTAAAAACGGAAAAGCTTTTCGCGTACAGACGACACTGTTGTCAACACAATCCCGTTCACAGGGATCCGTGAAAACGATTAAAAACACTGTATTATTCATGTCAGGCCAGTAGATAGCGATGTCACTTTGTTAAGAAACACTAAGCCTATAGACTGAACGCATAATACACATGCGCATGACGTCACTATTTTTACAATTTTGCATTTTTGTAGTTTACATGGAGACGATAACAGTATCGTTTTCAATAACTAGCACTTTAAAACCCGTTTTCAAAAATGAGCGCAACCCCAAACGCTGTTGTCGTGTAAATGGCCAAAACGCAGAACAAGTTTTCAGTTTTTAGTTGAGACGTTGTGTAACCTGCCCCTAAACGAGCAATGTTTTTTTTTTTTTTACCTGCGTGCAGAAAGGTACAGGGTTGCACAATGAAACTAGCCTGGGAAAACCCAGACAACTTCCGTCAAATTTAGATTTGCTCTGAAAGTTAGTCTGGCAAAGAGCTCATTCAAGCCCATTTCCAATCCGCCGAAATCGCGGCACCAATCAGAAACGTTGGGGCGGGCTTTACACGATGACGACAGCGCTGGGATTTTGAAGCAGATTTTGTAGCCTACATTACAGAGATGGATGCCGCCGTCGAACATCACTCGTTCGAATCAGCTATCGCGTCTGTTTTCAGCGATTTGAACGTTTCCTTTTAGTTAAAAAAGGAGCAAAGAACAACACTCTGAGATGTTTCTGCCGCTCTGCATACGTCATCTCCTTCATCGCTGATTGGTTTTAGGTGACGGTCTTTCCACGACGTCCGTTGGTGACGCCCCTCTGGAAATTATTTGTCTATGACGCTTTGCTTACAACTGAGAATGGTCTGGTTTTAACCAGGCTACAATGAAACTGAAACACCTGGTTTAAGACCACAATCATTTATTAGTATGGTGTAGTAGGGCCTCCTTTTGCAGCCAATACAGCATCAATTCTATGAAGGTAATATGATGCCATAAAGAATCGCATGCGACTGGCGTGTTTATTGAACCAATCAGATAAGAGTAAATCAAGAAGCTCATTTGATTGGCTACATGAAGAAGGTGGACCCGCCCTCCTCTTCGCGCTTGCAAAACTCAATGATTGAGAGAATCGTGGCAAAACTGTAAGCGCAGCTAAAAGAAAGACGCAACTGTACAAATTAGGGGTGGAACGGTACATGTATTCGTATTGAACCGAAACGGTACGGGCGTCACGGTTCGGTGCACGAATTTGCACGCAGAATACACGGTACAAATAAAAAAAAAACCCTCTTAAATAGCGATAAATTTCGCTCTATTCGCTTTTGGTGTGACTGTTAACGCAGCAATGAACAGGCTGCGATCAAGATTGCAATGCAGGAGTGTGTGTGTCTGTGTGCGCGCGAGAGAGAGAGAGAGAGAGAGAGAGAGAGAGAGAGAGAGAGAGAGAGAGAGAGAGAGAGAGAGAGAGAGGCGCGATGAACAGTGTGTGTGTGTGTGCGAGAGAGAGAGAGGCGCGATCGAACAGTGTGTGTGTGTGTGCGAGAGAGAGAGAGGCGCGATCGAACAGTGTGTGTGCGCGCGCGTGCGAGAGAGAGAGAGGCGCGGGCGCGAATCGCGCGATGAACTGTGTGTGTGTGCGCGCGCGCGAGAGAGAGAGGCGCGGGCGCGAATCGCGCGATGAACAGTGTGTGTGTGTGTGTGTGCGCGCGCGTGCGAGAGAGAGAGGCGCGGGCGCGAATCGCGCGATGAACAGTGTGTGTGTGTGTGTGAGAGAGAGAGGCACGGGCGATCGAACAGTGGAAACGTAAAAACATACTCCGTCATTTTTTTCATACAGGACATCATTAAAACTGCAAATTGTTTACTTATATTTGTGTACACTGGCAATAAAACACAACATTGTGCTTTTGTCACACTCTAAACTCTTGTCAAACTGTAACCTACAACTGTCAACAAAAGTTTTTATGGTAGTATTATTTTATACGGAAATCAATTATTTATAATTCAGATGAGAATAAAGTTAGTTAATTAAAATGAAGGAAAACAAATATCTTGATCTGAAATAGCAAATTAATTTTAAATTCATTCAGGTACAATTACCAAACATATCTCAAGGTCTTTTCGTCTTTTTAATAATTTAATTAATAAACTAATTATATAAAACTACTGTCAGTGCACTACAAATAAACTGGTTCTATGCCTTTATTAATAAAACTTATTTAAAAAAATACAAGGTTTAAGACATTTATAAAAATGCCTTCTGCATTTTTGCTTTGCTTTTCACTCCATTGTACCGAAATCGTACCGAACCGTGATGTCTGAACCGAGGTATGAACCGAACCGTGACTTCTGTGTACCGTTCCACCCCTAGTACAAATCGGGTTATTTGGGGAAATTTTGCCTCATGTACACAACAAGTCATTTAGACATTCGAACAGTTTATTATTTACACAAAGGTTGGTTTTTTACGCGATCAATCCGTTTTGCAGTTCCTGACTCTGATGTTTTCGGTTGCAAATCGCTGTGCACAGGCCTGCAGTGCTTTTGGCCATATTTGTGCGCAAAAAACGTGCCAAGTGTAAGCGCGGAAAAAAGGAAGTCAGAAGAATACAGATCACATTTATTTTGCCTTAGCATGAAGCTGCAGCTTCACAATACAAGCATTACACTTACGAATAACAGTAAAACGCAGCAAATATTTTTTTCTTACACTTGAAAGGCGATTTACACCTTTACAAATCTTCTCTTGCACATGCAAATTTAATTTACGCTTGTAATCTTATGTACACTTTGACAAATCTTACCCTGCGCATGCGATTCTTTATGGCATCATATTACCTTCATACAATTAATGACAGTTACAAGCCCTTCACACACAGCGGCCAGAGGGATTTTGAGCCATTCCTCCTCCTGAACAGTGGCCAGGTCACCAAGTTTTCTGACTTGTTCCTCCAAAATACCCCAAAGTGGCTGAAAAATATATAGATCTGGTGACTGTGCAGGCCATGGGAGATGTTCAACTTCACTTTGATGTTCATCAAACCACTCTGTCACAAGTCTTGCTGTGTCTGATACACAGCACCTCCTTCAGGGTACAATGTTTGAACCATCAGGTGTACATGGTCCTGCAGAATGGTTCGGTAGTCCTTGGCAGTGTTGCGTCCATCAAGCACAGTAGAGAAGGCCATGATTCTCCACATCATAACTCCCACGGATGTGGGACAGACAGGTGGACTCAGAGAAAATACATGTTTCTCATTGTCCACACCCCAAGATTGCACTGTTGGCACCAATGAAATCGACATTTGGCACTGGCAGGAGTAAACAAAGGTTTGGCTATAGCAGGCCGACCTTGAATATTGACTCTGTGGAGCTTCTGACGAACAGGTTTATAGGAAACAGGAGAGTCGAGGTGCACATTTAATTCTGCAGTGAGTTGGACAGCTGCTGTGGTTTTGTTTTTTGGATTCAATCCGGGTTAATACCTGGATATCCCTTTCAGGCAGCTTCCTCTTGCGTCGACAGTTACTCCTGTTGGATGCGATTCGTCCTTCGTGGGGGTATGCCAATATTACCCTGCCAACATTAGGTAATGCCAACATTACCCTGGACACCACAGCTCTTGATACTCCACAGGGACTTGCAGTCCTTGGTCACAGATGAGCCAGCAAAACACAATTTGTTCTCTTTTGAACTCTGATATGTCTCCCATTATGTTGTGTGGATTGCGATATTTTATGTACAGCTGTGCAACTGCTCTGCTAATTTAACCTTCACACTCAGCTCTTACTGATGGAATGTAAAATCAGTAAAGATTGGCCACCAGGCCGATGCATGCCATATATAGGCATGAAACCTACAACACTATATTGGCCAGTGTTTCAGTTTCATTGTCCAATCCCTGTACACAATGCAACAACAGAAACTAACCCCTAACCCTACAGGCAGCCTCGCAACCAATTGTAAAGACCTTTCAGCACACCCACTACCTTTCAGCACGACGGGCAGATACCCACACTTGAGAAAACACACACACAGGGCCCTCAGTTTAGGGGGGGACTGATCATCAGTTCCTCCTACTGAGGATGTCAATCATTTCCTCTGTAAATCATCTCCAGACACTGGTCAAGCGAGGCATTCACATGTTACTAAAGGTGCAAATCAATTGTCAGCATTTAAGCGAAGGAACAAAATAGGATTTCGGACAAAGACATTCTAGACTTATAAGCTCTCATTGAATGCTTCTTATGCTTCTCACCTCAATGTCAGAGTATAAGGAAGAGCCAAACAGCTTCTTATATTCCGTCTTGATGTCCTGCAGGTCGACCTCTGAACGGCTCACTATGATTCTAGTTATGGTGGATTCAGTGGTTCCAGCACCCTGAAAACAAGAACAAGTTTCTGTTCAAAATGTATGACTACTTGCTTTGTTGTAGAGTCATTATGGCAAATACAGAATTACAGTTCTAACCTTCATGCTTTTATAAAGACGCTCAGCAAGGTATGCTGGGACGCTCTTCACACATTTCACTAAAGCAGAGACATTTTCAATTAGATTTTTCAAGTGGAAAATTACAGCATGTAACAATAAAATATAATAAATTAATTGTTTTTTCAAATACGCATGCATTGCATGAGGAAGAGTACGGGGCCGTTCACTCAAGTTTCAGGTCAGTGAAGTGAAACAAAAACGCAAGGTATAGAGACGCGTTTTTTAAAAGTTATTTGAAGTTGAGCGCCACATTTTATGTGCGAGACTCTGCAAAAGACATGAGTACAGCGATCAAACGCATCCGTCTGGCGCATTTACATTGAAAAACAATGAAAAAAGTAGCGTAGTGGAATGGAAAAACATGTTCTGTGTGAACGGGCCCCTAATAGTGCCTTAACAAACACCACTAAAAAAACAACAACTTTATAATGTCACCTATAGCCACCAGAATATCCTCGAGTCTTCCAGACATCTCCCCTTCAATGCTTTCCTGAAGGGTCTTTCCGCTCAGACTCTTATACTCAACCAGAGCTGAGAGAAAAAGATTGAAACAAAGGTCACACAGCTGAGAGTGAACAGGAACAGTGGGTGATTCTGAAACTACATTATCCTTTCAGAATGACTTATTCCTTCAAAATTACTACATATGCTTTAAATTAATTTCGGCGTCATATAAAATGAGGGATATGATGCTGTCTAAGCCAGCAGGAGGTACTTTGTCTGAGCTGAGGAACGCTTCTGTGGCAGAGGATGTCGATAAACTTGCTCTCGTCCGTTCCCCACTTTTTCTCTCCCGCCTCGTACAAGATCTGCACAAAAACAACAAGTGTAGATATAACAGAAAATCGCCACATGGTTACCGCCATTTTGAAGGGCAGAACAGTCTTTCTTGGGACATTTTGTTGGGGTTAAACAACTGACAAAAGATCAGCAATAGTGTCTTCACTTCACCTTAGCATCCTCTTTAGCTTTTGCCACGTCCACATTGGTACTTTCATCCCTCTTGCCCTTTTAGTTAGAAAGACAAACAAATTGGAGGCATGACAGTTGCATAACTCATTTGAATGAATTTAAATATGATGCAGGACTGAAAAAAATTATTTGACTGAACCTCAGCGAGGATCAACAATGTTTTTTCAAAGTCCCCCGACACCTCCGATTTCAGGTCTTGAATCAGAGGTTTTCCGGTTTCTGGAAAATAGACATTTTAATGAGATCCAAGGAACAAAGTACCCACAAAAAAAAAGAAATAAGTAACATAAAAAGATACAAACCAGCCAAATATGCATCACACAGAGCCTTGATCTGATGGTTGGAGCGTGATGCAAATAGTTCGATCAAAACGCTTTCGGTTGTACCAGCACCCTGTGATGAAACTCATTCTGTTAGCATTGAACTTCAATGGCTATGTTTCCATCCAAAGCTGCAAATTTAACTTAAGACATTTAAACTATTAGCAGTCAAAAAGAAACAAGATTGTGTACTTTTATAGCACGCATGAACTCATGGCAGTCAAACTTAGCAGGAGGAGTGATCAGGGCCACCAAAGCATCTTCAAAATCTCCATGTGTATCACCTTCCAAGTCATCACAAAGAGTCTGAGAGGAAAAACATATGCATGTTTTTAAACATCAGACAACAGTTATTAGCAACATTTGCGCAAGGAATGTGTGTCAGCGATGGTGTTTTACCCTTCCAGTGGCGTCCTGATACGCTTTACAGATCAGCTGGCGCTGGGCATTGCTTCTTTGAGTCAGAATGTCAATTAGAGTCTTTTCAGTAGTGCCTGAGGAGTTGAAACAGTTCCTCATTGTGACATTAGGTCAATGACAGCAGGCAAATAAAAAGGATCAGGATTTTAACATCTCAGTTGAACATGTGCAGTGTAAGTTCACTAAAAGTCCACACCCAGGTTAGTTCCTTACCAATGCCTTCCATGGCTTTCCTTAAAGCAGCAGCATCCTCCCCTGGAGTAAAGCCAGGCTTCTCCTTAATGGTGCCGCGTGCTGTTGACTTAATAAAACAGATCATGCTGATGATAACTAAATAAATATGCTCAAATACAATATTGACTGTATAAAACTACTAATGTCAATCTTACAGTAACAGTCAGAGAGGAGGGGGATTCCAGGAGAAGATCCAAGTCATCCTGAAAGTAAAATAGAAAGTATTAAATGTTCTGAATAAACTGTTATCTTCTTTAAAAAACAAAAACAAACAAACACGTTCAGAAGAAGAAAGTAAATGAAGTGTCAATCTATCCTGAAATGGTTGAAGTAAAACAAACAACTGTACTGACCCATACAGAAGACATTCCTGCTGTTTGTGGCTGGGTTTTTAGCTCTGCAACCAGATAATAATTATATTTGTTGTATTGTACAGAAATATAAATTAATTAACTTCTGTTTTTTAGTTAAACTTTTGAGTCACAACCAAAAGCTTTGGTGGTGTTTTCAAAAGCATAAAGCTGCATTCTAACGCTGCGTATCTTTACGCATTATTGATGAATTTGGTCAAAATGGAGGATTAACGTTAAATCCCGATCACGCATCATAGCAAAGTTTGTTTTATGCAATTTTATAAGCGATCCACTACAGGATGACAAAATCCGTTAACATCATGAGCTCGCGGAGAGCAAACGCACCAAAACATGATGATTCTCGCGTCTTTTACACACGAATACTTGGCAACACGCATTGTAACACACAAACACATCAAAATAGGAATAGGACTAGGAAGACTGCACGCATAAACACTGATTTCAGTAGATTTCGCAACAAAACTTACAACTTTACCTTTGCTGAAGCGTCTCTGTCTGTCTGTGTGAGTGTGTGTGTGTGCACGGTAAGCCACACCTTCACGACTGACTGACCAGGCTACACTATAGAGGCTACACCCAAACACTACACAGGGAAGAAGGATATGAGATCACTCCATGAGTTCGGCCCGAATGCGTGTATCACGCCAGTTTACGTGGCCACAACTGAGCCAAACATCACATAGATATGATGATGAGTGTGTTAATAAACTAGTTAAAATGAAGCCTAAAGTTTCAGCTTATAGTGCATTTGTTCCCCAATTGCTTTAAAAAATAAATAGCATATATAGGCTAAATATACAGGGCCTATATTATAAGTTGTATTTTCAGCATAACGAATTATTATTAGCCTATATACTAGGCCTACTGATTAAAACTGATTACTAAATATTGAAAATTGCAGCATCTTTTAACATCATAATGTTTCTTTATTTTTGTTTTGCATTACACTTTCTATAATAAATAGTCTAATTAAATCCCATATTAAAAAAGCTGTTTCCAGCAGGACACTTTCATAGATGATTAATGAGTTTGAGTCATCGCTGGCGTGGGCAAGAAATGAGCAAGAAAAACGAGCAAGAAATAACATATCCGGTTAGTTGTATAACCGTAACTCAAATTAAACCGCATTTCATAATTTCCTATGGAATTAAGGAAGTCGACTGATTGTAGGCCTATTATTAATGCTGAACATATTTTGCCAGGACCAGCAGCTGTTCATAAGCACAGTCATACAATCAAATCTGAAACATCAAATATGAATGTTACATATAGGCTACAATATTCAGCCATAAAATAATCCATTTCGTCCTTTCCTATCCAGTATAGTTGTGGAAGTTATGTCATGTCCTGCACTGAAGATCTCTATGTTATGAAACTATATATTGTATAAAACCCTAATAAAGACATATCCATTTTAAAATACATTAGGCTACATAATCATTTATATGAAACAATCCCAAATCACCGTGATCTTTACAAGCCCAACAAACAATACGTGAGACAGATGTATTAATTACATTAAGCTATAAGATGTCTCCAAAGTCTGTTTTCCATGTACCCCTCCTCTTTTTGAATCCTACAGCGTAAAGTGCATGAAGAGACAGATGAGAAGATACACAGAAACCACTGACCATATGACCGTTTCAGAACCAATAACAACAGCAGGTTACCATCCATCAGAATAAGCAGGAATCGAGGGTTGGAAAAGTCACTTCAACATCATGGAAAGATGTGAGAAAGTAATAAAAATCTATCTATCTATCTATCTATCTATCTATCTATCTATCTATCTATCTATCTATCTATCTATCTATCTATCTATCTATCTATCCATCTATCTTGCTTTGAATAAATGCTTCAGCCAAATGCATAAATGTATAAAACAACAAGACAACTTGTCTCAACTTGATATTAATTTAGCAAAAAAAAAAAAGAAAAAGAAAAATAAATGTCTAAAGAAAATAGTTTAGCCTTTCATTTACAATGCTCCTTCATTGCATAGTTGACTCTTGTCTGAATGCTGCTGTTTGGTTTAATTGTGTTCAGTTGGTCAGCTATTTCAAGATACTGTAATTTTAGTATGAAGGACAGAATTCACAAACAAAATAAAACAAAATTTAAGTGGGATTCAACCAAGATGTTTGAAACCAACATACAAAACCACTGCTAGATAAAAAAAAAAAACACATTTGTGTTATATATACAGAGACTTTTACTCACTCTGACTGAGATACAGCCCCAACTACCCCATATCTGGCTGATTTAGCAAAGACATTATATATCTGCTTCTAGCCGCCGGTTATACTGTCTGATGTCTCCCTCTGCTGGTTGTCACTGGGGAAAATACAAAGTTAGCTTTATTTTTTCGAAAGCCTTGACCTCGTGGAATTTCCAGAGATTGAGAAACTGAGAAAGCGTGGAAACCAAAGAGCTTGATGAAAGTCTAGTTTTTTGATTCAGCTCTCATTTGTCAAGAGCTGTTGAGGTTTACAACCTCGGTAAATCACCTGTTCTCCACACCACTGCTGTATAGATACATTAATATTTCAATTTCACAAGAGGCCAGCTGAGTGTATGTAAAACACCAGCCCTCTTTTATCTAGTCGCATCTCCACTGCAGCACACTTGAGCAAATTGTGGGTTGAAGGAAGCAGCGGATGATCCAAGCCAGAATAACGTCTTAAGTGCAGATTGATCCAGAACACCGAGGGATACCAAGTCTTTCCCAGAGAGACCAGCAGAGCTTTGTGCTCTGAGAAGATCACTAAGCACTAGCTGAAGCATACAAACACAGAATCCAGTCAAATACTTCCATGAAATATGGATAAAGTGAGCACAATGGAATATGTGGATACAAAATACAGGGACCAAGAAAAAAATATCTTGAAATTTAATTTCAAATTTCATACATTTTTGTAATTTTCTGTGTTCGGAACATACAAAATGAGACAAATCTTTATATAGCCTACCTATATAGGCTACCTATGACAGAGAGAATCTAGTTATTGTAAATTAACTAATACCTCTGTGATTGAAGACGAGAAACATTTCTTGTATGATTGGTCTTTGTACACGGATCTGCGTAAGAAATATTTGAGTGATCTCACACTTGTGGGTGATGTTTGTGTTGATGTGTCACAGGTTTGTGAGTCGAAGCATGGAGATTGGCATTGTATATATATCATGGAATGAAAAAAAGAGCATCTGTCATGCTATTGTGACTCGGAACTATGGGCTGAGAGGCCGTGTATTCCCGAAATAAAACTAACTAACTAACTAACTAACTATATATATATATATATATGTTTTCGTTTATTCATATTTTATTGTATAGCCTACTGAAAAAGTATTAAACATTTACTCATAAATCATATTTCAGTTTTAAGGCTAATTTTATTCTGTAACACTGATATGCCTTTTTTAGATGTTCATAAAAGATGAGTTTATCTGGTAAATGAATGCATACAAAAACCATATTAGCCGTGTCTGTGTTTAATTAACATTTAAAATGACTGTTTCTCTGTATTTTTTTAACAAAAATCTCAACTAACATAGCCCTACATGAATCAACCTTTGCCCACATAGTTTCACACAGAACAAATTTACAGATTATTTCACAATTTGTGTAGGCTAAAAATGAGCAAAAATGTTAAAATATTCTGCTTTGAATGCTCATTATTTGCTAAAGCTAAGTGATGAAAAACAATAAAACTACACTATTTCAAACAATAATCAACTATATAATGACAATAGATTTTAACTTAAGGTTTAACTGTATTAGAGATTTTTTTCATAAATGTCATGTCAGGGTCAAGTTGTCACATACGTTTTTTTTTTTTTACATTTATATATATAATTCTAAAAGTATTGTTTTAAATGTATTTGTTACAATATTTTTATGACTAAACATAGGTATTTATGTAGGCTACTTTATGCTTTTTTTTAGCTAAAAAGCAAATAGACAAAGTGCTTCTTGACATTATAATGTGTATTACATTTTTTTTTTTTTCTCTGATCAATGACAATGAAAATGTTAATTAGCGATTTTGTATGCAAAAATTTAAGGTGTGTCTAGAGAAATTGACGTTCAAAAATTAACTCTACAAATATTAACTGCTACAAAGTGACAACTAGCCCCAAAAACTTCCTGTTATTCATTCTGGTTAAAAATTGGACATTATCGCCCTCTCAATTCGTATTTACCACATGAAGCTCGGGGATAATTTTGATACCCAAGTTGGGTGGGCCATAAACTTTAAACATGGCGAAGGGGAGAACGATTGGTGAGTGATTGACATTTTATTAGTTTTTTTTTCCCCACAACAGCTAGATCGCCTTGTCGTTAAAGTTTTGGATATTTACATATAGTCATATGAATGATCATTTGAAGAGTAGCCTATAGCCTAGCTATTCTATTGCATAGCCTAGGCCTACACAGTGAATAGTAGCCTATTTGACTGAAATCCCAGAATCGGCAGCAAGCTGTCTATTGCAGGCTAAAGTGGTAAATGTTGGTTGTCAATGAAAGGGACCCTAAATATCATTTTGGATTTAATAAGATTTTCCCAATAAATAAACAAGAATAAATCTGGCGTCCTCCTTGATTCCTGTTCTTTCCGACAACAAAGCTCTTGAATGCGACGAGCTGGTAATGACGACTTCAGAATTGGGAAGTAGGAAATTCACGATACCACGTGAAGGCAGCATTAATCTGTGTCATATACAGGCTACGTTATGATGAATTGATAAAGTTAATAGATAACAAGCTGAGCTTTTGAATCACCTCAGGCTGTTGTTCTACATGATGCCACATGGTGGAGTCTTGTCTAAATCAGGAGAAAGTGCAATTAGCTGAAATTAAGTAGGCTAAATGCTGCATGCTCAGTCCTAATAAACACATTAAAACGAAGCCTTTGCTGCCTTTAAGACTAACCACAGCTAGACTAAAAAGATAGAAGATTGATATGTGTCTTTAAGGATCCAAGGACCACAGGAGAGGTAGACAAACAAACTATTTCCACTTTTTTTTTTTTTTGGCATCTTGTCAGAGGAAAAAACAGGCTATTTTTCTAGGCTATCTTTCTGTGTGAGCAGAAAGCATATGTTGCGCAGCTTTCCTCATTGTGCTTTTCTTTTCTTCATTTCCATCGACCGTAAGAAAAACTAGATGCTGAAAGACTCTATTAATTTGGGAAACACTGCCAAAACCTCAGTCCACATGAAATCCTCTAGACGAGAAATGCCTCCTCTTGAACTACACACCAAATGTCCAATCTCCTCCCAAACAAAATGACAGTTAAACCCATCAAACGCTACACCGTCCAGCACTAGGCCTTACTTCCCCTCACAACGCTCACCCAAAGACCCCAAAAAGGTTTAAATCATCCCGTAATTAATATTCCTCGAGAAAGAACCCATGAGGAACCAATTATTCAATAAGACCCCCCAACCCCCATTGTTTAATGTGACATACAGGACGTATGTACGCCACAGTTGACGCTTTCAGCCGGTGGATTCAGAGGTCCCACATCACCGCCATTGGCTGGGCTCGATCCTCGACCGCTGCACGGCGATAATTGAGATCAGATGCGAGCGCGACCTGCGCAGAGGGTAACCTGGAAGCATTTATTTTATGGAAAAGATGTTTAGTTAAGTGCAGCGCTGTGGTCTAATGAGGCTGGACTGGGTTCTGTGATGAATATGATTGGTGAAAGCTCTGAAGGCTGGTTCCTGAGTCCTTCCTTCCTTGCGCATCAGGTTACAGATTAGTAGACTTCCTGTCCACTCCATGCATTTACCCTCGAAAAGACAATCCTTTTTAATGAAGATTATCATGTATTCGACTCAGATGCATTAATCCTTTTTTTGTGACTTAACATTTGATAAGAGCTAGGGGCTCTGTAACACATCATGAGTCTGCTCTCTGATGTCATTTAGCTTTGATGGGCACATAGCCTCATTAGCATAGCATTTTTTTTGGTCTATCAATTATACATGATACAAATATACATGTAAAAATGCAAGTCTTGGATACAAAAACTTGAATACACCTCTTCTATGAGTATGTTTAAAAAGTTATTTTGATTTGATTTGATTGATTTTTTTTCTAGGTGGTGGGGGGTTCAGGGTGTACAACCAGCCTTTATATGAAGAAAAACGGTTAAAATAATATTTCTTTACTTTGGAAACATATAAAAAAAACAATAATAATACTAATGATTAAGATGTGTATATTCGCATGTATTCATGGCGTGAGGAAAAATTTGGTTACACCACATGACATTTTTTTTGTCATTAAACTGAAACTTTTCTTCATTTTGGTTTTTCAAAGGCATATGAAACCAACATGAATACAAAGAGTATACATTACTAAGACCTTGACAGACAAAAATTTTGCTTGCGAAATCATTTGTACATGCTCATTTCTTCCGCACAAACATTTGTGGCACACTATATATCAAGGTTTTCCATAACGGTCTATTATTTTTGTGCCATTTAGGCCTAGGCTACATACTTACTACTTACATGTTCTTGTGTAAGTGAGCAGATCTTGGCCAGAATAACGTACAAATGTACAAAATGTAATACTTACCTACTACGTAGGGGAAAATAGTATGCCAAAAGAGCAGTGTGTCCGAAAACATATTTTCAAAAAACAAGAAAAAGTCCCCTGATGACCTATACAGCCACGATTCTGTAATTGCGAAATCTCATAAGGTGGCCTTAAAGGGGCAATTCAAGAAAAAAAGAAAGAAAAAAACCCGCAAACCTTCAAGGTAGAAATGCGTTTTTTTACATTTTAACTTTAGAAAGCCGGGTCATGCGCGAAACGCTGCAAAATACTTGAGCACAACGGTCAAACACATCCGTCTATAGCAGATGTTTATATAGAAAACCAATGGAAAAGTAGCGAAATAGAATGCAAAAACGCATTCTGTGTGAATGGCGCCTTATTAGATGGCGAGTCACTCCACTGCCCAATCTTTAGATCTGTTCGTGACACACAGAACTGCGGTCCACTTTCATTCCCTTCCACTGTCACTTGTGATCACGGGCTCAGCAAGGCCTCTCACCCCAGTCGCGTGTCCCTCTAACTAACTTGCATGGCAGGTGCCTCCCTTCTGCTTTGTGCAGTAAAGACTTATGAATAATATGCGCTCGGCAGCAGCACAGACAGCTTTGAGCACGTGCGCATGTACGCCGTGACCCGCACTCGCCTCATCTCGCGTCTCTCCGTGCTTTGAGCCGTTGATTACAGTCCTCCTGGGGGAATATCACGACTCCGTGGAGATGGGGGTATCTAGTGCTCCAGTCACTTAGGATCAAGACAGGGGCAGGAAATCGCTACGGACTTAAAGCTAAATATATAATTCCTCCCGTGCCGGTAATCACAAGGTCCAGACGATTTGAAATGACAGTTTAACCACTTCAAACTCAAAGACATTTCTGTTCAATAGGATTCATCTAATGAGCGCACCCTGTGCCAGGATGTAATTGCACATATAGGGCGGGTTTAGGCCGTTCAGGTTGGATGGAGGGCACGTTTTGGGAATTCCCAAACTTACAGATTTGTTTCTAAAACTAGATTTGCATTTATAGTGCAAGACAGCAAAAAGTGAAAGTTTAGCTTAAAGGTGCTCTATAGCTTTTCTTCTAAAATGAATCCTTTTTTTATTGCCTGTGTGTGAAGGGGTTGTAATCACACATTACAATGATCCACTTGTCGGGTTTTGCTATTACCTCTGAAGGCCAATATTCATATTTATATGTGAAGTCTCCGGGTCGGATTTACCGCGAAATCCATCGGATGTGACGTGCATGCGCGCTCCCGAGCCGCTCTCCTTATAGTCTATGCGACCGACGGCACTTCAGCTAACGACATGGAGTCTGATAACACCCCAAAAGACCTGCCTCCAGCACAACACAAACTCCACATAAATATAAAAAACAAAACAAAAATGTATCTGCTGAAGCTCGTCAGGCCAAACGTGATTCTGATCGACTCAGGACGAAAACACGGATCAACATCGGCAGAGCTTTTGAATTATTAGTAAACTCTAATGAAATAGCAAGGTAAACTACATGAGACATGAAATTAATACAAAAGACTGTTCGAGGGATAAAAAAAAGTTGGTGCTTTAGGATGTGATTATGTACTAGATCTACTGTCTAATGTTACTCATCCCACTACTATCATATTATTTATAATAAACATTTCCAGACACGTTCAGTACAGTAATATTACTTCCTACTGTCTTACTGTTACACTGACATTGTTCAGTCTAGTTCACTGTTTTCGTTATCATATTATACATTCACATATGTTGACATTGCTGATTGTGAAAGAATAAGATACATGAATAGTTAGTGAAATGCCTTATGCTAACACCACATGCCGGCTAAATGCAGTCAATGTAACGTTATCATGGTACGAGCATGGAGCATTAGTTCAACGTCAAGCTGATAAAAGTAGCCTATTATTGTAACGTTGTAGTGGGGGTTTACATGAGTTTCCAGCATGATGTGTGATGCTTTCGCCGTTGCGTTGAAAGTCTCCGTGTGGCCGGTAGTGAATGCTCGCTCTTGAGATCGAGCACGCACACGAGCACGAGCCCTCTTGTTGCAACCTGAAACATCACCGCTAGAGGCCGCTAAAAAATACATAGAGCACCTTTAAATTTCACATTTTCTCTTCCTGGAAAACAAAAATATTGATGAGTTTTTGTCCAATCAGAACCCCCAAAATGAATATGTCACTCCCCCTAATAGGGCCTACCACCTGAATCTAGAAATAGCAAGCAGCAAATCATGGTTTATAGCCCATGACTACTATATATAAAGTATATATAATATATATATATATATATATATATATATATATATGTACATTTTAAAAAATGAACATAACATGCAATCAGTATGTGTAATTTACGTTGTAGAACAAAACGTCAAAGTATAGTCAGTTTAAGTTTATCATAGGCTTTATTTTACACCTCATTCGAAAAACCCCATTACATGTACATAGGCCTATACATTATAGGCTATATAATAAATAATTAGATAAGACAGTTTGGAGTGTGTGCAATTTACGTTGTAAAACAAAATGTCATAATATCGTCAAGTTATGTTTACCATAGGCTTAATTTTACACAAAAATTGAAAAACCCTATAATAAAACCTCACAGGAAAATCCTAACCCGCTGTGAATTATTAGTAGGCTATTGTGATTAGACGTCATGCCTGCATCACTCTATGATTGGATGGTTGTGGTTTGCCATTGCTGCTGTGATCTCATTTGAATGACAGGTTGTTCCGCCCTCGCGCCAGTAAACACGTCATCAGAGATCAAGAGATGTTGCTGCAAGAGGGAGGGGAAGTTATTTTGATTAAAGATCACAAGGACACGAATGCGCAATTTTTTTTTAAACCCCACAATTTACAAAAACACATTAGGCTATGTCTGAAAATATCCACAAAATGATGGGAGACTCGTAGATTAATTCAATTGCTGAAAACTGGAAGAAACAGGACAAATAATTAAGTAAGAGGGATTTCAGCACTGTGCTTTATCGCAGGTCACATAATAAATGATCACGGATGAAAAGTATGTTAGGCTGATATCGAATAACAGCAGCGAGCGCGAAGTCCAATTCAAGTGTGAAGTGACATGAGCACGTTTACATAGGCTACATACACTCACCGGCCACTTTATTAGGTACACCTGTCCAACTGCTCGTTAACACTTAATTTCTAAGCAGCCAATCACATGGCGGCAACTCAGTGCATTTAGGCATGTAGACATGGTCAAGACAATCTCCTGCAGTTCAAACCGAGCATCAGTGTGGGGAAGAAAGTTGATTTGAGTGACTTTGAACGTGGCATGATTGTTGGTGCCAGAAGGGCTGGTCTGAGTATTTCAGAAACTGCTAATCTACTGGGATTTTCACGCACAACCATCTCTAGGGTTTACAGAGAATGGTCCGAAAAAGAAAAAACATCCAGTGAGCGGCAGTTCTGTGGGCGGAAATGCCTTGTTGATGCCAGAGGTCAGAGGAGAATGGCCAGACTGGTTCGAGCTGATAGAAGGGCAACAGTGACTGAAATAACCACTCGTTACAACCGAGGTATGCAGCAAAGCATTTGTGAAGCCACAACACGCACAACCTTGAGGCGGATGGGCTACAACAGCAGAAGACTCCACCGGGTACCACTCATCTCCACTACAAATAGGAAAAAAAGGCTACAATTTGCAAGAGCTCACCAAAATTGAACAGTTGAAGACTGGAAAAATGTTGCCTGGTCTGATGAGTCTCGATTTCTGTTGAGACATTCAGATGTTAGAGTCAGAATTTGGCGTAAACAGAATGAGAACATGGAACCATCATGCCTTGTTACCACTGTGCAGGCTGGTGGTGGTGGTGTAATGGTGTGGGGGATGTTTTCCTGGCACACTTTAGGCCCCTTAGTGCCAATTGGGCATCGTTTAAATGCCACGGCCTACCTGAGCATTGTTTCTGACCATGTCCATCCCTTTATGGCCACCATGTACCCATCCTCTGATGGCTACTTCCACCATGTCACAAAGCTCTAATCATTTCAAATTGGTTTCTTGAACATGACAATGAGTTCACTGTACTAAAATGGCCTCCACAGTCACCAGATCTCAACCCAATAGAGCATCTTTGGGATGTGGTGGAACGGGAGATTCGCATCATGGATGTGCAGCCGACAAATCTGCGGCAACTGTGTGATGCCATCATGTCAATATGGACCAAACTCCCTGAGGAATGCTTCCAGCACCTTGTTGAATCTATGCCACGAAGAATTGAGGCAGTTCTGAAGGCAAAAGGGGGTCCAACCCGTTACTAGCATGGGGTACCTAATAAAGTGGCCGGTGAGTGTACATTTCAATGTATTTCACAACCAAGCCACGTATATTAAGTTGTGTAATTCTTTAAAAAGCGTTCAGATTGACCTGAGATCAAGAATGAATAATGCATTCGCCAGAAAAGGCTTCGTTTTGAACTCCTTACACGCTCCCCTGATATATGCATGACTATCAGAAGAAAGAGAATCCGCGCTAATTTCCCTTCCACTTTGCATATGCAGTGATCATGCCCTCATGGCACCGACATCCCGACGGAAAAGCTCTTTTCATCTCCAGCGAAGTGCATCTCGCGCTTAAACTGATTGGATTCTTGATGAGGCGGTCGGGGTGTCTCGCGCACTTCAGGCGAGGACGCGTCGAGCGCGCGGGAGCCAATTCGGTGCCGCTGAAGTGATTAAACGCGCTCTCGAGGTCCCCGGTAACTATCTCCGCGTACGGATGCGTGCGTGGACCGTAATCAGCGCACGCGGACAGGGAAAGCATAATAGCGCTGCTCTGCTCCTGGAGACCCCGTTGTCTTTAAAGTGCTCATATTCCCACCTAACCAGCATATCAGTATCCTAGCATTGTCACAAGAGTGAGAATGAATAATGCAGTGCAGTCCTAAATCATTTGCATGCAAACTAGGCAGGGAATGTGCGAGGTTTCCACACATTTCCACATCGCAAGACAGAAAAGGCGGCTGGACATTTAGGTCGGCTATTAGCAGATGCGATGTTGTTTTGATTCGCACACACACTGACCCCTTTCTGACGCAGCAGGTCAAGAGGTGACGGTCCACAAACCCGTCGAGTATATATTTCTGCGATGCGAGTTTACTGTCAATTCAAGAGTTTACAGAGCCAATTTACATGTATATATTTCCAGTGACACAGAAGGAAAAACATTCGGTCTCCCCCCGCTGCTATCGCAATCCTCTCCATCATGGTAGCGGTAAACAGAGAAACGCACAGTAATCCACTTGATAAATGTCAAGTGAAATGAAGCTATCAGCTGAAAGCAATTTTCGGGGCAACGTGCAGAGCCAGAGACTCGGGATTTTCACCCCTCCATCGATCATGAGCCGCTCTCTCAGGCCAAGGTATACAATGCCCCCAAATTGCTGACATATGGACCGGGGGAAACCTGGCCATTTCCTCTGTCTGCGAACTAGCTCCTCTAAACTTCTGTTTATTTAGCGACCCCATGTTTTCATCCATTAGAGACAATGGACATTAACATTAACACCATAAACATTTTTATGGTTTAAGTTCATTTTAAAGTCGCCATTAAATGGGAGTTGCGACAGTCTTTTATTCCCTATTGTGAAGTATATCCGAGTGAAACGGCTTCATGAACAAGAACAAATGTAGGGCGGGATTTGATTTTGTCTATGGGGAACTGATTGGATGGTTGTGGTTTGCTATTGGTGGATCTCATGTGAGTGACAGGTTGCCCCGCCCTCACGCCAGTAAACACATCATCAGAGAAGAGATGTTACTTTGATTCAAGATTATGAGGGGCACATGAATTCAAGAAAAATTATTCAGTCATTTATAATAAACACGACATTATTCCGTAAAAAAATAAGAATTGTCCAGTTTGATTTCATGGTGACTTTAAACTGTAACAATTCAGAAAGAACATGCTTAAGTTATACAAAGTCTGGAAAAAAAATAAAGTTTCTTTATTGGCATCTATGATTCCATGAAGAATCTTTCATCGCATAAAAGGTTCTTTGTAGTGGACCATTGTTATAGTGTGTAGAATTGTTGTGGTAAAATAAGGTATATTTTAAATTGCCATTCTAAAATAATCTTAGGCATTACGTTTCAACATTAATAAACAAAAACAGCAGATGTGGAAATATTAAAAACACACACACACACACACACACACACACACACACACACACACACACACACACACACACACACACACACACACACACACACACACACACACACACACACACACACACACACACACACACACACACACACACACACACACACACACACACACACAACAGAGTGGGCTACAGCACCAGAATAATAACCAATGCATTTTATTCAGTTTACATTGCTAGATCTGATTATATAGATGAAAATAATGACTATTTTTAGCTTGGTGGCTCCAATAGTGAATGCGAAACAAATGTTGGCAGCATGTTGCCGTGTGCCCTCGTTCTCCACCCTGTGTGACTTTCACCGTCCTGTGAAGAACACAGAGTTTACATTCAGTGCGGTGCTTTTTACATAAACACCCCGTTTGTGGCATTGCTTTGATTAGGAGGAGTACCCCAAATCACATTAAAACTTCATTTGTCCTCCGTTTGTTTGTTTGGAGATGTGAACACAAGGAGCACCATCAGCCACTGGCGTGCCACGCCAACATTTGTTTATGCATGAGAAAAACACCAAAACACCGTCCAAAACACCACCTTCAGCGCTTCCATCACCACCATCATTAACTGGTTTTCTGTTTGGGGGATTTTTGTTCCAGTTAAGAACAGCTGACAGCCTTTGTCTTGATGTTAGCGAGACATGGAAGGCCTTGTTGTCATCCAAGCAACTCCTTGGTTTTAGTGGCCAGTTGTTTGTCGATGTCTGCCGCGTAACTGTCTGCCATTTGTTGAACCTGGTGATATTGGACAGAACAAATGCATATTGTGAATAGTTATACTTTATAATAGTCACACATTCACATAACTGCAAAAATACCTTTTGGGTAGTAATTTATTTGTTATACAACAACTAATTACTAATAATATTTTATTATCATTATTACTACTACTACTGATAATAAAATGTTATTATTTATTAGGACTACTACTATTACTACTGATAATAAAAATGTTATTATTTATTAGGACTACTACTATTACTACTAATAATAACAACAATACTTTATAATTAAAGTATGTAAATATATATGTTTGTGTGTGTGTGTGTGTGTGTGTATATATATATATATATATATATATATATACACACACACACACAATATATATATATTTACAAACTTTTATGTTAGATGCGATTAAACGATTTGACAGCACTATTAAGTAATAACTTTTATTAATAATATTGTAATTTATTATTAATAATACTGCTACTTCTACTACTACTACTAATAATAATAATAATACATATTAATCTATTATACATTTAAATTATTTATTATTATTATTATTATAATTATTACTACCACTATTGCTGATACTACTACTACTAATTTATAATTAATATTTAATGATTAAACACTGGTGTCTTTATTGAATGTCTGTCATTTTGTTGTTGAACAACAGCACTTTTAAATTAATTTTTGTTTATTTATAAATAATAAGAAAGTTATTTTTATTTATTACTACTACTGCTACTACTACTACTACTAATAATATATTTATTTATTAAACACTGGTGTCTTTATTGAATTTCTGTCATTTTGTTGTTCTACAACAGTACTTTCAAATAATATTTATTTATTAATAAGAAAAACCATTATTATTTATTATTATTAATACTACAACTACTACTACTAATAAAACAATTTATAATTATATTTATTTATTAAACAGTGGTATATCTATATTGAATTTTGTTGTTATTCTACAACAGTTTCAAAATACCGCATCACTACTCCAACTGATAAATCCAAACAATTTTTTTCTATTGATCCTCATTTGTATGACCTGTTTTTCGATCAAGTGAATGGTATCATCAGAGACGCCCTCTTTGGACTTCTTCAGTTGACTGATGGTGTTGGACCGTACTCTCCTCAGCAAGTCCTTGGCCTTGTTACTGAACTGCTTCGCCAGTTTCACCAGATTCTCCCGGTGTTCTCGCGTCACCCTGCCAGACAAATATACGGTTAAACCAACTCAATACATGACTCATTTTAGATCATAATCATTTCCTGAAGAAAAGTCTTGCAGACTTATATTTTTAGGCGAGAGAAAATCTGATTGTCCCGACTATGTTATTAAGACTTTGATAATATGACGCTTATGACAGGCAATCTGTGTTTATGATACATTCTTAAGCCAGAAACAGCTATAATCTGAAACTAAAAAGTTTCACAATCAACAAACTGTTGTTCTTGCCCGAATTTTGATGTAGGTGTAGAAGTTTCCCCATCTTATAATTGGCATTTTGCTGCCAGCCATTTGCAAACAGTCCAAGAGTACTGTCTGTTTACTGCAAACAATGTTCATAATTACTGATTCCGAGCCAATCAAGCCTCCCGCTCTCTTTAGAAATGCAAATGCATGCGACGAGGCTGCGCTGATTACGGGCGAGACGTTCGGCCCCTTCATGCGCGCTGCCAGACAAGCACCTGCTGCTGTAGCTGTTGCGCGGCCTCGTAATCAAAGAGTTTTGTGGTTTGCAGAATGAAGGCCGTGCGGCGAGACTATTTGGCTTGGCAGGGAAGAGGAGCGGCGGTCAGAGATCGAAGACCACTGAGTTTTCTTCTTTGTATCAAATATAATAGCGAGTGTATGAAGCACAGAAGGGAAAACATGAAAAATAGCAATACAAAGTTATCTTAAACTCTAACAGAACAGACAGCAGATACATTTTGAATACATATTTCAGATGTAAAAGAACAGGATATGGTTGAAATGTAAGAAAGAAGAAAAGCAAGCAACCCTTGCTAGAGTGTTCTGGGTGGTTACATACTAAGGAGTTCCTATGCAATTGATAAGGTATTTTTGGGTGGTTGTTAGGGTGTTACTATGCTAGGTGATTGTTGCTAGTGATTGTTTACTGGCCCAATCTGGCCTGATTGTTTAAGTGAAAAAAGGCCCTTCTTCCCCTTGATAGGAAAAAAAGTTAAAACCTCTCCCAGCATGATCAAGCAGATTCTCAGCTGGTCTAGATGGGGATGCACCGATACAAACATTTTTACAGATACCGATAATTCTTTATATTTGAAAGCCGATAAATCTTTCTATATAGTTTTTGAGAGACTAATTACAAAAAAAAACAAAAGTCTCAGCATTAAAAGCCATGTCCCAAACACACAATTATTATGTTCTCATTATAATTTTATGTTTTCCTTTTTTGAAGTGATTCCAATCATATTTCAAGCAATTCAAACCATCATGTTGAACAGTTTGCATCTGAAGAGTCTCAGCTGAAGGAAATAATCCAGTATTTATCGGCTTTAATATTTCGGCCAAAGTTTCTTATCGGGCCGATAACATTAAAAATGAACATTTATCGGCCGATACCGATATGGTGGCCGATATATCGTGCATCCCTAGGTCTAGATGATCTCCCAGTCTGGTCAACTGAAAAGTGAGCAAAACCCCACTAAAATCATAGCAATTGTGAAGCTTGCCTTAAGTTAAAAAGACAAAAGACATTAGCATTGGGAAAATAGCATTGCACAGATTGCATCATGAACTGAAGAGAAATCAAACATAGCTTGTAGAAAGTGATGGTGAGAGTGGTCATGAGGATTCAGGCCCTGGGCGGTAAAACACTCACATGGGAACAGGCACCCTGATGATGGTGCCCTCCACGTCTGGGTTGAGTCCCATGCTGCTGTCTTGCAAGGCCCGAGTGACGGCTGCCGTGGCCTGAGGACAAATCGCACAAACACACACATCAGAGCTAATGACAGCCAGCTGGGCTTGCGGTACCTGCTGCAAACCTTCATGCACCCTTTGCATCTCTCCAGCCCTCATATCTCACTAGACCAGCCCCTTCCAGATCAGTGGAGTCCCCCGACCCCGGGCCCTTTGATCCAGAAGGAGCTGGGCAGCATCTCCCCATGATGGAGCTCCAGAGAGAGGGGTAGAGGGAGGAGTGTGTGGTGTAGGAAGCGCCGCGGGGCACTGTCAGCACCAGATCCCGTGGGATGGAGCTGAGAGGTTGCAGTGCAGGGCATTGACCCACGTGACCCTGTTTCTGCCTGTTCACCTCATAACCTATCACAACTCCTGTGGCCAGACTAGCCTGAGATTACACTCTGAACTTGTGTGCAGGCAGTCTAGTATACATCATGGGGGCCGCCAAGTTTCACGGATAAGGATATAGACTGTTTGGAGTACTAGTGTACTGCATACTGCACAGTATATGATTGAAATATAAAAATAAATAAAATGCTTCATTGGCCAAATTCTGCAAACTTTCTGTGCATCTTTATGCACGTTCATCAGATATCATCTTGTTAGGCTACGTTCACACTGAGTCTATATCCAATTATTTGTGTATCCGATTGGAATCTGATCTGAATTATTGACTGTCCACATTGTGTTTCGCAACTGTTCAGATCCGTTTTGTGTGTCCCATGGTACTCTTTCGTTTTCCGGAATATTTTGGTATACGGCAAAACAATACAGATGTTGTCTTGTTTACAATATGTAGCCGTGCGCTGGACTCCTGCGTCTTCTGAGGCAACGGCAGAAACACACGAGGCTCCGTTATATTGTCATTTTCTGCTCGTCCGTCACTTTGCAACAACACAACCTTGTTTCTGCAGTGATGTTTCCTATAACAACGTCTGACGTTTACGTTTAAATCTGATCTGAGCGGTCAGACTGAAACGGATTTTCAGAAATGTGATTCGAATAGGATTTCAAACCACATGTAGCTCGAAACAGATTTGATTTTTTACCATTCACACTTGATACATCTGATCAGTTTTCAATCGGATATGCACAAAAACTGTTTTTGGACTGACAGTAGATGTAAATGCGCAAAAACTGTTTCCATTGCAGAATTGCATAAAAAACTACGTCACGAGGGTAAAAACTGTTTCCCGATATATGGGAGTTTTTGTGAAATCGTTTCAATTTCAAGTTGCGCAATTTGAGCGGTAATGGAAACGCGGCTAGTGTGAACGTAGCCTTAGAGTTCACACATCCGAGCAAGTGACGTCTGATTAACAAAGAAATGATTCTTATGAACTGATTCTTTTTAATGAGCCATTCATAAAGATTCACAAAACTCACTCCCTCACTGTCATCACACGTCATTTTTATCGGCCTTTAATTTCGTGCAATTTATTTTCTGGTTGTTCGTGCCAATGTGTAAATAATTTACACAACAAAATTCTGTTGTGAATATGTAAGGGAATACTAAAAAACAATCAAATATTTCACAAGAACATTATTAATTATTGTTTAACATTCATAACAAATCCAAGTGTAGAGTGGAATCATCTGTAAAGGAATCTTTACAATCTTCAAAGCATGTTGGAACTATAATCAGCATAACATTTTACCTTTTTGCACACACACACTTTAAAGAAAGCTGTACACACACTCCTCTTATGTTAAATGCCTTTCTTGTGAGGTCTGACTCAGTGACTCAGCCATTGTATGCGTGTGATTCCTCTCTGAACGTCATCCATCATTAATTTCTGGTGGTTCAGAATTTTACGGTAAACCCAGTATTGTTCTGGTTAGGAACTTTAAAAAAAAGCCCAGTTACCCTCTGTACTTGTGATATATATATAAAAAAAGAGGGTTCAAAGTCAGCTTCAGAAACCGTGGGCTAAAAAAAACGCTGCTTTCTTAATGATTCTGGATCCCACACAGGCACACGGAGATCGAAAGCTAATGACTGCTGTCTGCACCACAACACACAACAGCCACTGGGGTTTCTCAACCAGCCTGGACCTTCTCCGGCCCTCTAATGAATGAATGGAAAACAACGCCGTCTTCTCAAAGAGTGTGTAATGGATTAGAACAATCATGAAGCTGTTTGCTTTCGGGCCGGGCCAGTCACCTTTGTGTTGTTTTTTGCAGGCCTGTTAGGTAATGGCCAGTTTTTCCTGACACCCTAAACAGCCGCATCTGGCATTATGGTCATCTGAGCATGAAAACCGACCCCTTAATACTGTGCAGGGTCTTTTTTAGTATTATGATGAAGAGGCAAATCCATTTGCAAAAGGTTAATTATTATATCATTAACATAAGGTGTGACCCCCACACAAGGGAAGTTAAATTTAGTCCTATTTCTGGATTTATTACATTACATGGACAAGTGCGGCATTCAGCAGTCAGATATTTTTGTATAATGACTACTGACAGTAACTGAATATTTCACTCGTTTCATGACAACAAATGCAATGCAATTAATTAACATTGCAATATTCATGGAGCGTTGAAAGGCTAATATGTTGTAATGAACTAATAACAGAAGAATTAAGTCAGATAATCATACATTTATTTAAATTTCAATATATAAATAAATATCTATATATAACCTTCAGGGTGCAACACCCCACTGCTTTGGTTTTGATCATCCTATCAAGGTGTACTTTGTAATAATGGCCGGCTGACTGTACATTATCCCTTACATGTTTTGGCTTGAAGTCTCCCAGGATGGATGACAAAGGTAGATTGGTGGGTTTTAGAGTCACCAGGAAACCAGAGCCTTTGGTATTGAGTAGACATAGGCCAAGAGGAGAAAGCATTAATCTCATTAGGGTTATCTGAACATCACGCAGAAAGAACTCAAATACATCAGCGGAGAGTGTGGTGACGGGAGAAGGAGGAGATGGAAAACAGAAAGACAGCGTCTCAATGTGTGGAGAGGCAAAAAGACACAGAATAGAGAGAGAGATATCACACATTAGCTCAGGTCTGAGTTCCAGAGGGCACTTTGCGGTCATTTCCTGGCCTGACAGCTAACCACAGACTCTTGGCCTACGTTTCAATCGTTCTCCAAGAACAAAGGGCTTCCCCCAACAATCAATCAATTTCTCTGAAACCAGGCTGGAAAGAGTCCATCACACTCAGGTTTCAGTAGGAGAAAGAGTGTGTTTTTGGTGTGTGTGTGTGCTTGACTTTGCATGCAGCAGTGTGAACTGGAAGTTCTGCTAGGAAGCTATCTGTAGTTTGGTTACATACCTCTGGGAAGCCAGTCATGTTGACCACAAGTAGCTGAGGAGACTTCATGGATATCTGGCCCAGCTGGTTGAGGGGAAATTTGCCATCCTTTGTGGTGACTATGATGTGGTCCAGCGCACCTGAACACATTACACAATCCTTTGTTAACCAGTGGTTTTCTCCACAATTATTCAGCGAGCTATTCAACCATTTGCCACTGAAAATATAAGCAAAACACATAGCAATAAACTTGCAATATGCCAGTTAAAACATCGTAAGGAATCACAACACATACTTCCTACTAGATGTAAAACGCATCCAAATCAATCACAACCAATCAGAGAAGATGTGACGTTTGATATACAGTTACTTGCCATGAGATACTGGAGCAATGATCTAGTGAGTCACGACAAAAATGGAAAGCAAGTAACCAACAAGATGTCTTGCAACATCTTCAACTCCCAGGAAATGCGTGTTTCTGAACTGAAAAACTGTTTTTTGTCCATACAATTAAAATAATTGAGGCCCAAACCAACACTGAATCCCATTGTAGATAAAAAACTGAAAATGAGTCTTCAACAAAATATATTCTTTGTCTGTTCCACAGAAGAAAGAATGTAATGTGATACAGTTTTGAGTTTTCTATCCCTTCAAGAAAACCAATGGAATAATTCTGTCTGTCAACTATACATTTGCCTGCATTCTGTATCCTTTCCCAACCCGTCTCAAAAAATGAAAGGTTGCAAAAGAAGAGGCACCTTCGGATGACTGTTGTGACGACACGTCTCGCTCTCCTTGAGGGATGAAAGCACCCACTCCTTTCACTCCAGACAGAAAACCAGAGCATTTCACCAGCATGTCTCATTCCCTCATCTGTCTAACCTCACACAGCTATGTTTCTGTCTCCCGCCCTTTGTCCCCGGTCTTACCTTACTTTATCCCACACTTACGAGAGCCTGGAGAACAGCTGAGACGCACTGCCCTGCACTTTGATCTTTCATGAGAGAACCTGCATGTGCCTTTCTGCTCAAAGAAAACACTTCAGAACTTCAAATTCTCCATATATGTACCATTTTGTCAGCTTGTTGAACAGTAACATCAAAGAAGATCATACTTTGCGAACCAGCTTCATTCCAATTTCAGATGGGTTCAATAGTGCATATGTGACTTTGACCAAACTTCGACCATTATCTTGTCATGAGCAAAGGTATGGAGAGATTTGGCCCTGGAACCCACCTCAGATTGTGTGTGTGCTACCTGGAAGCGTTCACATCTGCTAACGCTTCCGTGAAACATTTTGCTGTTTCCTCCACTAAAAAACCTTGAAGATTAACAGGGAAGTTATTAGCCAAATGGGCTCTTCCTGGTCATGGTACCAATTGTTGCCCTCTCCGTTTCAAGAGCCTATAGGTTAGACAATATTCAGAAGCAAACTGGCTTATGTTAGATTTATTTGCTTGTTGAAGAACCATCATATGATGGCTGTTTGAGCCTCTGCTGGAACCACCAAACTCCTGTCCTTGAGATGAGGTGTTTGGAAAATACAAAGGCTTTTGTGAAGCGATATCCTCTGACAGTAGATTTATCTGGAACAAGAGAATGTACATTTGCGGAGAGCCGAGCACAAGCGGTCTATCCTACAGATGACAGACCGACAGGTCGTAATCCTCGTATATTGTGCCCAGACGCCGGGTCACCACATTAATCCCGCACTCCGCAACCTCCTTCCCTCGGCCAAGGTGATTCTCCTGTCCTTCATAATAAAGTCGCTGCTTAATTCAATCCAGATGATTTGATCATTTGCTTAAAAGAACATCATGCCATCTCACTGACTTTCCATATTTGTTCCATGGAACCAAGTCCGTGCTGGATCAAGGAGAAAGGAGGAAAGGACTGGCAAAGGTCAGGAGGTGAAAGTGAAGAGCATGGACTCCACAACCACAATTCCCAAATGCCCAACTTTTTTGGGTCTTTAGGGATTGGGCTGGAGTGAACGGGGGTCGACCTGGATGTACTTCAGGAAGTAGGATTGCAAACAGGGTGACCCCACCTTGTGGAACAATAGTCAATGCCAGAACATGTGCAAAGGTGGATCGCTGTGCATTGATCCTCATGGGAGGACGAGGTAACACAATACTCTCTTAGCCTTGTGTAACCTGAAGGCCAGTGTCCTGTTGAGTTTGGCTCTAACCCCTAACCAAAACACACACGGAAAAGCTAATAAAGGTGTTCAAATCGCAAAATACAAACAGGTAGTTTTAGTTACATTAGTCGGCAAGACACTGGCCCTTCAGGACTGGAGTTGAAGAGCCCTGATGTAGATGACGTGGGTTAAAGTCAATGACACCAAACACCATAGGATCTTGTGTCTTGTAACTGATCGTGATGCACAAGTTTTATCCAAAGTAGTGCATGTTAGAAAATGTGATCGTCTGGGGGAAGATTCTCAGTGAATAAAGCTTCTTATGGCTTCAGAAGTCATATTATTTCTGTGAATTAATTTAGACGGTCCGATTCAAAACTCTGATTGAATTGTTTGTTTGCTTTGTTATTTAAAAAAAAGGAAGTCTCAATGTGCTATTTCACATATTAAACCTTTAGTTTAGGGTCCAATTCTCACTATTAACTAACTTTAAACTATGGCTTTTGCCTGAAACTCTTAAGGTAGTCTTAAGGTAGTTTAGGTACTGGGTAGGATTAAGGGATGTAGAATATGGTCATGCAAAATAAGGCATTAATATATCCTTTATAAGTAATAAACAGCCAATATAATATGCATGTTAATAAGCGACTAGAATTGGACTCTAAATTAAAGTGTTGCCAATTGTCTCTTTCCCATCTCAACTGAATTTAAATTGCGGTGAAGTTCCTTCAATTAAATTTAAGGAAGTTGAATGCAATCCCAAAAATATGGTATAACAGCACTATAAAAATAGATTTATTATTTTAAGCATAAATTATTACGCATAAACATGTCAACATAAATTATGGTACATCAAATTAATAAATTAAATAATGAATAGAGTCAAACTTTGAAATGAAATATGATGAAATGCTATAGACTAATTTAAAATCTGTTTTCATGTTTTGTTAAGAAGCAAATGTATTCTACATATAAGTAAATAAATTAGTCAAAATTAATTATGTAATTCCTGTGTTGTGTGAAAGTGTAGAACTATCAGTTGCAATTTAGTCAATTCCACGGTCCATGTCATTCTAATTCAAATTCTGTGAAGTCCGGCCAATTCCAGTTCAGTGCTCTCCAAAATATAACTAGTCATATAATAGTCAGAATAGGCACATTTCAGAATTTTTGAATGGCTTTCAATGATCAAAGATGCAGTTCTGTGGTGTAGTAATAACATCCACCAGCAGGGGCAAACGAGTCAAGCATCACAGCATAGGGTTAAAGGGACAGGGTTGCCTTGCGTGTCAGTGTCCTGCTAGGTCCTGACCTGGTGATGTGCGAATGCTGAGGTTGCGGCTGAAATCCTCTTTCAGGGTAGTCAGGACAGCTGCCATGTCTTCCTTCACATCCTCCAGGCTAATAATATCATCCACCAATGCTGCCTTGATGTTCACTTTAGCCGTCTGCCCTTTTGCCTTTGCTAACATATAAAAAAGCAACAAAGAAGAAAGAAACATTAACGTCTTCATCACTGGTGCCTTCAAAAGAAAAGCTGGAGATAGAAATGAAAGATTGTGACCAGCATGCTGGCTGATTGTTTCAGCAATTACAAATGAAAGCAGGATTTGGAGGTCAGAGAGGGAAAAGAGGGGATTTCTCCTCCCTTTATATGGGCTCAAAGCCCACTTGAGTGAAGCTAAACAAGCTCTGCTTTGGAAAACAAATACAACATCCACTCCTACCCCTATGCTGGACGCTCTTTGTTGTGGGGGATGAGTACTAGCCGCAGTCCTGCACTCACCTTTACTCTTCTTTGTGGCATAATGACGGGCATAATTCGGCAGGACCACGGGACGGGGCAGAAAGGGGAGTCTTGAGCAAGTCACCAGCGGGGTCCTCACAACAGAAGGCACAAATCTGCACAAAACTGGCCGCAGGAGGTTCAGATGACTCAATGCCATGTCTGTGGTAGCGATACTAAATCATGGAAAGAAAATTATTTAATGCAAGGATGTTTAGAGCAACTTTACATCAAATACAGATTTTGAGAGCTGTAAAAAAAAAAAAAACGTATTGGCCACTGGCTAAGATTCAAATTGCCACCAGGGGGCGTCTCTAAAATCTAAAAAGTCCAGTACAGAGACATTTACACTTACATTTATTCATTTAGCAGAGGCTTTATCTGACTTTAAACGACTTAGGCTTTAGGCTTTAAACAACTTACAAAAGTGGAATACAACAAGCCAACGAGGCAATACCACAAGAAGTGCTAGCAATAGAAAGCTTCAAACATCATCTACAATAGTACACTACAAGCTAGAACAGGGAGGGATTTAAAGGGATCGTTTACCCACAAATGAAAATTCAGTCATTTACTCACCATCAAGTTGTTTCAAACCTGTATGAGTTTCTTTCTTCTGCTGAACACAAAAGAAGATATTCTGAAGAATGTCAGTAACCAAACAGTTGACGGACCCCATTGACTTCCATTGTATTTTTTTCCCCATATACTGTGGAAGTCAATGGGGTCCGTCAACTGTCTGGTTACCGACATTCTTCAGAATATCTTCTTTTGTGTTCAGCAGAAGAAAGAAATTCACACAGGTTTGAAACAATATGAGGGTGAGTAAATTTTGGGCGAACTATCCCTTTAAGATATGAAAGCAGAGACAACACAGCAGAGACTGGGAAGCACACCAGTTTCATCAAACACAGACACTAACAAACTAAAAAGCATTGCAATAGTTTCTAAAATAGTGTCACTGTCATTTTAGTACAAATACATCTAACAGCAAGTGGGTAAATGACAAATCAAGAGTGTCCAAAAAAGTTAAAATGCATGTGCAAAGTTGAAATTAACTCATTGTATTCATGTTGGTTTTATATAGTAAAAAAAAAATAAAGCATTTTTATTGTCATAGAAAGGTCAAATTATCTGATATTTTAAGAGACTTTATTGACCTTGACAGACAGTTATAAGGGTCTGCAGGAGCAGTCTACATGATATCATTTCCTGTTTTATCACATGACTTTGATTTGGCGAAAAAAGTTTTTCCAATGTTTATAAAATTAACCACTTCACTGCTTATAATATTAATTTTAAAAAGAATTATGCCAAATTACTCAGTTTTTTCCTCAAGAATTCCATCCTTTGAAAAATTAAAACCTTACGTTGTATTAAAACCTAGTATGATTTTAAAGCAAGTGTTCACAAAAATATTAAAATAAAATTTGACCTAGATATTAAAAACAAAATTATCACACGATAAGGTTTATTCAAGTCATTGCATTTATGAATTGTATTTTAAAATATATTTTTTATTTTTTGTTCCCAACAATATTTTAAATATACACATTTAAAATATTATATATAATATAACATAATCCATGTTAAAACTAATTTCAGACATTTTCAGAAGAAATGTGTGTGCAAACGTCACTTTAGCATGTTTTTATCATGTTGTGAGGGCGTTCTGGGTGGTTTCTTAGTTGGCTTAAGTTTAAAAAAAAAAAAATATCCACCCCCAAATTTCTATGATTTTAGTCCCTTGATATGTCTCAGGACTTTCCTTCAATGTAAGTTTATACAATTTCCAACATGTTTATAGTTCACCAGGTGAAAATTGTAAGTCTGATGGCTTAGTAAAGTAATGGCACAACTCCCCTCAAGCCGCAGGATTTGCCGTATCATTCATGTCCGTAGCACAAACAGTGCTGAGTTTAATTCTCAGGGTTAGGGCAGTGGTCCTCAATCCTGGTCCTGGAGGTCCCCCAACACTGTCTCCTTAATCCAACACATCTGATACAACTCATCAGCTCATTAGTGGAGACTCCGAGTCCTGCAATGTGTGTGTTGCTGGTGTTGATTTCCCCCTGTTTGGTAGCATAACTCTTCAACTGGAGGTTGTTTATCAGCGTGGACTGTAACAACAGCGCAGGTGCTCTGGGAAAGAGCTATAGCCTAGCTATACGTCACGGGTTGCTTGCGCCTCCGTCAGTGCTTCTTTGTTATGGCTAGCGTGAGGTATCCCACTAGTCAAAATACAGCCTGGCTTGTGCTTCTCCAAAGGACAGCGATTGAAAAAAAGTTTGGCTGTGTGTTTTTACAGTTGCTGTGATAAAGATAACTCGATGGCACGGGTCTGATAGCAGCCACACACACGCACGAACCGCGATTTTTATCAGCTCTTGATGATGCATGTTGCAGGTTCAATGGGAGTCGCAGCTGTTATGGTTAGATGCTGCTCAAAAAAATGAAAAGCGTGACTCTTCTTGTCGTCCTTAGGAGATGGGAGTTGTCCGACACGGGTGTTTTGGTCCACGGGGTGTGGATGGAGGGTTTAGAGGGGCCGTCAAGCAGAAAACTGTTGCGCAGGTGGTCTGTGGGTTACAGCGCGCCGCCATTTGATTCACACCGGTAGGAATGACAGCGGTTGGCATACCCTCATTGCGTGAGCTCACCTCATGAAAGAAATGTTTACAGTGTGAACCGTTAAAAAGTCCTTACTGTAAAAACTGACACAGTGTAGCATATTGGCTTGTGGTAATGTAAACCCGCGGTAGGATTTCATGATGTATTGGCCACTGCTTTCACACCAGCGTAAAAGAGAGTGTGGCTCGCAATTGATAAAAGCAACTGTATTTCATGGATTTTTTATTTAAAGGCATAGCTCCCCCACCATTTTGTCCATTGAACACATAAGAGATTTTTAGCAAGATAATCATGATGCTCTTTTCCATACAAATTAAATTAATAGTAACCTAGGGTTGTTAAACGGATCTTATTGTGCTTCTTTACATGTGTCTTTAGTGTAATGTTGCTGTTTGAGAATGAAAAGGGTCTGCAAAGTTACAAAGCACAAAGTCTATATACGTGCGCACTGTTTCTGAACTCCCTGAAACGCCCCAATTGCAGTCTTGAGTTTTCTTCCGGGAACAAACACATCACAATATTCCTCATTTAAATAATTCCCGCCCAAGGCATATGTATGAATGAATGAGGCATTTATATAGTGCTTTCATATACTACTGTACACCCAAAGCGCTTTACAATCATATCAGGGAATCTCTCCTCAGCCATCACCATATGCAAAAAAGAGGCCCGCATTAAAAACTGATCGACCAATGAGATTGGCACTTTTGTTCACGTGCCTGGAGCTGCTGAAGTTACAGTACTTGGAGGCGCTCAAGCACAAAACGGTCTTGCCGAGCACACATTGATAGAAGACGACGACGGAGAGGAAGTAATAAACGAAGAAGATGCAACAAGGCAAGATGAATGTACAGTAGAGCTGCTGGTCTCTTTGGTGTCTGAACACAAAGAACTTTATGACAAATGGCACAGCGACTACAAAAATCTCAATAAGAGGGAGTTGTTATGAAGAGGAATTGCAGATCAAATAGGATTCGATGTTTTTTCAATAAGCGGCATCTACTGTCAGGGAGTGAATTTGCACTTTCACTCAGCGCATCGCCAGTGAAAATCGCTAGGGTATGATGAACACAAAGACGCATCGAAAAATTGTATCGAAAAACGCTGGCGATAAGCGCACGCGATAATCGTCCCGGTGTGCACGAGGCTTTAGTAGTGTGTGAAACTTGTGGTTATGGTAAGGGGAGGGACATTTCCCAAACACGCTTCATCAATCACAACACTCTGGTCCAGGCGACCAATCAGAGCACATTGTGCTTTTCAGAAGGAGGGGCTTCACTGAGACAGGAACTAAACGTTTCCTGAAAGCATCGCTAGCAAACTATGGCCGCAAGTTCTGTCATTATCAGCATCGATTCGTTCAACGAGTCGTGATTCCCAAAACCACAGTTCCAACGAACATTCGCAATCAGCATCGCAAAGTTGTGTGGTCTGAACGACAGCTCTGGACCTGTGGTTAGAAACATAGTTTCTTATTTTTATAACATGTGGACTTAATAAATCCTTATCTTGAGCAAAATAAACATTAACTACAATCTATATCTTTGATTTCTAATACATACTAATGTCATTTACATCTTTAAGTTTGTCATGAGATTTAAAGCGCTGTTTTTGAAGAGTGCATCAATAACCAACGTGGTTGAATGAAAAATTTTGTGAAAATATGGTTTCGGGAAACAGTAGTGACTAGCTTGATTTCTTTAGCGATGCATCGTATACTAGTTAAGCAGCGAGTTACAGCGAGTCGTTGTACGTAGAGCCTATATGTATGAGCCTACTGACTTCCAAAACTCAAAAATCTTTGAGTCCCACAGACGAAAGAAATTCATTCAGGTTTAAAAGCAATGAGGTTGATGACAGAATTGGGTTTTTCTTAGCGAAGTATCCCTTTAACCACCTGGTCACCATTCACTTGTATTGTACTAAGAAGAGCAGCATGAACATTCTGCTAAACATCTCCTTGTGTGTTCAACGGACAAAATGAACGTGAATAATTGTGGGTGAATAAAGATGATATTCCTTTTTGATTGAGATATGCCTTTAATTAAAAAGCCTTGAAATACAGTTCCTGCAAAAATGACAAAAATATTACAAAAGGAGTTATTTTAATTATGATATATAGCATGATGTATTCATGTTCTAAAAATATCAATATAAATTATAATTAAAAACAAATGTATCATGTACGGTTTATTCAAGTCATTGTATTTATGAACAGTATTTTAATGTATTTGACATTCTTTTCTTTTTTTTTTTAAAGAAATACATTTTGTTAATAAAAAATAAAATATATATATTTTTTATATTTATAATACAGTAGTCAATATTTAAAGTGGATCAAAACCTTTCGTCAAAGTTACATGAATTTTGAACAATTGTCTTAGGACAAGTTTGATTACCTTTTTTTCATCCACTATGACATGATATATGCCTTTAATTAATATATATCCATACTCTATATAAAACTGGATGAAGAGTGTTAATTTAACAAATGTTATGATTTTAAAAACTTACAAAATGCATTTATTTAAATGTTTCTACTGTATACCCAGTTCAATAAGTTTATTTTCCTATAAAATCTCTAGCTAATTAAATATGATTCTAATTTACATAGTGATGAGAAGTGAGCCATTTATAGTTTATGATTCATCATATATGAGAGGAAAGTGCCTAAAAGGGAACATTTAAAGAACAGAAGACACTGTTAGTAAAAGTGAAATAAATCTGGTAGGGCAACCTAAAACAACCCTTTTACCAATGATATATGAATATCCTATTCTGAAACTAAAAAACAACACATGCTTTACTTTGCCTTCCATTTATGCCCTGTCTGTCATTAATAAGAATGTTTCCAAGCATTACCCAATTAACAAGGAACAAGAATTTTCCATTATTATTTTTTCCAGCACAGACAAACTGTTGATTTTTAAAGCAAGTGTGCATTACCACAGACTGCAGTACATGACAAATGTACTCCAGCATCTGTCAGCTAACGGGGACTGAAGTGAAACACAGCAGAGCCATGATGCTACTAGCTACATTATGAGCAGTGCAGAAATCAACCCCACATATCGCTACAAACTCAAACAGACACAGCGAGTAAAAATACATTAAGCCATTTAGCGTGATAAACAATACAAGTGTAATTCACACATACTTACATTCCTCACGTAGAAAAATGTGTCCTAGCAGGCATGGCTTGCAGTACACTCACTTTTTGACAACATGAGCAACTCAAGGGCACATGTCATCGCATTTTAGTGTTTTGCGTCATCAGAACATGTTGTTAACGTCACTTTATGGCGCCGTTGTTGATGTTAGGGATGCTAAAGCTAACTGGCTGCACTCAATGTTTTTGTCTGACTCGTTCGTGTGGCATATAAACGAGATGAATTTTAGGTTTTGAGGCAGTGCCACCAGATTTTGCACATAGCATATTTAGTTTAGGTTTAGAGAGCAGAGGAGAGGAATACGAGAGCAGGGTGAGTGTTTTGCTAACGTATGTAAACTATTAAGACTGCTTGCTAGTTGTTAGCTCAACAGCCATTGATGTGTATAATTAATTATTTTTCGGCTTTAGTTTATATTGTTTATCAGTATATTTTTTTTATAACAGTAACGTTATCTGTGATTGTTTCTAAACGACAAATGGTTTGTAAAATATCATATTGACGTTATCATGTTCATACTTCATTTTAATTGGCATGGCTAATTTCACACCAAGAGACCTAAACTGTAACTGTTCTGCATGCATCGCGCTCTCAGAGGGTGATTATACGTTTGATATGAAATTAGAGTTTTATGGAAGTGTTCAGTTCAGTTATGTATATTTGAGCTGTTATGTGATATAACGTTAGGTATATAGATAGATGCACAGTCAGATAGATAGATTGATAGATATATAGATAGATAGACACAGATAGATAGATAGATATACACAGATAGATAGATAGATAGATAGATAGACAGACAGACAGACAGACAAACAGACACAGTCTGTTAGCTAGATAGACAGACAGACAGACAGTCAGATAGATAGATAGTTTGACTGATTGATTGATTGACAGTCAGATAGATAGGTAGATAATATATAGATAGAGACAGATAGATATATAGATAGACACAGTCAGATAGATAGATAGATAGATAGACACACACACACACACTTACCTGAACATGACTGAAATAGCTCTCTGACTTTCCTCAGGCCCCTAATGCAGTCTGCCTCGGAGACTGTGGAGAATGCCTCCATCCTGTCAGGTGGCTCGGCACAGGACGGTCATCGGCTCTGGATCGGCAACATTGACCCCAAAATCACAGAGTGAGTGTTTGCCTGCGCAGAAACCCAGTGCTGCACTGCCTCTGAGGCAGACCCGGGTGATTGATTAGCCGAGCGTGTCTTTGTGCTGGAGAATGAGCAGATGACGACAAGCCGTGTTAAAGAGAGCCGCTCGGCCGTGGAGACCTGTTTTGCTGAGGGGCTGCCATCATTTCTCATTCACCTGGCGTGTTTACTTTGTGAACCTGTAGCGGCTGCTCAAGGTGGAGAGGGGGTGGCCGGGTGACACGGAAGGGAAGCGCGAGAGAAATAGCACACGATGCGAGAGCGCCCCTGGAAAATGTACGGCTTGCCCGGGCTGGCGTCTAGACAGGCGTTTCCTTCCCTCTCGCTCCTCTGTTTTTCTTTAAATAACCTGCTTGAATGAAAACAGCCGTGATGCCCACAGGCTGGTGATTGGGAAGATTAATTAGTTCACATGCTGGGAGTGTTTGTAGTAGTGAGTTCCACTTCAGGGTCCTGCAGATGCTGCACACACACACACACACACAGTGGTGAAGTCCTGCTATGTGAGGTCAGCGTTCACCCAAAGGCAGTTTTTTCCTGGGGTTTCCAAGTAAGTGGATAATTGAGAGTAGTAGTTGAGTAGGGAGGTAGAAAGGTACTTTAGGTATTGCACTGTAGCAGCTGTGGAGGGATCACCAGAGAGATTTATGAAGAAACCGAGGAGATGAGGTAAAAGCTTTGAGGGATTCAGTGTGATGGATCAACTGGTTACAGCACAATAACCTTTTGGACAGTTTGGATTTGTTTACACCTGTTTATCAACCTTGTTTGGTGATCCGAACTCATTTTTGATGGCTGATACCAATTTCTTAGAGAGAAGGGTGGCTGTTATTTCAACATTTTAATTTAACTAACATGCATAACAATTGCTGCAATGACAATTAAATTTATTTTACATATTTACTAAATTAGAAATTGAATTGTAAAATGAATCAATATAAAAAGTTGAACTTTATGAATTTATGCTTTACTAACTTCTTGATTCTGTAATCATACTATGGTATTTTTCACAAATAAAGTAATATTTGAAACATAAATAAAAAGAAATTAACTAACCAACAGTCAGTAATCTGGTAACTTTGTGAGTACTGGAAAAATATTTTCTCAAATAAAGACCAGTTAATGCTAATTTTAGTACTCTAATAGAGTAAGCAAAAAGTTCCCGGATGACCTGCTTCCTCCGGGTGAGATTCTGAAGTGTGCGTACGATGGACACTTTACTATCCCATGAGGCCACAGGAGAGCATTTATGAATGACACTGAAGTGACATAACTGACACCGGTAGGTCACATGATGATAACAACATGGTGAATGTATCCAGATTACATTCATACAACACACATTCGTACTATATAGAAATTACTTTTTTAGTGGTCGTAAAGTAATTTCTCATTCAAAATAAGAACCTACCCAAGAGAGTATGTGATTTCGGACGCATCCACTAATTTAAAGGTCAGGCGCTGGCTTTCTTGTCACTGTCAAAATAAGAGTCTTGTTGTTGTCTAAATAAAAGCGGCTTCAGACAATTATAGGCGAAACAGAAAAACTTATCGGCCATTGCTGATAATTTAAAAATTATAAGTTTTAATAAGTAATAAGTATTAACAAGCGATTTTTATTTGTCATTACACTATGCCCTATATACTAGCGTTATATAGGCTAAACTGTTTGTAGAGATAAAACTATTTACATTCGATAATCATGAAAACAAATCTCAGATAACGGTTGACTAGGTAACAATGTGTAATTAGACCAAAGGTTCATTTTGCGCCGGAGTTCTCCTTTAATTATAATAAAAGTTATCTCACAATGCAAAAAATAATTTAGTGGCCTAAAATACAAGCTTTATGTCTTAAAGGTATTGTAGGTAGGATTTAAAAAAAAACTTTTTGCCAAATTTGTTTAAACTTTCTATATATATCAATGCATAATTAAAATGTAAGTACTCTGGAAAAGAGAGTATAAAAATCGAGTGTCTGTAGTCCTCTCAGGGCTGTAATAAACACAGCTACTTATCTCCATTCACTTCCACCCCCTCCATTCTGGGCTCCTTCCAAAACCACGCCCCCAAAACACATGAACGCGCGATGCCGACAGCTCACAGCTGGAGGACGCGCTTACCAGCGCCGAGCGGAGAGGAGCAGTGCATGTAGTGACATCATGTCAGACTCGCATGTAATAAAATACCTAACTTTATCATTATGAATATAAACAACTAACATGGCTGTTAGTACTCACTATCAAGCTAGCATATCGATACTGGTAAAGTTTAAAATATATTGAGTTTGATTCGTTAACGAGCTAGTAACATAAAGCAAAGCTAAAAACAGGTTGCATTGATACACGTTTTCCCATTACAATCAGTTACACTGTGATGAAGGTGAATTTCGTGTAAGATTCATAACATATACGCCGTGTTTTGCATGTAGTTGTGTCTCTTACTAGTCTCTTACCCTCCACCTCGAGTCAAACGAGTGCGCGCATGTGGGCAGCGCATGTAGCAGCGGGGGTGTTGCCATGGTTGCGAGAGAGTGACAGTCGCCTAAGCCAATCCTTTGTTTCGTCCCGGCAGGAAATAATGAGCTGTGTTTAGTGCAGATTAAACTGTCTAGAGTCACTCGATTTTTATACTCTTTTTATCAGAGTACTTACATTTTAATTATGCATTGATATATATAGAAAGTTTAAACAAATTTGGGAAAAAGTTTTTTAGACCAAAAACGACCTACCCTACCTTTAATGCAAAATATGTGTGAAATATGACATTTGTTGACAGTTTTTGTGAGATTTACCCAGTAGTTTTTGGCATTGAAAACAAAAACACAATACGAACACTCCATTTGTCTCTCTTATGTTATATGTAAAAGCAATTATCATCTGTCAGTTTTCTATAAAGTAGCAAGCTAAAGTAACATTTTGGAAAACATAGGAAAAATCAGCTGTGATGCTTAGATTCTGATGTAAGAGTAATTCATTTAAAAAACACTTATTTGTCACTCATTCCAGCTCGCCACTTTACAAACAGCCTTATTTATTTAATATGATTGATCTCAATACATCACCGTTTTGGAAAAGCCTGCGAAGTTCACATTTACAGTTCTGCAAGTAGTCACCAACAAATTTCAGTCGGACAAAAAAGAAAATCATTCTGTTCTTTCAGTGTAAACAGTCTCTTCTGAGTGCTAATCCATCTACCTTACTTGACTGTAAGTTTCACCATCATCATTACATTAATCACAAGCTGCAGCTAGATGGAAAATTACAGTTTCTGGACACATTTGAGCAGTTGCTCAATTCCTCTCGTTTCTTTTCCACTGAAATGTGTTATAAATGTATGATACTGATAGTCAGTGCTTGGGCACCATGACAAGTCACAGTGCTTAAATTGCACAAGTCTCATACTTTCCACCTGTTAAATCAGCCCTGCTCCAAATCTCTGTCTAGGGTGTGTCTCAATCCGCTAGTGAGCGAAGTCGATGTACACTTCCAGAGGAATCGGCCACTTCTAGAGCTGTCTCTTTCTCATAATCATTCTAAAACTGGAAACTTACTTATTAGTGTCCTGATATCAAGAATTCCCGATTATAGGGAACTGGGAAGTGATATGAGACTAGCCAATAACTGTATCTGTATTCGGATAAATCCGGAAGTGGGCGTGGCTTTAAATGGAAGTTTCTTGAAATGTAATTCTGTTCACTTCATAGTTTTTATTTAACATGTATGCCTCATATAGCTCATAAACCAATTTTGTTTAAATTATAATTATACAAATTGTTGAAATAATCTAGTGCCAAACAATAATACTAAATGTTAAATTGTTTTTTTTCCAGATGAACTGTGTGTACAGAGTAATGTCAGGATCATCCACAACCTCAAATAATCACTGTAACTTTAATCACTGGTGGAAGAGTGACCTTTGACCCGACGCATGACGTATTGATGAATGCGGAAGCGCAGAGGATAGAGCAAAACAAAACACCAGTCACGTATTAGAAGTCTAAAATGAGAATTTCGATATAAGAGAAGATGAGCTTGAGTTTGTTGCCCGGCCTTGTTTAGTTTGAACCGTGAGAGGCGTAACATTGCTGCCTATGGCTGGTTCAGAAACCCTCTCTTATTTCATCAAAAATATCTTATGGGTTTGGAACGACATGAGGGCGAGTAATTAATGACAGAAATTTCATTTTTGGGTGAACTAACCCTTTAAACCTGTAGTTTGAGTGACATTCCTATGGCAGGTGCTGAAGATTGATGACCCATAATAAGGGCAGTGATGACAACATTTCTGCGCATTTCCATCTAATGAAAACATCCGTCAACATTTACAGAGCTCCACCCCATCATGCATGCACAAACATACAAACTCTTTCTTTCAGGGTTCGTTTCCCACAGTTAAGGCCTGTAGTGTGGCGGACAAATTCACACAAAGCAGGGGCTGCTGTCGTAATAACAGGCTGACATATTGACCTGTCCATGCTCCACTGGGGCCCATTTAGGGCCGGTGATGGATCTACCATGTGCCGCAGGTTGTTTGTGCTTTTTGGAGCTCTGCTTTGCATTGTCCGTTATTACGGCAGCAAAGAACAGCAGGCCCTATCCGATGGGACGGCCTAGGAGGAAAACGGCATTGGCCTTAGACCACACCCTCCAATCATCTGAAATAGACACGTGTCTGTTGGAATCGCTCCTTGACCTTGATATCCATGCTGTTTTCTTGATTCTGCGCAGCGATACTGAAACGAGAGACGTTGCAGGTGGGTGGGCAGAGTTTCGACGACTTTGGCCCAAACAGATGACATGCTTGGCTTATGTCAACACTTTCACAAAATACTCCAAGCTCCTTAGACGGACCCCTTCTTCCTGCCCACAGCACATTTTATTGCCCTCTGGGGACGTGCATTGTGGTCTGAAAAAAAATCTGCAGGTTGTCTCTTTGAGTCGGGCCACTATCAACTCTTCAATCTGCAGCAAGTCAGGAAGATCCCGTGGCCCAAGCCTGAGAGGGTGGTGGCTGGGAAAGTGCGAAATACTACTTGGAGAAAAGCTCCTGGGAGAGGAGGGGAAAACATTAATACCGAAGCCGGGACCCCCAGTTCTATCTGCGTTCCTACCTTTCCAGGACTAAAAATAACCTCAACCAACTGAAACAACAAAGAAATCCCAGGCATCTCCTTGTCTCGGTTTAGGAGGCAACTCCCAGACCACTCTGGCTGTCATGCTAGAAGCTAGTAGTTCCACAAATGCATTGTTGTTTATCCTGAGCGCGTCTTTTGCACGTTCCTGACACTCAGTTGGGTAGCTTTCCCAGCCTTTGCTCAGCTGTAGGAAATGCTTGGATGCCTTCCTGAGTTGCATTACTGAATCTCTAGAATTTGGTTTAGGTGATGCCCGTGTGATGCCACATTCATCACGCTACGTCAAGATGAATAATTGGAGACAATGTCAACACTAGTGACAAGATAATTCATATTTACTAGAGCAGGATAGGCAACATCGATCCTGGAGTGCCGCTGTCCTGCAGAGTTTAGCTCCAACCCTGATATAAACTCGCCTGCCTTTAAAAGCATTAGTAATCCTGAAGACATTGATTAGCTTGCTCAGGTGTGTTTGATTAGGGTTGGAACTAAACTCTGCAGGACAGCGGCACTCCAGGATCGACGTTGCCTATCCCTGTACTAGAGTGTAAATGACAAGTAAGAGCAGCCAAGATAAAGACTTAGGCTGTGTCCGAAATCTCCACTCAAACCACTACTCCCTAACCCCTATGTAGGGGGTAGGGAGTAGAGCACTATATAGTGAGCTCACCAGCATAATAGAAACACCACTTTCGGACACTACTCGATCGTCTCTCGGCGCCGTTAAACGCGCCATCATCTGTCAGCTGGTGCCGAGCCAGCTCTGGGCTAAATAGATTTTTTTTTTTATAAATACATTACATTATATTGAGCTTATTTCTCCAAAATTGTAAAATTAAAAGTCATTTCTGTCCGTTTCTGTTATAATGCGTTACTCCACACATGATTATAACTTATAAACATAAATAAAATTAATACACATATTTCATATATTTTCATTTTCGCGCCACACAGTTTTCTCTTGCCTGTCGACATTAGGGAAAAAAAAACAGATCTACGTTATCAAATATCTTGCTCATAATACTCTTAATAAAACAGCTTTTAGACTCTGTGGAGATGCCACTCAATATTAATCTTTTTTGTTTGTTTGTTCTCGTGATTCAGAAGATTTTGCGGATTGGCAAAAGAAACAGGATTTCTAGACACAGAAAACGACGTGCTGTTCTTGCTACGCTAGCGAGACGTCGTCAAATTGTAAGTTAAAGATGAAGATGATGCTGATAGGTCTTTTACGATCAGCGCAATGCATGATGGTATGTAGGGCTTGGGTTAGTGACCATCGGTTGTACACTACTTTTCAAAATGCATTCTGGGATACATTGAGTGGACTATATAGGGTATAATAATCATCACTATACATTCGGACAGCACTACAAAATGGCGAGCTCACTATATAGTGAGTAGTGGGAGATTTCGGATACAGACTTACTGAACTTGACACAATATCGTGTGATATTATTTCCTGCCCCCCCCCCCCCCCCTCATGTTCCTGCACACTGGTTGCACCAAGGATTTAAAAATGTATAATATATCTATATTTTAAAAACTGCCTTTTAAAAAAAGAGGCAAAACTTAATGTTTTCTTTTTAAGAATTGCATCCTTTTAATGAGGCTTTTCTTCTTCACCCGGATATTTTTTAGGGCATAAAGTTAAAAAAAAAAACATTTTTTTAATGTGCTTTAGAATCAAATATTTGATCTTGACATAAAAATTATCATCATGTCATTGACTGTTGATATTGCGTTCTTTAAAAGTGGTTTTGCCAACATACTAAAAAAACATTGGGTGCAAATAGAGTTGTTCATGCAGCGTCAAGTCACATTAAACGTTAACGGTTTGGATGACGTACAGGTGAACATGCTGAAGCAAAGGTACTTGCAAATGTTCGGTCTTATGCTAGACTGCTCTTGAATGCTGTGGACATGGTTGTTTGAAGAGGCCTATTTATACTCTCTCTTTGTTTGAATAGCACAGGTTCAGCGTGAAGTTCTCTTGGAAAGAAATTCATTAATCCTGTTTTACAAGCTCTTTATACTTGTACTCATAGCTGCATCAAAAAATTGACCAGTTGCTTTTGAAAATTGACCAGTGTGATTACAGACGTGTTTATCTAGTGAAAGTCAATGGGGTCCAAAACACAAATTTAATCAGTAAGTGTTTTTTGGCAATAATAAGGTGCTTAAGGCGAACCGTAGTCATTTCCCATGTCTTCTATTGGCTATTACCGTACAGCAGGTTATAGAAGCTGCACTCGTCGTAATTGTTTGTCTTAAATTAAACTCCTGAGGGAATTCAGTCTTCCGCTTTTTTATATCCTCATTGTCCCCCTGCTGTATCCTTTGTATTGTGTGAATAAAAGATTTACGCCAGCTAAAAAGGTGTAAAGCGACCTGTCATTCTGATCAAGCCTTGCTTACAAAGAATTATGATTCCATGACATGCATTATTCCCTTGTGGCTTTAATAATGGTTATCACTCATTTTTTTATTCTCGGTCAGTACAGTTATTTGTGCCATTTGCTAAAGGAAGCGTCATGAATACAATTGCTCGTGAATCCATTGTCCTTGAAAATCTCATCGTGAGTGCTGAACTCCTATTCTTTGGAGGTATTTTGCAAAAGGCAAATGGACTTCAAAGTAAAAATACCTCACTCTGTGTTCCTGCAGGTACCACCTAGTGAAGCTCCTGGAGAAGTTTGGCAAAGTCAAGCAGTTTGACTTCCTGTTCCATAAATCAGGTCCTCTGGAGGGCCAGCCAAGAGGATACTGCTTCGTCAACTTCCACACCAAAGAGGTTCTTCTCGTTCTTCTTTACAACATCTAATTAACAACCCAAAATACCAAAGGAAGTGTCAGTTCTGATCTAGAAATGATATGCACGTTTTTAAGAGGCACCCAGACAGCTGATGAGATAAAGAGTGTAATATGAGGCAGTCCCAAGGGTGTTGTTGAAGGGGAAATGTGTGTTTATAGATCTCATTCACACCCTTCATGAGAGCTTGGAAAGCTAGTGATCCATCATCAGCCATTATTGTTCCCTATCATTACGCCATGCTTCCAGCAACAGCCGAAAGTAGCAAACAAACACACACACAGGAAGGTTTGGAATCCAGAGACTTCGGGAGAGGCGATCTTTGAGAGAGGGTTTCAAATGTAGATGGATGATCAGGAGGGAAATAGTGACGTGTATAGATGCATGCATGATTGTGATCATCATAAAAGCATAAAATGTGTTTTCTGTCCATCACAGGAGGCTGAACGGGCTATTCAGTGTCTGAATGGAAAATTGGCACTTTCTAAGAAGTTAGTGGTGCGTTGGGCTCATGCTCAGGTAAAGGTGAGTAAGTATCACAAATAGCAATTACTGTTTTACTAATTACTCGTAGGTTAGTGGTTTGTTAAAATCAATTTTCAAAGCGATCAGACTCTCGATTTTTGCCTGACAGATGATAAAAAAGGACAAAATCCAATAGACTTATATTGAAGGAAGGCCATATCTAGAAGCCAGAATATCATGGGCATTGTTCAGACTACAGATCTTTTGTTTTCTGACATTTGAATGACTGACGCTGATGTCTTAGAGAGCAGGGTGGATGATGTAAAGCGTGTAAATATACCACACTATTTCATTTAAATAAAGTAAATAACACTTAACATTGCTGAAATAAAATGAACATTCTTTAATATAATATTTGCTAAATTAGTTTGAGCTTTGTTTATTTGAGCTTGATTTAAAAAATAAATTGAAAATAAGATATAGATAGATGGTTATTTAGATAACTTCTTGATTCTGATTTGTAATCCTACTTTAGTATCTGTTTTTTTCACAAATAAATAAATTGTTAAAAATATTCACTTCCATTTAAAAGTTTAGTGAGAAGTTTAAAAGTTGAGTTATTCACTTCCATTTGAAAGTAAGACGTCCCTTATGCTCATTAAAGCTGCATTTATTTGATCAAAATACAGTAAAAATTACAATTCACAACTTTAAAAAAAAAAATTAATCGTAAAGCTGAATTTTCAGCATCATTACTCCAGTCTTCAGTCACATGATCCTTCAGAAATCATTCTGAAAATGCTGATTTGATGCACAAAAACATTTTACATTATTATTATAAATGTTGAAAAAGAAATAATTTTAAAAGAATCGTATTTTACAGCAGAAGACCTACATTACCATGATGCTGTACAGAAATATAATATGCATATTTTGCATTAAACTTAAAAACATATTGTTTATATATATATATAAACATTTGTACATGAAAATTTTATATTTCTCCGTAATTTTTAATTCGATAATGCTGTTGCAATGCTTCATGGGGTTGTAGTTTTTCCCTCACTAAAGCCGTTAAGTACAGTCTTTCGAAAACTTTTGTACTGTTGTGATTCACCTCGTAGCTGATATGTCTTGGTTCATGGCATAACTCTTTAACAAAGACTTTTTTTAATCCCTATGGGAAAAATGAATGAAAAAAATACTTCCGGAACCAGCACCGCTGACAAAAGGGGGCAGGAACTGTTGAACCCTATTGAACTTCGACGGTGGTTGATGACGTATGAGCACACAAGACACGAGATCGCTTAAGAACGCATATTCAGAAATGGCCTCAAATGATCTTTAGTCACTTTTGATCAATTTAATGTGTCCTTGCTGAACAACAGTGTTAATTACTTAGGGACTTTTGAAGTGTAGTGTATGAATAAAAAAGATAGTAAAAGGATGACTAACAGTACTCAGCACTGGAAGCGCATTTTTTCAAATAAATACCTTCCCACCAGTCATTTCTCATTTTGTGGTATTCCTTGCTTGACTGTGGTACTACACTGTGACAGCGGCAACAACCATAGCTCAGGCCAACGTTTCCCAGTTTTTTGTGTTCGAGTTTGAATACTGCACTCATGAAAAGCATAATTAATGGCACATCATCCATTGCTAAAGTCTCACGCATGGTGAACCTAAACAGGTTAGCATATAACGTGCAGTTGGAGCAGTCAGTCTAGAAAAGTGTGGACAGTTCTGCATGTGCACCACACTCACATTTTTTCATCAGAAAGCGTACATTTCTAGTCTGTACTGTAACTTCAGTCAATCCATGACATTCATTTATGCTTCTATAGTTGTTTTATGGAATATCAGGATGCTGCTACTTCAAAACAGTCCATAAAGATCATGCATCATCACACCTATAGTTAAGCTATAGAGAGGGGCTCCACAGGCTTCCCTGCTCCTTAACAATAGGCAGCTGCCGCTGGGAGTGAGGAAATCCTGTATGGTTGAGAATCCCGCCCCTCTGGCCCTCCCCGTCTGAGGGGAAAGGGACACCAGGCCGGGGTCAAGGTCAACAGTGCAGGGTTGTTGACAACAAGTAGCAGCAGGCAGCTCTGGTTCCAGGTCCCCCTGACCACTGCCCGATCTCACCCACAGGTCTCAGAGTGTGTGTGTGTGTGTGTGTGTGTGTGTGTGTGTGTGTGTGTGTGTGTGTGTGTGTGTGTGTGTGTGTGTGTGTATCAGCTGTGCGCTTCGAAGCCCCAGGGTTCACTGGAGCTGTCGAATCATGTGGTGTATATATGGTTTGCAGTTGTTTGGGTGGAGTGTAGCGATCGAAAGGAAAATAAACAAAAGGGAAATTTGTAACTTAATGTAATGTATAGATTCAGAAACAGACTGTAGAACATTGCTTTATGGTTTTCGGTATTTGAAAGATGTGATTTTACAAGAGAAGAAATCCAAGTTTACTTTGAATCATGTTCCATTATTCATTATTATTTTATTTCATTATTTTACACAAGATTTTTCTGCTAAAGTAACCAAGGCTGTGCCAGCAATAAAAAACATAATTTGTAAATTTTTTAGAAGAAACTATGCTTACCCGACCCGTGCAACCTTCTTGTGTACAGTCACGAATGGGAGGAGGACATGGATTACTCAAAAGACTATATATTCATTTATTTTTAAAAAAAAATTTTAAAGGAAAAATTATTATAATTGGTGTTTTTGCCCTGCTAACAAAGGTCATGCAAGTTCATCCTTTTTTTAACAAAAAAAAAAATGAAAAGCTAAAGAACATATGCAGTTTACAGTGTGTTGTTGTAAATAAAAATATTTTGTTGTTTAAAAAAAAATTGCATCTGAAAAAATATAAAGCTGAAATAAAGTACAGGAAATGTATGGTTATTCACAGCAGTTATTCAGTAAAAAATAAATGAATTAAACCTAAATTAATAAATTGTAAAAAGTGTTTAAAAAAAATACCTGTGCTCAGGTATTCCTACTTTCAAAGAGGGGTGATATTGATATATTTGATCATTTGGTCCCTAGATGTGGTCATTCAATGAAAGTCCCATGTTTTTTTCCACCTGTTTTATCGTCCACCGGGTCTGATTGCTTTGAAAAGTAATAGCACCGCTCAAAAGGAACATTTTAAACTATCATTTATTAAGCATGTACAGTAGTTACGTGCCAAAGTTTACTTTGGGACAGCAAGCACTTCTAATAATATCAAGATGAAGATCCAACAAATTGATCCCAACAGATCAAATTCCAATCCTTAAAAGAAATAAAAAGTCCCAGCCCACACCATTTGCCAGTTAATCAGGTTAACTTAATAAACGCGTCACATTTTGGAAGTTAAAGGCATTGCAAAAGCAATTTCACATTGTCCTTTTTTGTGCTTTAATACCGTGTGGAATCCAAAGATTTTTTGTTTGTTTTCATTTCAATAACTTCTAAATATGTGTCATCATCTCCAATTTGAAAGCATTTTCTAATCACTCTTTGTTTTTATTCCCCACAGATTCCCATGAGCTGCTATCATCCTCATGATCGCAAGGGTGGTTGGAGGGACATTTTTGAGTGGAATGAATGTTTATGACGTTGCGTAGCCCAACTTTTCGCACACTGTTCCATGAGAGCATAGGACTAATAAGCAGCCAGCTCTCTTTCTCTGCTCTCTAATGCAACCAAATGTGTTTAAATGAAACAACCCATTTTGTCTCAGTGTCTCGTGTACAAACTGTCTTATATCCATCCTGGTGTGTGTTTGTTGGCTTTCAGAAGTTCGAACCCTTCAGAGGAGACAAAAATGTGCCGGCCAGTTTAGATCCCTCGTCCAGCGAAGCAGAGGAGATGCCAACCACACTGAGGTTTGGGACATTACCTCTCAGCTTCCTTTCATTTTCCCTCTTTTTCCTTCAGATTCCCTCCTGTTTTTGTTTTTGTTCTCATCTACTCTTTCCAAATAGCCTCAAATTGACTTAAGTGACCCATTTGGACTGGATAAGAAGGTTTCCTTTTCTATTTCCTCTGCTGTTTAAAGTGTTAATGCAAAGATTCGTGCCATTGAAGCCAAGCTGCAGATGATGGAAGAAAACCCGGATGACTATTCCGGACCCTCTGCGTACATCTACAACAAGCCCCCCGATAACAGAGACAAGAGGTCCCAGCCCTACCGCAAGCAGTTTCGCAAATTCAGGAGATGACCTCTTCAACAACTGGCCAAGTGTCTCTTCACCCAACACGAACAGACTGAGAGATGTGCGCTGATGAGCTGTTCTTGTGTCTTGGCCAGCGTGAGACTGTGATACGTCATGAGAAGAGCGAGTCCAACACCTTTGATTTGTAGTGCTGTTCTGTTTCTCGGCCAGCGGAGGAGTATTTTTACTGAAAGACCGGCTGATAGAAGCAGAATCTAACCACAAAATTCTAGTGAATTTCGTTTTTTTGATATTGATATTACCCAACTAATTTCAGTTTAAAGGGATTTATCAGTCAAAAGATCAATATTTTGTCATCATTTACTCATTTATACTCACTCTCATATCAGTTCAAACCTGTAAGAGGATTTTTTTTGATAAATGACTGATTTTTTTTTTATAAAAATGAAAGTGAATGGGGTCCAATGTTGTTTGAACCCCAATATTCTTCAAAATATACTATTTTGTCGTACAGGTTTGAAACATCATGAGGGTTAATAAATCATGACAACTTTCATTTTTGGCTGAATTATCCCTTTAAGAGTTTTTGTACCTTTTCAATTTACATCCCTTCCTTGATATTCTTCCAGAATATAGTGTTTTTGTGTGTTTTTCTTAATCCACGAAGTAAACTGCCCCATGTGCTGCTTGCGAACGTTGTTGTGAGTCTTATGATCCAAAATCTACATACAAATCAGACTTTACCATTCTTTGTTACCCTGTTGGAGTCCTATATCAAGGAAGCACAATATTCTGCATTGTTTATTTAACTATTATATCTTGCATTTTTAAGTCTAAAGAGATAAGGGCTTTTATCACATGACCTGGAGTGGGGCACCACAACAGGACAGTTTGGTTCCAGTGTAAATATCCAGGTATTTTGATAGATTTCGCTTCTGTTGTGTTCAAAAATAAAAGAAATGGTCCTTGAGATGTTCAAACTGGATTCTTGTGCTTTCACTTAAAGTGGACGTGTGCGTATTTAAATTACAGTAAGATCTTGCTGTGTTGCTTTTGCGTTGATTTGAGCTGTCTGTAATGATCGATAATATAGTGGATTTTTTTCTATCACCGTTTTCTTAATACATTAATTAAACTGCGACCGTTTTCAATTACGAACAGGCCTAGTGAGTATATACTACGGTAGTTAATTTCTTGCCTTAAGTAGGATTCAATTAATTAAATGTCAATTTAACCCTAAAATATTTTGTTTTCTAAATTAAAACCGGGTTTGAATTCGAATTAACATGAGTTATTAGCGGTCTTTGCGAATTTAACCCAATAAAAGAGGTCTTTTAGTCTGCTTTTTGTTTTATTTGTTTATCATTTATTCTTAAATTACTGTGTTTATTTATTTTTCGACACTATAATTTTTCCTGCGTGATAAAATAAATCGGTCACATCGACTAACGAGCCAAGTTTCCGCCGTGTAATCTGTCGATTAATATGATGTTAAAGGGCGCGAGGTCACGTCAATATTATTCCTCTTTCATTCGAATACATTTCCAAACCAAGAACAATCAGTTCAAATACAAATGAAAGAGAGTAATAGTTGGGTTATGCATTCAACCTGAACGCTTTCCTTTACAATCTCTTAAGCCGCGTTTCCACCGCAGGAACTTTACCCAGGAACTAGGAACTTTGGCCTGGTACTCGGTGTGTTTACACCGCAGGAACCAGGGTCTAAATGAAGTTCCGGGTAGATATTTCCCCCTCCGAAAGTCCCTGCTCGCGAGGTAGTACTTTTTCAAAGTTCAGGAACTTTCGCGGGTGGGGCTTGTGCGCTGAACATGCTGATTGGTTGTGTTCACGCCGCATTATGATTGGATAACTCCGCGCAGCATTTTATTTTAACCGGAATTTTTAGAATCTATTGCAGTTCGTGGCTTCATGCAGTAATGAAGTTCCATGCAGTAAGAGTTGTCTGTCTGCAAATATGGAATTTAATAAAAATAAAAAAGGCAGCTGGACCGACGACGAGATTCAGGCTTTATTAAGCGTATTTGCGGAAGAGAAATTTTCTGCGCGTTCGTCCCAGCCTTCTCACGGTCAATGTCCGCAATAGCTGATAACATACGCTGTCTAATTTTAGATCTAACGTTAGCATTACGAGCTTTCTGAACACGCTTTAGTATCAGTGCTCGTCTCTTTTCTGCCGTTTTGTTAATTACCTGGTTAGTAAACCAATACATCTCAAACAACTGCAGCACAGTGTGAATCTCTTCCATATTTATTATAAATGTGGCGCTCAAAACTGATTACTGTCTTTTACAGTCTACTGTCCGTCACAAGCAAGCAATGAGCAGTCGCGCGCAGTTTACCCGGTACTTTAGACCGCGATGTAAACGCAGAAAGCTACCGGTCTGGGGCAAAAAAAGTTCCTGGGAAAAAAGTTCCTGGGACAAATTGTTCCGGGCAATTGCGGTGGAAACGCGGCTTTTCATGCAACCCTTCATTTTAACAATAAGCTGCAAACCTGAATATATCGAGTGATCTATTTCTAATGCAACTGTTGCAGAGAGAAAGCTCTACGCCGCTCTATCTGAATATCTGATGGTTATGTATTTTCCTCTCTGTTTCTCCCCACACAATAATAGCCTGTTTCAGATTAGGCAAAGGTTTTTTTTGTTGTTTTTTTATCTCGCATGCCCATTTTAAACCAATTCAAGGACAGATGCCATTGAATGCAATGTTTGAGATCGAGTCAGCTGTAGTAAAATATGGTGATTAGATTTTGTAAAGTTTGTTTTTTAAATATGCTTAACGATACATATCTAACTACATATCACTAACACTTTTGCTGCAATAGAAAAAGACAGATTAAGACACCCTATTGCTTGAGTGGACTTTTAAAATAAAAAAATAAAAACAATATTATAAATAAACAATTACGTTTGGACATTGCATTGCATTACGCGAATAGATGAACGGCATCAGAAAAAAAGTATTTTTTTAGTGTCACAAAAGCTTGCAATGCAACTATTATTCAATTAACAAATACAACCAAAATATTAATTTACAGCATTCTGGTGTTTAAAAAGAGAAAATGGTTCAAATAATGCTTTTAATTAGCCTACTTTTTAAAAGTAAGAATAATTCATTTTTGGTAGGTATATTTTATGTTCTATAAACTGGAAGATCATGCATATTTAATAGGTCAATTTATGAATCAAATGTATAGGCTAATATACAAAAAATCTTACAATTATTTTAAATTGAACAAACCTTTTTATTTTTTGTAATTAAATGTTAAATACACTCGATACCCATAACAGCCCAGTTAAATATTGACTTAGAAGCCCAGTATTGTTTTTTTTTATCGCTGATTTGTCAGACAATTAAAGCCCAAACTGCATCACAAAATGTCGCTCCACACTCAGGCCACATCTCTTCCCTCCCCTCTGATCTGTAAACTTTCAGAAGGTAGGCTGTGCTCTGACTGCCTATGAGGAGAGCAGGAGCAAAACCTGCCAGCCCCTCAATTTTCTCCACTTCCTGTACTCAAGCAACTGCATCCCAAAAGAGGGAAAAAGTAGGAAATATCCTGCAAACGGTTCTAAATAAGGCGTCCCGACGAACCGCTCGCGCTCGGCGCGTCTGCTCCCGGTTTACTGACTATCACGAATGTGAAGACTTCTTTTACACGGTTTTTCTTACTGATTATTGATCGTTATGGTCGTTATTGATTGACTATACGAGAGGAAACGGCGATTAGGGTTCAAATTAGACCGACTTTTACCGGACAGGGCGCATGGGATAAGGAATATTTAACAACAACAAAAAAATCCCGCTTGAAGCCATATCTAAAGAAGGTTAAACCGTCAAATGTATTGGAAAAATGAGGCTTTGGCCCCTCTATCAGAGGGAAATCAGTTTCTATCCGAAGGAATTCCCTCAAAACAGGTAAGACATTTACACTGTAGCCTAAAACATTATATGATCAATAAGTTATGACAACAAATGTTTTTGCATTGCTTTTACTCGTCAAAATAAGTTAAGAAATGTTCTACTTTTTTATAAGTTGTACAAGATTCAACTTAAGTCAGTTTAATGCAATTTAAGTTGAAATGACTTAAACATTCACGTTGATTGTACTTTAAAAAAATGAAGGCAGCAAATTTGTTTAATCTTATTCAAGTGCATGTGATAATGCAGTTATGTCTGTTGTTATCCGTCAAATTGCATGGAAAGAAAAGGGACTGTGTAGCATCATCTTCTGCAGCCTGCAACATCTTCACCTTAAAGTGATGTCATGAGAATCAGGATCTATTCTGAATAGTGTGATTTGCGGTCCATCCTCTTCACATGCCAAGTCTGCAGAGGAAAAATTAGATTTTAATTACTGCCATTAAAAATCAAATTTGCAATTCTTTGGGTGGCCCGTTGCTTTCTCTGATTGGCAGTTGAAATTGACACTCTGGGGTCCTCTTATCGCGAGCATTTCAAGCTATTTGTAATTGCAGGTAGTTTATTTTTTCAGCTCCCTGGATTGCGTGGAAATACGATTATGGGAAGAGGCACGGGTTAAGTGTGGGGAAAAAATCAATCCAAATTTAAATCGCTTCATTAAAACAGGGGCTTTTTGTCGCGAGGCTCTCAATGCACAGTTAAAAGCGGTTTTTATTGTTTTGGACGCATATATAGAGCAGGGAACATGCCTGACGTGGAGCACTGTGGCTTGCCTGTGTTGTAGGTGATCTCTCCAGACTCGCACAGCACACCGGGAGCCTCGCGCTGCGTGGACGCGCAACACGGACACGCGATGGTGAGCGCGCGGAGCGATCGTGCTCCTTTATTGGGTCTCTGCTAGATCGGTGCGTTGAGCTTTTGCAGAAAAAGGCCTTCAGATAGAATGCAAAAGTCTTTACTGATTTAATGCATTTTTGTGTGTTTGTGTGAGTGTGTTCTTGGATTATTTCAGTTTTGTAAACAACTTTTGCGCTTAGGAAAGCTTTTTAAATGCCAATCAATTCCCCCCATCGTCTTTATATCTATCATTTTATGTTTACACGAGCATTTTAGACTTTCCTACTCAATGAGTTTGAAAAGTTTCGATTTCCTTCATACTACTTCAGTTCGAATTGTCCGGAGAGGGTCAGCAAATCACTGCATGCTGACTTGATTTTTTTACGTTTTCAGGTTGAATTATTTTGCTCAGAATATTCCTGTCAACTAGCTAAATAAACATCATTCACGTGAGAGTGAGATATCTATTGCTCTATTTTCACTGGCAGTCACAGTCTGACGGAGAATCTCACAGATCTAATATGGAGAAAGAGGACACGCGCTCTTCGCCCAGTCCTCCGTCGACTCCGTCCATCTGCTCGCCCCCGTCCAGCGCCTCGTCCGTGCCGTCCACCGGGAAGAACGTGTGCGCGAGCTGCGGGCTCGAGATCCTCGACCGATATCTGCTCAAGGTACGGGCGCGTGACTGCGTGTGTGTGAGTGTGTGTGTGTGTCGTCTCGTGTGACGAGTCAACTGTTTTGATTTGAGTCTCTGACTGACTTTTGTAAAAACGTTTGCAAAAAACATTATGTAGGTTGAAATTATTTAGTAGGCTAAAAAATTGTTGCTTGCCTTCATTATTATTTTTAGATGACTGTCTAGCTTTGACCCTCATTATGATATGATATGATACACCGCTGCAAATTTAGTATCGAATATAGGCTATAAGCTACTTTACCATTACTTTAACATTTGTGATTTTCCGTAGGCTAATATTATGAAAACTGATTCTAACCCGAATTATGATAAAAACGCTTTAGTGAAAAATGGCTAGTCCTACAATGTGTGTGTGTGTTTTGTTTTTGTTGATAGGATCAAATTTATCACAAGCAGAAACGTTTATCATATTTCTGAACAATGCATTGTCTACTTTGATATAACAGATTGGTTAAAGTTTCTGTAATATCTGCCTATATTGTGTTTTAGTTGGGTCAGAGGAACATGTTAAAATAATATGAAGGGGGAAAGAGGTTAATTTGAAATAATAATAATAATAACAATAATTATTATTTTTATTATTACACATAGGCTAGCCTACATTATATATAAATAGGCTAGTAAAGTCAGTCTCAGCAAATCGTGAAGGTAAACATATTGCGAATATTTGTTTAATAGGCCTATGGATTTAGATTTTTCCTGCTATTTGCTGTTTTTTTTACGAATAATAGTTGGCTGCAAACATTTATAGCCTTGTTTTTTTTTGTAAAGATGTTGAGAGTATCGTCGCGTGCACGCGCTCTCGGCTGCTTGTTTTTCAGGAAGTGCGTGTGTTGCGCGCGAGGATCTTTAGAGCTCGATCTGTCTGCGTTTGTTTTGCTTTTTCTGTGGAAACTAATAAAACAACCCGTGTGAGTTTATTACAGTTTAGTCAGAATTAACCATCTTTATAGACGCCTTTTTAAGTTTTCCCCTTTCTCAGAGTGAAAATGCATCAAACAAGTTAAAAATGTAAAACCTTCAAACGCGCAAGCCTTACTTTCGTCTGAATTCTTCAATAAACATTTCAGTCTAAGATGCATCTCACTAATTTTTTATTTCAGATATCAGTAATCAAGTTTAAAATATCAGTAGCCTAATCACATGCACGGAATATGTTGCAGTTTTCATTAATATTAAATTGTTATTATCAAATTATTATTATTATACATTTTCTCGTGCACTTAAGGCTACTTAATTAGCGTGCATCTACGCTTTTATAATTAAACACTTTTATATACAACGCAATTCTAATACAGACATCATTACAAAAAAACAACAACAGAATCCTATTTTTAATCACAACTTTAATTATAAACGAAACATTTTATTTTGTAGCCTAACAGCTATTTATATGGCAGTGATTTTTGGGATTGTTCAAATAAGAAACGTGTTAGTTTCAACCTAATAATTTGAATGCACGTTGACATTTAATTTTTATAATACGATTTTTACGAAATGCAAAAAACACAAGACATCCACCGTGCATAAACGTAGCCTTTTTAAAGAAATATCATAATTTCATATATTTTAATTAGGCTATTATTAATAGGCTATTATGTTTATTATTATCACCATCATCCTTATTATATTTTGATGTTCGCTGTTGTGTTTATTGCAGGTTAATAATCTGATCTGGCACGTGAGGTGTCTGGAATGTTCCGTGTGCAGGACTTCACTACGTCAACACAACAGCTGCTACATTAAAAACAAGGAAATCTTCTGTAAAATGGATTATTTCAGGTAGGGTAAGTTTTTCACTTTCTGTCCTCAGAAATATCAGGTGTGCGCTTAAATGAAATACATGCGCAATATTTACGTATGGATGAAAATATGTTGCGTGAGTGTAGCGTGTTATGGTTAAAAGCTAAAAAAAAAAAAAAGATTTTATAAAAAAAAAACTAGCGATCAAATAGGCTACTTACCACAACAAATAGGCTGCGTGTATTTACACAAGACGCCGTTTGTAATTGATTTTAATTGTGATTAAGTCAGTGAAAAATACCTCATATAACATTATAATTATTCATGGCAATCGACTTATTAGAAATATTTCGTCTTTGTGGCTAATTTATGCATCTGTTAGAGATTCCATGCTTGTCTTGTTTAATAATGAAACAACAAAAAAACATTTTATTTGTGGTCAAAATAATGTTGTGGGTTATTGGAAGTCAATATCTTACAGCTGAAAACACTTCAATTGAAGTAAATAATATTTTTGACCAGTTAATTTAGATGTTATCACATGAAGCACATTTTGTGCAGTGTATACTTTTGGATTGTGGGAAGAAGAAAAAAAAAGGCCCACAATAGGAGATGATGCCAATAGTAATATAATGGCAGGTCTAAATAGAACTTGATTACTTGATCATTAGTTGGTTTACATTTGCCACTATTCCCTTGTATGCAATTGAATGGTGTGAGAAATCAAACCCAAGTTAAAGAATTGAAGATCTCAAAAGTATGGAGCTCTGGTTGAGATCCAGTAATGTGCTCGCGGGAAGGCATGGAGTGAGGGAGATCCGACAGGGAAGCTGTGAAATTGCATTGAGGGTGCAAGGGCTGTGATATGGCATGATTGCAGAGCACTCAGCGAGGCCTGTGAATGGCATGATGTTGGCCAGCCTTCCCTGCTTATTGCCCGTCGATGTGAATGACTGGCCCCTTTAAAGTCAATGCTGCAGGAGAGGGTTTGTTTTCTACGTTAAGGCCAATAATCTGAAGAGATGCTCCAGTGTCTTGATCTTCACTGAGCAACGGCGGTTCGGTCGAGTCTAGGGCGTCAGGATCTCTCAGGGCTAGAGCTGTTTACACACGAGAGATTTCAAGAGGAAAATTTGGCACGGAGGATGTATACGAAGGACATTTGAATGCATGCAAGAAAGCTTGCCACAAAGTAGATTTTTAGTGGATTAGAGCTTATTCGGGATGAAAGCATTTTCTAAAGATGACGAGTTCAGAAATGGGAGAAAAAGCTCACTGAGGACTGTTAAATGAAATAGACGGGGAGTTTTCAAAGTCTCAAGTGGTTTAATGTGTATTATTTTATTACTATTAGCATTGAATATCATAAATATGGTATAAGCAGGACGTCCCTTTACTTGGTGAATGGAGAAAAATTGTTAAAGAAATATAAAATATGGAAGAATTGACTTTTATTTTGAGACTCATTTCTAAAATACTGGAAATGAATTGATTACCGTATTAAGCAATCAATGACTAATGTATTCCCCCTGTTCTATTGTTTATTTTTGCTTGTTTGATTTTTTTTCCTGATTTCCCAAATGCTGTAGACATTTTCTTGTAATATCATCAATAAAAATAAAGTAAACAAAAATCATAAATATGCCAACTATATTCACGTTTCTTCGAATTGACCTTGAAAGTGTGATTTTCATGTGATTTGTAGAGGAAAAGATAAATAATTCACTTAAAATAAATGCACATTTCCAGATTTCCAGATATTTCAAATAGTAAAAAACCCCACATATTTTGTCAAACCACCTTAGATAATTTATGTGTTTTAGATAACATAATATTTTGAGTTTCTGTTGATTAAACCAATCTCCTTCATTGTATATCCTAAAATTTTGAATTTCAATAAACTCAAATTAGGCACCAGGTTACTTACTTTTTTTTTCTCAGCTAAACCAACAATATTTTTATACAGTGATACATTGCCCTCAAACAGTATTTTAATTTTATTTAGTTTTCGTACAGTTTTGTATGTCAAACCACCAACCACAGAGGTTTATGTTGGTCTCTGCATAACAAAGTACAGCCTCAGCTTTTTCGCCTACGGTAATTATGCAAGTTAATCAGGATGGTGTACACGTTTATATTTCTAACATGGATTCACAGGAACCCGGCAGAACAATAGTGACCGACTCTGTAACGTATTCATGTTTGCCTTGTAAAAGAGACAGTAATAGCTCCATGCTTGTGGAGTGAAGTTCAGTGATCTGAAGTGTTTTTCTCCGGTGCCACTGAAACATCCCTCTTGTCGAGTCCTCATGCTTTTGCTATGCCTATATCAGCGCTTTTCACCTTTTTTTTTGTCTGTTTGAGCCTTTGTACCCAATTGTATCTTTCCCATAAAGAGTTCGAGATCATAACCTAGCAGTTATAGTATAAAGTAGCATTTGACATGCTTGAAACAAATTCTGTGCTTTTACCTCCATATATATATGGAAATAAATTTCCTGCAGTATGTTGTTTTAAGGTTAGATGTCGTGCACTGGCCCTGCAGTCAAATTGCACTATGAATCAGTTTGATGCTCAACATTCTGATGCTCGGATGTTTGGCTGCAGTGACGTCGAGAGTTGTGTGTACCTGTGTTTGTTCTTTGGCAGCTGGATTGTTTCGCAGGACCGCCATCATATGCTTGAAAGGAAAAGGATCTCCATTGATTTCTTGCAAGGAAGGAAAACAAAACACAAGGAGATATGTTTCATTTGTGTTAGTCTCTCATCTGGGCCAGATTGACAGCTGCTCTAATAGAGTGTAATTACAGGAAATCAAAGTGGGTTTGCTCCGTGTGCCGTGGACGGGACGAGGGGGGGAGAGGTAGATTTGGCGGTAAGGGTCAGAGCGGAGACTGTACCTACACTAAAGAGAAACAGCCACAAAGGCACGAGCATCAGGCCACACAGGAAGTCAGAGGAGGCTGTTAATCAGAGGAACCAAAGGATAAGGACAGGGTGATGGAGTAAGGCGTAACCCGAGTGGGTTTGGATCGGTAGATTTGGAGGAGGTGACGTACTGTAATGGCCATATGCACGTGCAAGACTCCTTGTGTTTAAATGCTAACAGAAGTAAACAGAGCTTGTGTAACTCAACTTGGTGGAGAATGCGGGCAAATTAAATGAGTGACTGAAATTATAATGACAAAATGAAATGTTTTTTTTAGGTTAAGAGAGACAATATACCAAAATATAGGCTCCAACAAAGAGTTACCAACCAAAGTCCAATGCTGTGACTGCAAAAGTATAGTTAGTAGTGTGTAGTTTGAATAAAGTTTGCACGTACCATGTTGTCATCGTCATGTGATCTACGGCGTCAGTTGCATTCACAAATGCTCTCCCGTGGCCTCATGGGATAGTAAAGTGTCCATCATGGGCGCTTCCGAATCTCGCCGGAAGAAGTAGGTGATCCGGGTACTTTTCACCTACCGTTTTTTTCGAATACTAAAATGATATCGTCAATAAGTTATAACAACATGTTTTTACATTGCTTCAGCTCATCAAAATAAGTTATCAACTTTTTTTATTCGTTATACAAGATTCAACTCATTTTTTAAAGTCAGTTTAAAGTAATTTAAGTTGAAATGACTTACACATCCAAGTTGATTGTACTTAAAAATATAAGGCAGCAATTTTTTGTACAAATTTGGAAATACTACTCCTTTGCCTTTTTGTTTAATATGTATTATGGAAGTAGGCATATTTGATCAGCGTCAGTCTTATTCTGGTCTCTAGATGTGATTGAGTCACTCCTTTGACATATGACTATTTTTCTCGGACAATCGCCAGGAACCACCAATCCGATCACTAAGGAATGGAAAAGCACACCTCAACAAGTAGCAAGATTTGCAGTATCATGTATGGTCGTAGCACAAACAGTGGGGTGGGATGAGTTACACACCAAATTTAATACTCATGGTTCAGGGTTTGGAAAAACCACCACAAGAGCAATAGTAGTAGCCATGCTTGCCGTAGCAAACGTCACTGATAAGTCTCATCAGTCTCTGAGAGGGAGATTTACCCCCAGATTATAATACTCCAAGAGTATATCGCATTTAATCAACCGAATTTGTACTTCCACAAGCTTCTCTTTTCCAGCCAAAGGTGAATTTCTTGGGGAACTGAGGGAAACGCTTTGCGGCTGCAGGAATATTCCCCCGGCGAGTTATGATATGCAGCAGGACAGAAATAAATCCAGTATAAGCACAACAACGCACAATCAGACGTGCGGCAGATCTGAACAAAAATGAAACCCCCTTAAGATCTTTATGGCTTCTCTGAGAGGTTTTGCGGTAAATGAACTGCCATGACAGATTACGGCTCCGTTCCACAATGTTTCTCCTCTAAACACACGTCTGAAATGCATCATTACTCAATCTTTGTATTCTTTGTCTGGAACGATGCTGTCAGAGGATGGTGTGCAGTGTACACAAAAACCCCTTCGCATGCTTTTTTGCAGGCATTAATACGCGAGGCGTGTTTTATGTATCGATACTTTGCACGTAAGTGGACTGTAAATAATTTTTGATTCAGGTTTGTTTTTGCTTCTTGGCTCATCCTGGTGAATTGCTGATTGGCAAATGATACATGCACACAAGTTTAGTTTCTGGTTTGTTGAGCCCCATGGGGCTCCCTGGTTGGGCTCTGATGTCATTTCCAGTGGATGAACCCCCCGAGGGGCCGGTGTCATCATTCTTCAGTAGCGTATACGAGGGAAACATGGCTATCTTGATATCCCGTGTTTCTTTGCAGTCTGAGGAGGTTGTGTATGACACTTTGTTTACACAAGAGCTCCCAATGACAGAGGTGTGGTGGTGGTGGAGGAAAGGGGAGGGGGGCTCAGATTCAGGCCAAAAAAGGGCCGTGACTGGCCATCTGCAGAGCATTAGTCTCTCCCAGTCCTCTCAACACTGGAACCCTCTTTGGTCACCCGAATGTGATGTCTGGGTCAAAAACACACGGCATGGTCAGCCCCGTCCAGTCAAAATAACACTTCATTATAGCAGGCTGTGTGTATTTGCTGTTGGTTTGTATCGCCGCAGGCTTGTTCTGTTGATCACAGAAGAGGTGCTTTAAGCAACAACACGGCCATATGGCTGCTGAAAATGCAGGGCGTAATTAAATATGGAATGTGCGATATTTACAAATCGCAGTTGGCCGAGAATGCAATGATTAACATGTAACGTCAGCAGTAACATTAATAACATGTAAACGCCATTTCTGCACTAGAGAATCAACACATAACAGTGTATTATATAATTAGAACTAAATGTAAATATACAGATGCAAGAAAGAAAAGACCAATTACTATGTGATATGCAAAGCATTGCAAAAAAGAACCAAATTTCGATGACATGTCGGCTTCAGGGAGAATGGGAGATATTCTGGCAATGATAGAATGAATAAACGAATGAATAAATACGTTTAAAAAAACACCCAAGACTGAAATGATCTGAAAAAAGTTTAAATTCTGTGTGTACATTTAAGCGGTTTGAGATTAATATATTGCAGAATATCTTTGATAATCACTAACCTGTAAAATAAACTGAAATTACATTTTATATATATATACATACACAATACATGTGTATATATATATATATATATATTGTTTATTTAATTTAAGAACATTTTTGACAATTACTATCCTGTACATTCAACTGAAAACACATATTATATATTAATATATAATAATAATTATATTATAAACGAATTATATATATTTTAAATGAATAAAACAATGTTATATTTGGATATGTGAATGAATACATTATATTTGAATTCCTTCGCACACAAAAAAAGTGGAGGTGGTTTAAAAATAGATGTCTTACATGCATTACACACCTTGTTGGATAAAATCAAGAGTTTATGGATCCTATCAGCACAGTTTATCAGCAGACATTTCCTGCCGACCCGCTGCTCAGAGAATTACTAGTGGTTTGTTTGAGCTGAGAGTTTTACAGCCGTGTCTGACACGTTTAGTGGTTATCTTTTGGACACGGTTCAGCCTATCTGTACTCTGTCTTATTCTGGCGAGAGCTTTCTGTGGAGAGAAAAGATACCTGCTGAACTGTTAAACTGAAATGCATGTTACAACATTACACTATGAATTCAAAACAACAAGCGTCGTTTACACAGAAAATGCTTCTGTTATTATACTAGGGTTTGGGTTGTAATGATAAGCACATGTATTGTATTGTTTATGGAATGAGTATATTGATGCCCAAGCCCTTCTCTGTCTCACAGTAGGTTTGGTACAAAGTGTGCCCGCTGTGGCCGGCAGATCTACGCCAGCGACTGGGTCCGGCGAGCCAGGGGCAATGCCTACCATCTGGCCTGCTTCGCCTGCTTCTCCTGCAAACGCCAGCTGTCCACAGGCGAGGAGTTCGGGCTGGTGGAGGAGAAAGTACTGTGTCGGATCCATTACGACACAATGGTGGAGAACCTGAAACGGGCCGCTGAGAGTGGTGCGTGTGTTTCGGATGCGTTACACTTTAAGTCTCATTGATCTAAAAAAAGATTTCCTAACCACCTTTTCCCGGGTTTTCGCGCAGGAAGCGGACTCACTCTGGAGGGGGCGGTGCCGTCGGAACAGGATAGTCAACCGAAACCGGCCAAAAGGGCACGGACGTCCTTCACTGCGGAACAACTGCAGGTAAGATTATCAAACACACAGTGGCATGTGGATGTCTGAGATGAGGAAGCAAAGCGCCCTTTCTGGTTTTGCTTTTGTCTAATATGAATATTTCACAATATTACTGTTTTTACTGGGTTTTTTTGTCAAATGAATTGGTGAGCATCTTTCAAAAACATTAAAAAAAACTATAACTGGTAGTAAATATATATATATATATATAGTACTGATTTTTATTTGTATAATATTTTTTAACTATATTTGAATTTTTTTATGTACATTGTCATTTTAATATAGTAAACCCTAGTAAACGACCTAATGTTAATTTGACGCTTGTTTCATGCACAGGTAATGCAGGCACAGTTTGCACAGGACAACAACCCTGACGCACAGACCCTGCAGAAGTTGGCAGACATGACAGGATTGAGTAGACGAGTCATACAGGTGATGAAACTCACTTATAGTCCCATTTAATGTTTAATCCGTTTAAATTCAGTAAATAGAGAACAGCTTGCCTTGACAATTGATTGTATTTTCATAGGTTTGGTTTCAAAACTGCAGAGCGAGACATAAAAAGCACACTCCACAGCACGGCGGCCCACCTCAAGCTCACCCGCAGGCCCGCATGCCCCCCTCACTGCCCGACGAGCTGCATTACTCCCCTTTCGGCAGTCCTGAGAGAGCGCGCATGGTGGCCCTGCACGGGTACATCGAAAGTGAGTGTTTCCTCCAGCACTGCTGTCATTAAAGCAGAAGAAAATAAATAAATAATATATATATGGTTGTGTGTGTGTATACAAATAAACACACACACAAATATATTCTCAAACTTTTATGTTGGATGCGATTAATCGATTTGACAGCACTTATGTTTTTTTTTATGTTTTAGAAATAAGTATTTTCTGCTCACCAATGCTGCATTTGATTAAAAATAGGAAAAAAACACTTTAAAATAACTTTTCTATTGAAATATATTTTAAATTTGTAATTTATTCCTGTGATCAAAGCTCAGTTTTCAGCATTATTACTCCAGTCTTCAGTGTCACATGATCCTTCAGAAATCATTCAAATATGATGATTTGATGCTCAATTATTGCCAATTCTTATTGTTGCTCAATTATTAATAATGGTTCTTATTATTATCAATTTTGAAAACAGTTTTTGCTGCTTAACATTATTGTGGAATTCACGATAAATGTTTTCATGATTCTTTGATGAATAGAAAGTTCAAAAGAACAGCATTTATTTGAAATAGAAGTCTTGTGTAACATCATAAATGTCTTTACTGTCACTTTTGATCAATTTAACGTGCGTTTGCTGAAAAGTATTATTTTTTAAAGAAAAGAATCTTAACCCAAACTTTCAACTGGTAATGAATCTCAGTTTCCATAAAAATATTAATAGAACAACTGTTTTCAAAATTGATGATAGTCAGAAATGTCTCTTGAGCATCAAATCACAGACTGATTTCTGAAGGATCATGTGACACTGAAGACTGGAGTAATGATGCTGAAAATTCAGCTTAGCCATCACAGGAATAAATTCCATTTGAAAATATATAACAATAGAAAACAGTTTGTAATAATATTTTCACAATATTACTGTTTTACTGTATTTTGAATCGAATAAATGCAGCCTCGGTGAGCATGAAACCCTTTCATTCAAAAACATAAAAAAATCATACCTTTTGACTAGTATAATATATTTTGGTAGCTAAATTGGTATCTTTTATAACTAGTGTGTTCTCTGACCTGAAGATACTATAGATAGAGATTAACATTAGCATCTGTTTATTTTGTTTTGGTTGGGCAGGTCATCCGTTCTCGGTGCTCACTTCACAGAGCCTCCCTCATCAGGCCATGACGCTGCCGCAGCTCCCTCTCAGCCGCTAGCGCTCGCACTGACCCCCGACCCCTTCACCCTGACCTTGCAATCACTCCTGCGCCGACCCCACAGGCTGAAGGAGAAGGTCACGGTACCACTTGCTCTTGACCTCTGAACTCGCAAGGAGAGAGACTGCTTCCTCTCTGGTTTCGCCGGACGGGATTTTACTCGCTTGCATCTAGTCGCGGATGGTTAAGGGAAACCTGTGAATTTAGGACTTGCATCACCGAGACCAGGATCTGGACTTCTGGACACAAGAAAGAAAAGAAAAAAGACTCGAGCACACACTGTAACAGACTAGCGCTCTTGGTTCGCCCCTTCTCCCGATAGTCTCGTCTGACTCTTGTTCAGCGATTGGAGACTCTGAATGCAAACTGAAGGAATGTAAAGTTACCAGGATCAGTGTTAAACATTTAGGTTGAAAAAGGGAAAAGCACAAGAGATGTGGATGGGAAATAAGTGGCATAGGACCAGGTGGTAAGACCTATTTTCTCTCTTTTTCCTCACCGAAACACGCCACGATTGAACGTGGAAGTTGTACAAAGCAAGTGAAACGAATTGACGCTACTTAAAAAACTTAAGTTCACTTCACTTTCACTTGCTGTCTTGTTCTTACACCCATATGCAAAGCATCCGTGTTTTCTGGGGCCTAAAAAGGCCAGCAGGGTTGATTGTTCCACAGATTTCATTTAAAAAAATAATAAAATTGTTCTTAAATTTTAAGTCCATCACTTAATTGTATAAATAACTGCCGACATCTTGTTTTGAGAGGAGATCGTTTGTTAGAAACTGATTGTTAGATCCAAGTGACACGTTAAATAATCATTTCTAGTCTAAGGTTGAATTTTTTAAAGGCCCTGAGGATGTCTTAACCTTCCCTAATTTTATTATTTTCACAAATGCATTGCAATAACTGTTGTCCTACCAGTTTACTGCAACCATAAACTACAAATAATGTTGATCTTACTGTGAGATTATTTCAAATTGAAAACAGTGCTCTCAACAATTGTATTAAAAAGAGAGGAAGAAAATATCAAACATGAGGATCAAGACAGGATTGTCAATGACAAACAACACTATTTTGTGCAAAAGATGGAAAGGAAGAGGATCGACCGAGACTAAAAAGAGCACTTGAGTGAAATGTAAAGACAGCTACATGTAAAGAAAATGTACATGTAATGTATTTTTATTTAAGCAGTGTCCTGAGACGAATGTGTCTGTGTTTCATTGTTTTCTTCATACATGTGTGCCGTATATGCCTCAGCTGTGACCAGAGAGCAGGAGTGTTGGGTGTACAGCTCTGAAACCGGGGGGAAAGTCTGAAATTGTAACTTAAATTTGAGAAATACATTTTCTTGTGTTCTGAATGAGGGACAAGGCCTCTACATTCTTGTATTTATTATGACAGGTAGCCTGTAAGCACTTTCCCCCACTTCCACATGTCTGTTTTGTAAAACAAATAAAATAATGAACTATTTCTATGGCTGTGCATCATAAATGTTTTTCTTTTAAATACATTTAATTAATTTATAACCTGAAAAAATAACAGAATTTGCTCTTGTTAATTAGATTACTAGATTTTCCTCAGAACTTACCTTGCCTATCTATTCTATATATAACATTTTCATGAAATCTATCGATTCTCTCTCTCTCTCTCTCTCTCTCTCTCTCTCTCTCTCTCTCTCTCTCTATATATATATATATATATATTATGACATTTGAGGCATTTTTTACTTTAAAACGAGGAGAAACATTAGACAGTGTAAAATTAATTTACATTTTCAATAGAACATCTGTTGTATTAAAATACAATACCACATTTTCTTGAATGATAAAACATTGTTTTTTTACTCTGTATATATATATATATATATATATATATATATATATATATATATATATATGGAGAGAGAGAGAGAGAGTACATTTTTAAGTACAATCAGCTTGGATGTTTTACATCATTTTAACTTAAATTACATTAAACTGACTTAAAAAATGAGTTGAATCTTCTATAACGTATAAAAAAAGTTTAACTTATTTTGATGAGTTAAAGCAAGGTAAAAACATATGTTGTCATAATTTATAGATCATAAATGTTTTTACGATAGATAGATTTCTTTTATTCAAGACCATGGCATTACCATCGGTTCCAGGCACAGTATTTTGTCATAAAACACTCTTTTACAACATGAAATGCAGATTTAATATTTGACTGCTACAAGTGATTATTATGACAGGTTAGGATATTATGAAATATTACAGATCATTTATATATATATATATATGGAATATATCTGGATGGTTTTTGTCACTTTCAGAGAGGTTTTTTTGTTGTTGCCCAGAGCCCTGGTTAATTTCTGACTGTGGTATAGACGCATGTGCCGGTGTGTGTGCACGAGTGTAGCAGGAAGCAATCACAGGCTGATGGAGGAGCTGGCAGACCCTTCACGGGTCAGTGTGTGCAGTAATGACTCCATCACTGATTCCATCAGCATCACACACAGGAATTCCCTGTCAGGCCCACATCACAGGATTGAGCTGCTCGCATATCCCGTGTTCTCTTTCAAAAGACACACTGAGACATAATCTTTGACTAACCTATCTTCTCTGTGCTCAAGCACACACACTTTCTTAAGTGCAGAAAACTTTACATCTCATTTATTTCAAGCTGAGCAAGAGGACTCATTTACGTCAGTAGAAGTATTCAGCTGTTGAATGTTAGTGATCATTTACTTGGACAGAATACAGCAATGATGTAACATTTCTTAATTGAGTTTGCACCCAAACCCCACTATTATCTTGGCAAACATGATTTTGTCTTTAAAATAAGCTGTATGGAATGGCCTTTAAAACCTAAACTCACTAAATTATATTCTTCTGATTTGATTATTTCGTAGTTTGTTACAGAGCTGTTCAGTTGAGATATTTTTTTCTGATTGGACACTTTCACTTCTCATCAAAGTACAAAACACTTTAAACAATAATGCTAATTGTGTAATAAATGTAAAACATTTTTCTTTTTAAGTTGCTCAAAAACAGTTGATTTGTATATGGGCTACATTAGATATGCTCATCACTTAATGCAAACTCATGTTTTATTTTTCCATTAAGCATTCATTAATCCATAATACATAAAGTCTGATTTCTGTGGGTTGCAATTTAACAGTTGTTAGTATAGTGATAATCACTATTAAAAAAAAAAAAATTTAATAATTTTTTTTAACTCTTCGGAAAGGATTAACAGGATTGAAGAAATAAACAAATGAATGTAACAAAGCTGCATTAATGTTCAGATGACATCCGTATGAACAGTGTGTGTGTTCTCACTTCTCCTCTAGTGTGCTGCTTCTTGGATAGTGGCCAATGAACTCATCCCAGCTCTTCCTGCATGTCCGCACAATCCACTCGTGTTCTTGGTCATCTATAAGGGCAGATAATACATATTTCACTCATTCTGATAAGAAAAAAAAAATGCTTTCTAGATGTATAATAAAAGCATGAAGTCTGCATGCGCATAGCATAGTCTAGGCCTACTTGTAGAAATGAAATAGCTTACGTGGTGTTTTTTTTCTTTTTCTGATTGTTTGGTCAAAAATCGAGCTCCAAAAGGCATGTGTCAAACTCATTCATATGCGGTTAAAGGCAATTTACATTTTTTACGTGCAGGATTAAGACAACAATTATGAAAATTCGCTCTCAGCAGCCTACTTCACGCGACAATCAATCACTCTCTTTTTTCATTCCCTTCCCAGAGATGATTCCACAACCAAAAACAGTGGATAATATACTGCTTTTTTAAATGGTTAAAACTGAAAGGAGTTGTTAATTGCGGAGCGCGAGGTAGTTCTGCTGCTGGTGCTGAATGTGAGCGCGCAGCTGCACGCACTTGAGCGCTCACCCCCATGAACGTGGCGAACTGGGCCCATTGTTGAGAACAGGTCTTAAGCTCTCCTCTGATTGTCGATAATTGCACGCGATGGTCCTAAACGGCCTCTCCACGCGCCTCCCGCCACTTCTACCTGGTTCCCGCGCGCAGCAATTGAGACTTTTCCAGCACGCGACCGGTCCATTCTGCGACAGCTGCATGCTAACGTCTCACTGTATTCACTCGCTCCAACCTCACGCTCTCCACATGGAGGTCACACTCGAGAGGAACATTTCATCACTATTTTAAACCAATTAATACCTCCGTGGACGCTTCAACCAATGGCTGATGGACAAGGTCGGTCTACAATTACATTTCGGTAAATGCTCCGAGTTCTCGCGGTTATTTGCACGAAATTAGCACCTCAGTCCTTATTGTTTGCCTGGCATTCATACACTTGCTAAATTCATAGGCTAATACAATCCCATTTCAGAGCAGACGTGTCACTCACATCAAATCTAGTGCAAATAAATTCTCCCCCGTATCAGTTGTCGAGGGCTTGAAAATAGTTACTTTTGACATGAGATTTACATGACAATAGTGCTTCAAATTGAACTGCGTAACAGGTAGCCAGTCCATAGCGTAGACGCCAAGCTTACAAAAGCAAAGTGATTATAATATAGGCTATACATCAGTGTGAATAGTTGTAAACAAGCACAACGAAATGTATTTAGGCCTAAATATTGTTCCTGCTGGAAAATGTGTTATCTTTAAACAAGCCACAAGTCGCTCTCTTCCATAAAAAAGAAAATTAGTAAGTTATATAGCCATTTGTTTAGGTTCCCACGGTCATGAAAAAATCCCAGGTCATTTTACAATTGTTTTTCTTTTTCATGTAGGCTTTTGTTCTTTAAAATATTTTTGAGTAGCCTCTTTGAGTGCAATCTCTATAAAATGATTAAAAATGTAAAAAAGTCCAGTAACCACAAATGACTGGAATAGTCATTCATTCATAGCATAGGTCATTCACAATTGCACATTCATTGTGGGAACACTGTTTAAAGAACTGTCTAAGCCCTCATACTTCCTAAAACTTTGCTGAAATTCATCTCCTTGAATTTCCGTAACCCATATAACCATCTATTTGTTTTCATTACTAATGTTTAGTTTCTTTTTCTTGGCTTTTTTAATTCTGATTTTCCCCCTTATCAATTTATTCCTTTTTTGCCCTTGTCTTTCTTGTTTATGTGGTAGTATAATTTATTTTTTTATTATAAATGGGAAAGTACAATCATTTGGCTTTTTTTACTTTCCCAACATGTGCTTTTTTTCTTACATTTATTTTAGCTACATGCCTGTATTTTGTGCATAACACAATGACAGTTTCCTCCTCACTTTATTCGAGCCTCCTTTCCACATGTTCACGTTGAGCCCTCATTCAGGTGGTCTAATGAATATGACACACATTCCACGATCAAAGCCCAGGAGTCAGAAAGGAAGCAGTAATGGTACCTTGTTAGGAGGTGTTTATCTTAATCCCTAAAATATAATCAAAAGGAAAAGTGTTTCCTTCCAAACAGAGCCGCACTTTTCATTAATGGATTTAGGATCTCTGATTATCGCCTGAGATTATTCCAAGGCTCGAGGAGCTGTGTATTCCCACCAGGTGGATGATCATCTCCTGACAAGGTTTGATGTTACCTAAAAAAAAGTGACTATGGGCTCAGGCCTTGGCTGCTTTCATTGGCGGTGGGATTTTTAAATGTGAACCTCAAGCAATTATCACAGAAGCAGGAAACCACTGCAACCGTATGGCAGTAAAGCTTCTGGCTCAAGTGAAGTTTTGTCTTAGGAACAGACGCTAAAGTAAGACAAAAGACAATAGTAGTATTGTTTAAAAAGCATTATCACACTCAAATCCCCAAATATTTAATAGGATAGAGCAACATATTTGCTAAGCCAAGAATTACTATTATTGTTTCTATTTTACTGTTGTTTGTTCTAAATCTGTTATGCTAACTATTCAGAACTTAACTTGTCCTGCTCCAGACGTGAATGATAAGAATCCACCCCCAAATTTCTACAATATTCTTGTCTCTGGATAAGGCTCAGATCTGTTGTTCAGTGCAAGTCAATGGGAGTTTTTGCTGTTTATTGTCTGCCAGGCATTTAAAAAAAAAATCTTGTTATCATGTGAGGGATATGATAACAATTAAATTGTTTTGCCTGGCAGACAATAAGAAGCTACAAATTCTGATAGACTTACACTGAACAAGGGATCTGAGTCATATCTAGAGACAAGAATATTATTGAAATTTATTGAATATTGATGATACCAAAATATCATCCTTAGCAACCCCCTGGCAACCAGCCAGGGTGGAGTTCTGCATGGGCAAGCACCACTCAGAAAACTACAAGTCACTTTTGCAAAGTTTATTTTCATAGTACTAAAAGTAACGTAGGTTTCTACAAGAGTGGTGATAAATGGCAAAATATGGTCTATATATTAGTATGTCTTGACAGGTCAATCAAATTTAATTACTGTAAATGGAGTGTATCAACCCCCTTGCTCATTTACACACAGTGTTATTAAAGCTGGTTGTAAACAGGATTTCCAGTCCCAACGTAAACCAAACGCCTGCCTTCTACTGCCTGGTTGGCTTCAGGTTTACTGCAACATAGAAACCCTATAGTCCCTAAAGCCTCTAATCCTGCTACCTCTGCTATGCAATGGTTATTACAAGCGTTCTGTGTAATGACGGGCTTTAGTGACGCCCCCGCTCATGTTTCAAAGCCTTTACAGTCAGGAAGGAAACAGAGGAACCATCCCATGTTCTTACAGCATTCTTTCAGGCAAACCTTATCCTCCAAGAATCGTATAGAGGAGACAAGTACTGTAGGTGTTTACGGAATTATTTGAGTATTGTAATTAAAACTATTTTTACATTTTCCGAAGCAAACATGAGTTGTGCTTGCCTGTGCAAAAGATGCCACCGTGATTCAAGGCTGTTCTGGGTGGTTGCTAGTTGGTTACTTTCTGGTTCAAGTCAAAAGAGCCCACTTCCCAAGTCTCTGTGCTGTTCTGATCCCTATGGTTCAGGTCCCATCTTTATGCAGATGAAAACTGTAAAGGCCTGTTCACACCAAGGACGATAACTATAACAATAAAGATATAGTTTATAAAATTGTTCTCAATATTAAAGAATAGCAGAGTTCACACCACAACTATAATGATAACGGCACAGAGAAACGATATCGTTGGAATCACTTTCAGAAGGATCTTATCCAGCTGATGAACGATAAAGACATTGACAGCCAATCAGAATGCATCCTGCTGTCATGAGCTCGAGCATTTAAAGTGACAGACAAACACGCTCTTAGAATAAACAGAATGATATCGTCCGCTGGTGTGGACTCTAATATAGTTATCGGTCTTGGTGTGAACGGGCCTTAAAGGTAGGGTAGGTCGTTTTTGGTCTAAAAAACTTTTTCCCAAATTTGTTTAAACTTTCTATATATATCAATGCATAATTAAAATGTAAGTACTCTGATAAAAAGAGTATAAAAATCGAGTGACTCTAGACCGTTTAATCTGCACTAAACACAGCTCATTATTTCCTGCCGGGACGAAACAAAGGATTGGCTTAGGCAACTGTCACTCTCTCGCAACCATGGCAACACCCCCGCTGCTACATGCGCTGCCCACATGCGCGTACTCGTTTGACTCGAGGAGGGTAAGAGACTAGTAAGAGACACAATTACATGCAAAACACGGCGTATATGTTATGAATCTTACACGAAATTCACCTTCATCACAGTGTAACTGATTGTAATGGGAAAACGTGTATCAATGCAACCTGTTTTTAGCTTTGCTTTATGTTACTAGCTCGTTAACGAATCAAACTCAATATATTTTAAACTTTACCAGTATCGATATGCTAGCTTGATAGTGAGTACTAACAGCCATGTTAGTTGTTTATATTCATAATGATAAAGTTAGGTATTTTATTACATGTGAGTCTGACATGATGTCACTACATGCACTGCTCCTCTCCGCTCGGCGCTGGTAAGCGCGTCCTCCAGCTGTGAGCTGTCGGCATCGCGCGTTCATGTGTTTTGGGGGCGTGGTTTTGGAAGGAGCCCAGAATGGAGGGGGTGGAAGTGAATGGAGATAAGTAGCTGTGTTTATTACAGCCCTGAGAGGACTACAGACACTCGATTTTTATACTCTCTTTTCCAGAGTACTTACATTTTAATTATGCATTGATATATATAGAAAGTTTAAACAAATTTGGCAAAAAGTTTTTTTTAAATCCTACCTACAATACCTTTAAGTCAGATAACTTTAGGTTGGAATACTCTACACAACGTTGAAAAAAAAACAACTACATTTTAAAACACAAGGCATCATACACTTGCCAACTTTGTAAATAATTATAGAGAAAAACTGGACATCATACGCTAAACGACTGAGGATCACACACTACCAGACTTTCAAGTCATTCCAAACACAACAAACTCATGCAGAAACATGTGCCACGCAAACAGGAGATGTATGACTATAAAAACAAACATGGATGACCAATAGTGACACTTTGTTCTGAGTTGGGAAAAAAAACTAGGCCTAGCCAAGCTCATTTGGATACAGCCTTAGGATGGTAGACACGGTAAGTATGGTCTGGACAGATTTGCGGTATAAGTTGAGGCAGTTGGAAGTCAGTGTAAAAGGTGCATCATGTATTATGATGTATGTTCTGAAACTGGCTTAAAATTTCAAATATGTTTGATATCCTCAGACTAGAGGGAATCATAGTCTGAAGCAAAGAAAATTGGAGTGTGTTCCCATCATACACTACGCAATTTTCTGTAAATACTCTGGCAGCCCAAAATCTTCAGACTGGCTCTAGGTTTTGGAAACTAGCATTGACTCGCCCTGACTGCAAATCAGGGCAAAAATATGGGCAAAAGTCAAGAAGTATATTCCAGATTTAGACAAGTAATAGCACACCTCTCCTCAACAAGCTGCAAGATTTGAGGTATAATTCAAAGTGGTTAAACGAAAATCTTGAATACTTGGGGTTAGAGGTTTAAAGTAAAAGAGCAAATACCACTAACTTTAAGTTACTGTTATTTTTTTTTAAAAGACAAGCATATGGCTAAAACTTTCCTTGGAGTATACAGTTACCGAGCTTTGGTGTGCTTGGATTGAAGGCAAAGAGGAGAAGCTGGTCAACTTGGGCAGAACAGGACATATGGAGGCGACTCAGTCTGCCTTGTGCCCATCTCAAGGGGCAGTCCTACATGATACGCCAACAACCGCTGCTTGCAATAACCCACCCTCCATGACTTCAAATGACCAGTGTTGAGATTCTTCAGGGCTTCCTCCCATCTGCTTTTCTCGTGCTCTCCAACCAGCTTCAGAGTTGGCCTGCAGCCTGGGCATTTCCGCAGGCCTTCCTGTCCAGCCTGGGCTGCTCCTGTCTGGGATTGCCACCCGCTATCATGCCTGCCTCCTGGATCCTACTGTTACTCTGCCCCACAGCTGTAGTTGGACTTGTCCCTCTTTCCTCTCCTCCCAAAAACATCCTCCCGCAGGGAATGTGGTTCCTCTTCGTTTGCCTCTTCAGCATCTGCGCCCTCTGTGATCCTCCATCCTGGAGGGAAGCTACTGGCAATAAATTCTGTCTTCACACCCATTTTGGTAAAACACCCTCCACACCCTCCAAGTGATAAAAATAAATCTATAGGATGCACAATATTCCATATTATAAAACGATCTAACGTAAGAGATGCTGTTGATTTAAAGTCCAGATTTACATTTGAGTGGGAAGAATCTCTCCATCACTGCTACATGATACTTAGATAGGGTATATATATACAATATGAATATGAATACATGTATAAAGCTGCTGGTCTAGGATCAGTTTTCTCTGTAATAATAGCATATTGGTGAAAAAGATTTGGTGTTTGTGCTCTTGAGAGCGTCAAAGGTTTCTGTTTACAACGTGTTTGCAGCCTTGAGCAATATAGCCAATTGGCCAATCAGATACTCGCAAATCCTTTCGTTATAAGTTAACTTATAACAAACATTGTAGACATTATGGGCCAGATTTACTAACAGCTTGGCGTTAAAAAACTACTGTCAGGATTTAATAAAGACACGCAGTGAAGAAATAGCGCTGAAAATGCGTGTACAGGATTACTTTTTGTGGCTGACCTTATTGCATTTGTAGGAGTTTCCCTTTCAGGCGCAAAATTTTATGGTAGGAGAGTACTTAAATTAATCATGCAAGATGATTTACTAAAGTGTGCGGTCGTCAATTTACTGGTGTTTGCGCCATTATTTAAAGCCCAAAAAAGCATGTCTTAAACCAGACGCTAACTGGGAGATTGCGTTGGTCATTATGGAAATGATCCGGCTGCATCTGTGTTATTTAATTTGCAGTAGATAGTTAGTAGATCAAGCACAGAACTTTCCACTCCCATCTGCGTTTTTCTTTTTTTGGAATGGCGCTCTCTAATCTGCACTGTTTAGTAGCCTAAATCTGTCCCCAAGCGTGCTAAATAAAAGATTCACTGTGCAGTCAGCTTCATTGATTACAGTGGAACTTTGTGAGATCACGATGAATTGAGGTGACAGCTTTATATAGACTACTGTTGTGACAACATTTCAAGACCACCCACCAATATCGCAATTTTTTTTTTAAAGAGCACTACACCAAAAAGCTTATTTGTCCAAATTTAGGTGATGTCCCACTTTTGCTGACTTCACCCTATAATCCATTCAGAATTTGAATTAAACTTTTGTTTTGCTGCATTAGGCAAGGCAATGGTTATTTATTATTCAAATATGTTGCCATGCCAAATCAGGCATACAGTATGCTTGCTTTTCTGTTCTAATTATAGTGGTTTGCGAACATAGCCACTTTAATAACAAATAATTTATCTGGAGCATTTATACTGGGATGAACGCGTGGCAAGGCAACATGTAACTTCAAACTATTTCATGACATTCTATTTAAATGTGTTTTTAAGGAGGAAGCGCATCTAGCCTTATACCCTGGAGTTGGTTCACCCTCCACCTATAGAAGGATAGAATCTATAGGATAGAATCTTACCTATGGAAACTATCCCTTTAAAGATTGAGCCAAAGTTGCTAAGTCGAGTAGTCACAACTGGTAACTATGACTTACATGATATATCCACTTTATTGTAAGTGGCTTTGGTCAGAAAGCTTCTACTTAGAACATGAATGTAAATGCAAATGAAGTATATGATGTGGACTCATGTAGAAGCGGGTGGGCTTTGGCTCTGGGAGTCATAACTAGGATGTGGTTTAAACTTTAATGTGACAGGTCTGCGCTATTGTGTAAGTCTCGGTCTCTGATGTTTGCTCTCACTTTCCAGCCGCATGTGGTAAGGATGTAATCCCAGAGGCCTGGAAATTATCTGATCTGAAAACTGAACATATACCACACTGTCGCAGAAGTGACAGTGTGTTTTCAAACCCGGAATAGAGGCATGGAGTGACTGACACATGGAAATGTGTATTATATGTAGGAACACAGATAACTGTCCAATATGAACACATAAATATAGTTCTAAAAATGGTCCACACCACAACTATAATTACAATGGTAATCATTGGAATCACTTTCAGAATTTTTTTTTTCAACTGTTGAATTATAAAAACATAGACAGCCAATCAGAATCCATCCTGCTTTGAAGAACTCAAGCATTTAAAGCGGCAGATGACAAAACTCAAGTGAGCGCTTAGAATAAACAGAACGATATGATGTGGACGCTAATATAGCTATCATTATAGTTATCTTTGTAGTTAACATTCATGGTGTGAATGGGCCATAACACTTTGTGAATGATGGGTGTTACAATTCCAACAGAAACCTGCAGTGCTTTTTGGGGAGTTCTGTAGCTGAAAAACCTGCGTGGGCCTGATGGCGACACATAAGGTAGAAAGAAAAAACTGCTAAAGACTCATTTTGTTTGCGTCACCACGTTGCTACTATTCTTTTACCACACACGGATTCTGTTTCCTAACAATATCAATGAACAGCTTCCAATGAACTCGTAGAAGATAATCTACGCGTGTTTCTCCATAAGTAACTCTTCTGACATCTGTTCAGGATGTGTCTGTCTTCATATGTTATAGTAACTGTAGATGTATGAAATAGACATGCAAGCTCACAATCAGACTGTGACGAATGGTGGGGCTGCAGATCGTGTTGCATGTATTTGCTCAAGACAGTGTTTACCAAATTATGCATCTCACAATACTGGAAAACACAGCTGCCAAATAATTCCCAAGCAACGTAAATACAGATACCTGGATATGAAAGTTGTGTAACAGCCAAAGATGTAAGTCTGACACACGTAGACCAGTAATTAAAAAAACAGCGCAGATGGAATACAAAAACACGTCCTATGCAAACAATTTCCTCAATAAAAATAAACTGAATATGGAAAATTGTATATTGATACTTACTGCAGATTAACCCAAGTAAAACTAGCTAATGTAACTATGCATAGATCTTAAATTGTCATTTACAGAGAAACATAACATGCTAATTTGGCTAAAGATTGTATCCTTCCGGGTTATGTTAATGCACATTAAAGGGATACTCCACCAGTTTTTCTTATTAAACTATGTTATTCCCTTAACTAAGACGAGTTGATACATACCTCTCTCGTCTCAGTGCGTGCACTATATCGCTCTGTATTGCCGCAAAACTATGTTAGCACTTAGCTTAGCCCATGCATTAAATATGGGCCAAGCAGAGAAGCGACCAAACACTTCCACGTTTTCCCTATGTAAACACAGTTACTCGAGTAGTGTAACTTGACCTGGGCTGGTGACACAAAATAAACCGTTGCGCTTTTCTAAGCGTTTAAAATTGATGACTATATTGTATGGCGGAATACCATAACAAGTGCTTTTGAGCACTTCGACTTGGCGCAATAATATCTTCACTCGTGAAAAGTCCTCTTACCGGCTCCCGCTTCCTCTCCCCCTCCCTCTGACATTTCCGTCAATACAACCAACGTGACATGCGCCGGTAGTAGTAGTTCGAGCGGAGTTGACGAAGTAACAGGTTGTTGGAAGCTAGTTAGCTTAGTTAGCATTCTAAACAGCACAGGCTCTCAATTTCGGTCGGCATCTGTTCGCAACAGTCACACTTGCACCACCAATTGCTGTTTGCCCGTGGTCTTTCGCCAGCTCCGGTCTGTTCTGGATCATATCTTTCTTGCCTCTCACGGTCCATAAGAGCTAATTCCTCCTCCGTGTACTCGGGTTCAAACAGATATGGCTCTGGGTCTTCTACAAAGAAGTCATAATCATCTACAAAGTCCGCCATTGCAAATGATCTGCAGTTTGCTAATAGCACAGGTAGTAAAAGTCACGTTGGTTGTATTGACGGAAATGTCAGAGGGAGGGGGAGAGGAAGCGGGAGCCGGTAAGAGGACTTTTCACGAGTGAAGATATTATTGCGCCAAGTCGAAGTGCTCAAAAGCACTTGTTATGGTATTCCGCCATACAATATAGTCATCAATTTTAAACGCTTAGAAAAGCGCAACGGTTTATTTTGTGTCACCAGCCCAGGTCAAGTTACACTACTCGAGTAACTGTGTTTACATAGGGAAAACGTGGAAGTGTTTGGTCGCTTCTCTGCTTGGCCCATATTTAATGCATGGGCTAAGCTAAGTGCTAACATAGTTTTGCGGCAATACAGAGCGATATAGTGCACGCACTGAGACGAGAGAGGTATGTATCAACTCGTCTTAGTTAAGGGAATAACATAGTTTAATAAGAAAAACTGGTGGAGTATCCCTTTAACACACATGACTGGTTCGGTTTTATGTGCACATTACAATAGAAATTACACAAGCAAATATCCCATTTTAGGTTACATTTATCGAATGTAATTCCACCATTTGGTACTGATGGTAATAATCATATTTTCCACAATAAAAAAAGAATAATGTATCATGCACCTGCAAAAATAAATGACAAAATCGATACTGCGAAATTATCATAAATGTTTTTGAAAGAAGTCTCACCAACTCACCAACACTGCATTTATTTAAAGTCCCCCGGTAGTCAATAATTGTATCCCTTAAAAATCATCTTTAATCACAAAAATTACATATTTAAACTTTATTTCCTCTGAAAAAAAAAAACTATTCACATCTTAAAATAGCTTGAATGTAACTCTACACCCTTGCCTCCTTTACTATTATTCGGTTCTATGAATATGCAAATTAGCCCCACATAACTCGGACTTTAATACAAAATTGTAAAAACTAATATTGTGGAGATATTATTAAAAATTTTAATAACTTTTTTTAATATATTTTAAAATGTTATTTATTCCTGTGATGTCAAAGCTGATGATTTTGATTGATTGAAAGAAATCTTTTGTCGAAGCATTATAAATCATAATATTTTATATCATAAATAAAGGTGGGAAAACGTTTTCTTTGAAGAAAAAAAAATACTGGCCCTTTCAAATAGCTTCACTGTTAGATACTTTTTTTTAAAGGGATAAACTGTATTAAATTCTAAGTAGCTTGTAGCTTTCCTAAGGCATATACATACATATACATACATTCAATAAAATAATTCTGGAAACAGGGATTCTTAATTCCACAACCTTGTCTAATCAATGACGCAGTTTGGGGGATTCTGGCCTCTTATCTATAAGGCTGACATAATGAATTCACCTCAAATCAGAGATCCCACGTCGGGCACTGGAAAATGTGTTTTACATTTTCCTTGAAAACAATTCAAATGACTACAGAACTGAGGCATGTCTGGCTAGGAGAAAAGACCTACAGATGAGTTATCTTACAATCTCACCGCTCAATCTTCAGCCATACACTATCTACATACATTTAGCTAATCCATTTATGCCACTCGAATGCTTGTGGTCTTATATGTTCCAGGTGGAAGGACAAAAAGCAAATGTTTACTACTTCACATCATGGACTGAGAATAGGATAGGACTAAGAAATATATTGAGATTTTCTGGATTTCATGGAACACGGTGTAGGAAATTGTGAATGACACACACACACTCACAGACTAAAACTTGCAATGGCACTTTCTCTTACCTGCATTCCTGAGAAAATTGCCATCATAGTCTTTGACGACCCTGGTGTTGGGATCATAAAAGCCATCGCCGCTGTCATAGCAACCATCAGGGATGAGCCGCGGGGGGTCCCGATCAGCTAACTGGGATTCTCCTATTCAGAGACATGGTGAGACTTGATTTCTTTCTTATATTTTTAGAGAATCACGCTGCTTGTCTATAAATGATCCCACACATTAATTCCAGTAATTTCAGACCATACCTGCTGGTTTGAGGCCATTACACCTCTCAGAGTAGAACTGCCTGTCTGTGCCATCACAGTAATCCCAGTCAGTCTCTTTATACTCCAGGCCGTCAGAAAATGTGTATTTTCCCTATATGTGTAACAAAACATTTAGTCCACATAAAGTATTTGGACACTCAAGATACACTTCAAAATCTCATTGCAATAAATACAAAATATCAAAGCAAAGGAAGGGTGGGCGATTTACTACAGAAACATTTTTTGTTATGCTGGTTGAAAGTCTCTTCACATCCTCCTCCTGAGCAATCACTTAGGGCTCTTTCACACCTACCTTGTTTGGTCCGGACTTTCGGACTTTTCAGTTTGGTCCGAATCAAAATTACAGGTGTGAAACCTCCCCCGGCCCACGGTCCGGACCAAACAGATGAAATTTGGTCCGACGAAAAGAGGTAGTCTCGGTCCAGATCAAACTAACCGAAAGTTTGGTTCGTTTCTAGTGTGAAAGCATTTCTGTATGGTTCAGACTTTCGGACCTTTTACAGGAAGTTCTGGTGGTTCCCGCATAGCCGAAAAAACAAAAGGTGGCAGGAAAAATGATGGGGAGAGGAGGAGACGAGGTTTTTTATTGAAGTATGGTCTGATGACATAATGAAAAGTCAACTTGCAGTCTTCTCCTCCTTTCCTGCCGGCGACGATAAAATGTTCGCACGACGAGGACGTTCATTTGGGGAATTTGAACTAGCCTTGTGTATAGTTGGTGCTGCAGGTAATTATGCCATAAAAATAACAATATAGTTGCAACGATATGCGTCTGTTCATTCATGTTGTCAAAGTTACCCGCCGAATTGACAACACGCTGACGTCAGACGCACGTCCATTTACAAAACCAATCAATGTCAGGATGCAGCCCACATAGATGATGGCGACAGGACGCAAGTATGTCACGTAAAGTTCTTTAGTGCGCTCGCATAATTGCAGTGTGAAACCAAACCAAAACTTTCTGAAAGTATCAAATGTATCAAAACGTGAACTTTGGTTTGGACCTTGGTGCCGACTTTCAGGTGTGAAAACGCCCTCAGTTAATTGGTCGTAATGTATTTATAAGAATAAATATCGTCTGTGGAAGGCCAAATGTTCGACCAATCATTGCATTCAGTCCGAATGCAACAATACGATGTCCTACCTGCCTGTAAACATGTGTATTTCCATAACTCGGCGCACCTGCTCGCACACACATCACACGTCATCAGCGCGTTTCATGCTCTGCAGAGTTTGACAGACGTCAGTCATCGAGAAGTGCAACCGAAACAGCAGCCACCTTTTACAGTTCCCCATGGACCAAAACAATGAGCTTATGCTGCGTAACTCCAGTAATTTGTAATTTGAAACCCGTGTTGCGACGCGAATTTATGCGTTTCAATGTCAACACTATTAACGGCGAAATGAATCTGCAGCAGTCATGTGATACAGGTCAGTTGACTTTATGCACAGCTGCACTACTTCCTGAACTTAAAGTCGGCATGAAACGGAAGTTGAGATTGTCATTTTTTCCTTGTTGTGACGTAGCCTATATCCGAGTGAAACGGCTTCTGAAATTAGAAAAAAATGTAGGGCGGGGCTTGATTTCGTCCTTCGGGAATTGATTGGATCGTTGGAGGTTGGGCGTTGCAAACAAAATGGAGGCAGATTTGAATGTATCTTCTCTGAGAGGCGGTGCACCGATAGCCGCACCCTCATCGGCTCTGGCCGCACCCTTTCGCCATTGCACGTGACCGAAAGAGAAGAGAGGTCGTTTCGAGGGGGGAGGGAAGGGTAATGTATTTGATTAAAGATTATAAGGGTACATGAATTTAAAAAAAATAATGAAGTGCACAGATAAATCATTTATAATAAACACTACAATATTACATATAAAAAGAAGATTTGTCAAATTTGATTTAATGCCGACTTTAAGCCAGCTCCTTTATTTCCTGTCTTACATTATTGGACACACTGATTAATCCAGGTGTGTCTGATTATTGTTGCTATGACTACTGAGGTCAGGCACACCTGAATTAATCAGTGTGTCCAATAATGTAAGACAGGAAATAAAGGAGCTGGCTTAAGTTCAGGAAGTAGTGCAGCTGTGCATAAAGTCAGTTGAAGTTGTTTATGTTCGTTGTCATTGTAATAATGTACTTTGAGACATGAGGTAGTTTAACGCCGTCTCTCGTGGTGCTTTGCAGACTCTGCTGTGCGCATTCATGTGTTTTGAAGGAGACGTGGCTTTGGAGACGCTGTGAAGTGAGGGTGGGATGTATGCTTTCAAAGCTAGCTCGCTAATGCTAGCCTCTCCAAAAAATTACCTACCCTACCTTTAACAACCAGAATGTGTCACAATACTCTTTGTCTTCATTCTGATCAGTATAGCTATTATTTGATCATTGCAAAGTGTGCGTGTGCTATCTTTCATTAAAATATTTGCCACTTGCTGTATATGTCTGATATTTTGTTAAATATCAAATATATGGCTGTTGGCATACTTATCAGAATCAGAATCAGAATTCTTATATTATTAATATTAGGAGCAGAGAAAGACCTGTTTGGATATTCCTTTCTCCCAAGTTCCCTCATACTTGCTTCCATTGGGGAAATGCAGCGCTCCTTTTCCATGGAACATGCCGTCTTTCATCTCTCCGACATATCTAGTGTGAGTGGGGATTGTGTAGCTGCCCATCCCCTCCATCCTTTAATAAAGACAACACGATGAGAGGAAATGAGATGGCTTGCCTCACTTATTACCTATCAAAATTATTTTATCTATATTAATATCTCAAGAGTACTGCAAAATTGCCATGAGCATGTTTCAAAAAGGAAAATCATTACACTATTGTTTTTGTTACTAGGAAAATAATGAGTTGTTTTTAAAATACGGTGATTTTTTTTAAATATGGTGGTTTTAAAATAATCCCTTGACTTTTCAGTCATGAAAAATATTTAAAATATTCAGGAAACCCCATACATTTTTATTAAATCATATGGAATAGTTTCAATATTGCTTTGTACATTTAAAATATTTTAATATACCAGTGCCTGAAAAAAAACTTGTTCTACCATTTATGACATTTAACGTTACAGTTATTTATTTATTAATGACTTTGTTTTATGAACGTGATAATATCTTTGTGACTTGAAGGCTTTGCTCATAATTAGAAACTGGACACATCCTTTGCATAATATATGACATAATACAAGTATATGGCATTCACATAGCCTAAAATTAAATTAAATATGGTAGTTCATATAAATGTCGTCAAATTCAGTTGATTTACCTGCCATTTTTGTAATCTCCATCATAACTGCTACCCATGAACTCCATGTTTATACTGTTTCCATGGAAACACAACCAAGACTGTTCTTGTAATGGTAAAAACACTCCTCTGTGACAGATGTAACTGTCATGTATACATAAAGTGATAGAATAGACTATATTTAATCATCTCAGAACTAGGAAAAGGTTTTGAAATCTGCAGAAAAGTAGTGCCATAACTTTGCGTTGCGATTGGAGCCAAGATGGCGCAGCAGTGTCCCAGTTTCCACACGCATGACGTTATCTAAATGCGCCTGTAACTATTCGCGCATGCGCACCTGCGCAGACAACTGACCTTCTTCGTGCGGCCTCGTCTTGCTGCAGACGAGGACATTGGTGAACTGTCAAACTCATTCTGATTAGTTTTGGTGCCGTATAATTCGCACCATGCCCGGTGTGGTTGAGCTTCCGACGTTGCAGGAACTGAACGTCGAAGAGGTACGTCTGAAAGAATGAAAAACAAGCAGGTGTTAGCCTAAAGCTGCAGGAGTCGCACTGCTAACGTTAACCTGTTAAGTTAATTTAAACTAGCACAGTACTGTATGCCTATTAGTGAAGATAAAAAAGAAAGCAGAAATTCGAAAGAACTGGATAACTGATTTTTTGACTACATATTGGTCTTGTTTTTAGCAGTATCAGTGTAGCTAAGTGTCAGTGGTTTCATATTTCCATGTATTATTAAGGGTAACACTATAATGGGTAACAATCCTTTTTCTTAGCAGGCTTATTATAGACACCCATAGATTATTATGTGCTTTGTAATCCCTATTGTTTTGGATCTTATTAATATCCAATTCAATAACAAGACTGACTACCTGACATTTTGTATTAGTATCCAGGATATTTTTTAATGTCATACATGTATTATTTTTGCTGGGGAAAGTAATGTATTCACTTAATGTCAAATAGGTAATTTTCTCCTACGTCATGCGCGTTCTTAGGACTTTGCTGTTTTCTGTGCAGGTCAATGTATCATCAGCTGTACTGAAGGCTGCTGCTCATCACTATGGCTCTCAATGTGACAAGGCCAACAAAGAGTTCATGCTGTGCCGCTGGGAGGAGAAGGACCCCAGAAAGTGTCTGAAAGAAGGGAAGAAAGTCAATGAGTGTGCAGTCAACTTCTTCAGGTACACAACACTTTCACTTGTTTGTCTTGATTTGGCTTTGAATCCTTTAGATAGATAATGTTTTATTGTGAGCTGCACATTGTAATTGTAAAGCAATTTACACAACCTTTTTAAAAAAAATATATATATATTTTTTTTTTTTACAAATTAGCAATTCCTTCTGATAAGATTTCTCAGTATTTATTGGAGTTGTCAAAACTCTACTTCGACTTCTAATCGACTTCGGTACCAAGAAATTTCAACGCTTCCGTGTCTATCTGTGGAAGCGTTCGGTGAAGAGCATCAAAGATGTCATTGTTGATCATTGTAGCCAATCAGTAAGTTGAGCGCGTCAACACAATGGCCAATCAGAGACATAGGCTATATGTTGAGCGTGTGAACACAATGGCCAATCAGAGACATAGGCTATATGTTGAGCGTGTGAACACAATGGCCTATCAGATGTGTTTAAGAAGCTGTTCAACAGCGCTCGCAATTATAGAGGGAAATGCTTGTATCGTCACATTTGTACATTTTGGTACCGAAGTTGGTACTTTTTGACAACTCTAGTATTTATCATTCTGATTTATTGGTGTGACCCATTCGCTAATCCATTACGCCTCATCATTCTTATACGGATCAAAGCGGCCGCTTCAAAGAAATTGACAGGCCAATGCGTCAGTATGTAGCTGAAATAAGAAATTATGTCCTTTTCCTTCGCTGGTGGGTAAGTTAAGCACTTTGGCGATACCCAGTGCCTTCAGCTGGATGACGGCTCTGGTTATGGGCAGCCCCTCATTTCTTTTTTCGACTACTTACTGACAACACTTGTCCTTCAATTTCTTCAAAGCGGCCGCTTTTAATACAGCGGTAAGACAGTCTTTTTGGGCTCACCATCTTCTAACATTACACTCTGACACACCGTATTTCTTGGCTGCTTAATGAGAGTTGTTTGATGACATTTATCACCATTAGCTTAAAGTTTGCATCCCCTGGCACTGTAAACTACCGGTAGTTTACAGGGGCGGGTTGCTTCAGTCCAGGGGGAAACACTCGTTTTACACGTATTTGGCGCTCCCTATTGTTGCGGGTGTATTATTGACATGTAAAAGTCTAGACTCTGAATATAAGACGACCCCATATTTTCAGATATTTTTCCAAGAGAAAAAAAAACACTTGGCACTTGGGCTTTGGACTTGCCAACACTGATGGCGGATTCGGATCAGATCGCCTGTCAATCAAACTCTTGGAAAAAGGGTGATTTACTGTAGTCTCAGATTGTAATGCAACTGCACAGTGACATTGTCTGTCATGATTGGGCAAGTGTATGGATGGATTAACTTGTATAAATTTAAAAATATAATCATGGGGATGAGATTTATTCTCACAATATCAACATATTCCAGGTAAATGAATCCAAAGAAATGTAAGCGTAGGACATCTGTCTTTGCAGGATAGCAATTACTATATTGACCTGCCAAATTACAAGGTGCGACACAAGAAGCGACAACCAATGCGAAAGTTTGTAAAGTAGCTTGGTTTCTGTTCTGTGGCATTACGCTGGGCAGCATCCTTCATTCCTGAAATGTCATTGAACCAAAGCCCTGCCCATATTTTTCTTAAACTTGAAACATTTACAAAAAAAAGTAATTCCGGAGTCATTGGATATTTTACAAGCACAATCATAAAAAATGTGCTGTCTGGAGAAGTTTCCTGAATGTCATGAAAATAAAAGGTATGTGTTTATGGTTTTCCAGGTGTAACTTGTGTGAAAGAGCGCACAAATAGAGAGAACTCGGCTGCACTGCTCAGATTGGTTTTTATTTTATTATGTCCTTCTGCATTTTTGTCTTTCCGCATGGACAGAAAATGAGTCGTTGTGTCATAGCTGGTTAGGACATAGTGTAAACCCCACTATTTGCATGTAATTAGTTTTAAAAATCACATATTGTTTTGTCTACAGGCAGATAAAGGGAAACTGTGCAGAGTCCTTCACAGAGTACTGGACCTGCCTGGATTACTCTAACCTGGCGGAGCTGCGCCACTGCCGTAAGCAGCAGAAGGAGTTTGACACCTGTGTGTTGGAGAAGCTGGGCTGGGAGAGGCCTGACCTAGGAGATCTGTCCAAAGTGGGTCAAAATATTCATTACTTTGTAATTTAAAACCTGTATTAGAAGTGGTGTCCATGTCGTTTTGGTCTTCCTCCATATCCTGTACTTCACACCTTTGACCTCTCCCACAGGTGACCAAGGTGGCAACCTCTCGACCCGTGCCTGAAAACCCCTACCATTCAAGACCAAGACCTGAGCCCAACACTCCCATTGAGGCTGAGCTACAGCCATCCAAGCACGGCAGCCGCTTGTTCTTCTGGAACTGGTAAAAAGGGCCAATCGCTGTCCTATAAATATCATGTTCTCTATGCTCCTGACCAGTGTGCCAGTGGTTGCGCTGTTATCCTAACGTATTGTGTAGAAATGTTAATAAATTTTGTGCACTCGAAACATGTTATCGAATTAAAAAAGATTTAATTTAAACTTGGCTTCAGGTTTCTTTTTGTGTAGTTTATATTGATTTGACTGTTAAAGGGGAACTTGGCAACTATTTCAACTTAATAAAACCGTTTAGAAATCATATGATTGGTTCAATAACCTGTTCTGGAGAGGATGGTGACTTTCCCCCGCTCCCCCCAGCGTTCCCAGGCGGAAAATCAACCTTGCAACATCGGGACTGACGTCCCGGTAAGTTGGAAATAGGAAGTCTTGTGAGAAGCGAGAACGAGCGAGAAACACGAACTGCTTTATGGCAATTCGACATAAATCTATGGTACTGTCTGTGTATGATCTATTACCCACCTCGGTAGACATAGCTCCACACGATAAAGTTGGCCGGCTCCGATAATAACAAATGCACATAAGCAGCGGTAGAAAGCGGGAAGAAGGTGCCGCAAGTGAGTTTTTTTTATGACAGTGTTGTGAAAACATACGCCGCACAGCTGTAAGGGGAGCTCGATGAGAAAAAATGCGACAACAAAAGTGAAAATCAGCGAAAAAATGGCTAGAGTTGGCAAAGTTCCCCTTTAAGAATGTTGGGTTCAGTACAACTTAAAAGGTTTGTTAACACTAGGGATGAGTCGCGATCTTCGAATAGTCGAACTGCGTTAGAAATTCGATCATAAAATTGCTTATTCGAATATCGTTATATTTTCCCGCAATTCCAATGTGACATAATTGACGGCACGCCTACTGTCCTAGATCGCGCAGCAGGGTATTTTCCTGTCAGGGACACAAGCTACTAGCCTCGTGAGACCATCCTGATCTCGCGAGCTTTCAAGGTTTCACTCGCAGATCAGTCTGGATACTTTCCGTTAAAGAAAATTTGGGAGCAGTTCACCAAACGAACGTCCAATCAGCGTTGGCTTTGAGGCGGGTTGAGGTGTGACGCAACGAGAAGCGCGTCAGTTCAGTCTAAAGAACATGTCGGCTTCAGCGGATGAAACTAGCATCAGCGTGGCTATCGAGCAAGTTTTATCGGAATTACAGAGTATTTCTTCACTGAAAGAAGAGCAAAACACTGCTCTGGAGGCTTTTCTCAGAGGAAAAGATACGCTCTGTTAGTACGTCATATGCTTCGTTGATCTGATTGGTTGATTTGGCCCGTCTATCACCAACATAGGCCAATCAGCTAACCAGTATTTTCGCCCCTTACCAAAACTACTTCAACGGAAGGTTTCCAGATGGATATGCGGAGCAAATCCATCTGTCGGAGTCAGGTTAACAAGCTACCACTAACATGAATGAAACCCCCTTCTGCGGGATCTAGGATACCAGTGTTTTATACATAGTGTAAACAAACAACAGAAGAAGATGTCGTGACCGTTAACTCTGCGCCCAACAGAGGTGGGTAGTAGACTAACCTTTACTGTCTATGGTAGTAACCAAGTAGGCTACTATTACTTCACTACGTTGGGCGACGTTCCTCTCGTTACTTTATTTTAATGAAATACATGTTTATTCCAAGCGCGCTATCTTTTTTTTATGGGCATGCCATGAGCGATGCTCCATTCGCAAATGAATCACTCTTTTGAGTCGATTCTGTTCAAAGACTTCATCAAACAAGTTGGCAGATCTGTCTAAATCGGTTCGCGAATCAGTTTGAATGAGCTGTTCAGTTCCTCGCGCACTGAATCGTCTGAAGCGCTTTCAATTCACACTCGACACGGAGTCGTAACAGGAAGATTTAAGAACATCAAGAGCTTTGGATGAAGTGGCCGTGGTCCTACAGTTTAGTCTAGTGAAAGCAAATCTGCAAATGCATCATATTTTGCCAGCGATGAAGATCTAGTTGAACATCTTCGTATGATGTCTGTGAATGAATGAGTCCACAGGATACATTCGAGTTCATTTCATTGAGGTAATACATTTTACAACCAAACAGATTATTACGCGACGATAGCACTACAAGTATGATGACATTATCTGTTTTTTGGACATATACATTAATTTATAGGCTACATTAAATAAGCTACCATTGTCCACAGTTTATGAAATGAACACCCGCCATCCCGCGGTAATGTGTGTGTATTGCGCAGTGGCATCACACGAATAGTTTTGATTGAAACTAATTTGTTTAAAAAGTAGGCTTTTGCAGTAACAAGGCAGGTTTGCATAAAATCATTATGACATTATTTTTTTTATCTAACGAGCATCTGGTTTGGCGATGCAAAAAAGCGGACTGTCTGCTTATTGTTTTTTTCTTCTGTAAGTTAACTACTGGTATGTTAAAAAAAACGACGAAAACATGTTAATTGTTCAATTAATAAACAGTTTGTTTGATGACAAATCGCTAAAGATGAAATTGGCCTCCCTTTCTGTCATTGTGAGTGTGCGTTTTTTTTCTTTTTTTCTTTTTTTTTCTTCGATTTTCGAACGATAATCGACTATTGCTCCTCGATTTTCGAATGGCATTTTTGGCAGAAATTCACATCCCTAGTTAACACAAAAATGAAAATTCTGTCATTATTAATTCATCCTCATGTCGAAGACTTTCGTTCATCTTCAGAACACAAATGAAGACATTTTAATGAAATCTGAGATTTCTGTCCCTCCATTGACAGTCCACACAACTACCACATTGTCGCTTCAAAAAGTTCATAAAGAGATTTTCTGAAGTCACGATCACTTTATATGATGAACAGATTTAATTTGGGCTTTTATTCAATATAAAAATTTCATCAACGCACACATCAGCTCAAGTATGTTTGCTTGACATACGAGAACCAATGAGGTTCATTCTCGTGTTACGCAACACGTTTGAGCTTCAGCGAGAACCAATGAGGTTCATTCTCGTGCTATGCAGCACGTTTGAGCCAGAGCCATAGATAGAAAGAGTTGCGACACGCTTTGATGTCGCCGCGACGGCTGTCACGTGGTTCATGTAAGCTCCATTAGTTCCAAAACACACGCGGGCTGTCATGTTCTTCTATGGGACAGACAGCAGCGATTGCATTATTAAACGGTAAATATAAAATAAAACACACACCCAAGTACTTTTTAAGCTGTTATTGCATTTTGTTAATGTCAGTTTTGCATTTGGAGAGGCAGGGTGACAACTTAGATAAGTTTTAGGCTATTTTTTTGGAGGGAAAAGCTTAGTGTTCATGTTCGCATGGGTAGTACGTTAGCACTGGCTTTAGCGGCTCTAACTTAACTTTTCCATATCATTCATCTGATGATGGACGTCTCATGATATTTATTTTAGCACAACTGGGCTGTATTAGGCTATTGATTCCCGTGATCTTGCTTATAAATTCCGATTCAGCCATTAGCCTATACCTTCGTGATCACGCAAAGAGATCTGCAGTCCGTTCAGAACTCCAACCAACACAAAATATTAATAATTACGCTGTGCATGTACAAATGAATGATTTAGGAGGGAAATAGACTGCTCCCATAACGTAGAAAGCAACGACTATATACAGCAATGTTCGGTAAATATTCAACCGAAAAATATTCTTCATAAAATTAAACCGGAGAGATAGTTAATGAGTGAATTAACTATGTTCCTAAATACATATAAGGACATGCATAACCCTCCCTAACCCATTTAAATAAATGAATTGTGTGTGTGTGTGTGTGTGTGTGTGTGTGTGTGTATATAATATTATATATAGGTTATATATATGTATATATATATATATATATATATATATATACATTTAAAATATTATTAAAAATATTATATATTATATACATCAGGTTACCAGTTAGCTAACGTTAGTGAAGTGTTGGTCACGTAAGCTATCGCTGCAATTAACCTATTATCTTCCAATAAACATTTACTAAAACTGGCTACATTAAATATAACTACAGACTAGATTCACGAAGAGATCGGCTAATGTGTGTAAAAGTAAAAAAAATACAGTAATTTCATTAATTTACCAGCGAACGTACTTCTGAAGCACTGAAAATGAATGGGGTTCAATGGAGAAACTATCAGTGTTTGGAACTATCGGCCGCTCCACGACACGCGTTACTTCCAGAGTTCCTATGGCGGTCTATGGGAGTGTCGCAACTCTTTCTCTCTATGGCTCTGGTTTGAGCTTCTGCAAGAACCATTGAGGTTCATTCTCGTGTTACGCAACACGTTTGAGCTTCAGCAAGAACCAATGAGGTTCATTCTCGTGTTACGCAACACGTTTGAGCTTCAGCAAGAACCAATGAGGTTCATTCTCGTGTTACGCAACACGTTTGAGCTTCTGCAAGAACCATTGAGGTTCATTCTCGTGTTACGCAACACGTTTGAGCTTCAGCAAGAACCAATGAGGTTCATTCTCGTGTTACGCAACACGTTTGAGCTTCAGCAAGAACCAATGAGGTTCATTCTCGTGTTACGCAGCACGTTTGAGCTTCAGCAAGAACCATTGAGGTTCATTCTCGTGCATCAAATTTGGTTGAGCTTCTGTTTATATTCGCTGATCAATGTTTATATGTGAATAAAAGCCTAAATTAAATTCGTTTATATAAATTAATAGCCATGTTAATTAAGTATCAATAAAAAAATAGAAAAACAAGAAGCTTTTTACAAAATCAGATATACAAAATAATCTTGGTGTATATGGAGGGGGTATTTTACAAATATTGTGTTGGAGAACGTAATATCCTTCGAGTCAAAAGGGTTGAGACCCACTGCTCTAGGGAAATTATTTTGTTTCTGTTTTTCTGTAATGAAAGTTTGCTTTATGTAAACAGCAATTTGCCATTACTGTTTAGGCTATTAAAGATTTTTTATATATTTATTTTTTATATTGAATAAAGATTGAGAATTTTTTTGATAGAAATATTGAAAAATAGATTTTAAAAAACTAATATAGTTTACCATAAATTTTCCTCAACACAGCCACAGAAGTGTTAAAGGCATGTTGTTATAACCTTTTTTTTTTAACAAAAATATTAAGCAGTCAAAACTGTTTTCAATTTCAATTGTAATAATATTTTACAATATTACTGTTTTTACTGTTTTTTGGGTTAGATAAATGCAGCCTTGGTGTCCAGAAGAGACTTCTTTCAAAAATATGAAATGTTTTTGACAGGTACTGTATATCGGCAGATATTGGGAAATTTTGCCAATTTTTCCCCCCCCCCCCCCCCCTTAAGCTTTCTATTAAGAAGCTTAATAATGTATTAACGCTGTTCAATGTAAACTTTAGCCAATCTGTATATACAAAAGCTCAAAATGGCAATACAGTGTATTTTAATATTTATTCTAGAGTGACGCCTGTAGCCCTGTACCCACAGACTTCCATTAGGTCCATTACTCTCAAAATCTGTTGGTTTATAAACTGACAGATGATTCTGTTCTAATCGACAGCTTGCCACAAATAGCATAAACTTGAATTGATTCTGGAGATTAAACACAATTATGAATTCCACAGTATGTGCGTGTGTTTTTGCTCTGTGTTTGGTCATATTCACCCTTAAAGCTTGTTATAAAGGTGCTTTCTTTCATTCACCTGGGCTGCTGTTCTGGCCAGACACCACCTCCTGTCTAAGTCCAGCAGTATGGTGTGTGTTTTAAAACCAGATTGTGGCTGTGTAGTGTCATGGACCTCAGGGGCTGGAGACTCGGCCCCCTTGGGTAAAGGCCAATTTCCCCCAGAGCTCCCTCCTCACTTCCTTACCAGCCCCTGGAGCAGGACTGTCTGAACAACACGACAAGTTCAAAGAGTCAGTAGTGCACTGCCACAGAGCAGCACAGGTCAATTGGCCCTACAGGCAACAGCACTGCTGCCTTAAGAAAATAAACCTGTGTGCAAAGCTCCATTTTTCAGAATATTTTTATAACAAGTTTTCATGTTAACCTTTATGACATGCAGGTAAAAGGCCCTTACTGTCCCGGTAAAATGATGCTCATTTTCTATAAACTAACGTGGAGCGTTTTCTGGGAGGTCCCACATGTGAAATTTAATCAAACTGTGGAACTAAATCTGTCCCCCCCCCCTCATATGTGCAACTTTACTCAAGAGTCCTCTTGCCCCATACAAGTCAAACGTCATTCTGGATGAAACTCGTACTCTTTCAAGAACAAAAGTAAACCGATGTCAGATTGCAGCCTGAGAGGCAAAGCTGAATTTGCTCTGACGTTTTCTTGGCTAGAAAGTCAGAATAGAGCAGAGCCAGTTTTGTGCCAGTAACAGAGGAATTATGGGGTAGGAGGCCCTGCGGGTATCAGATCAAGGGATATATGACACATACTAAGAGTACCAGTTTAAACACTGGGGCAAAACAATAACTATACTGATAATAACAAGATTTGTAAGCTATAAAACAACGTCGCCTTGAAAATTTTCAAATTACAGCAGGGTCGTCGCTAAAATTACCAGGGTATCTCGTCTGTGTGTATCAGCTGTTTATGGCTTCAATGACATTATCCAATCAGAATAGAGAGTTGAAACTGTCACTTTTAAATATAAAAGTATTCTCTTTGGTAAATGTAGATGGAAACAGAAGATAGATGCTATTTCTTTTGATTTGATTTTTTTGGGGGGGTTGTTAATATGTGACTGATTCATTTAGTGGAAAATATTTGACATTTAACTGGACTGCTGTACCATGCCGGAAGACTTCACTCTTATAACCAGAGCTGCAAAAGCAAAAAGACAAAATATTCATCCTGGCAGTCATAATTTTTATGCTTAGCCAGCGAAGGCTAAATTTTTCCTCGTGGACTCACAATTAGGCCAAATGCATGTCAATCATTATTTGCAAGCATTACTAAAGTGTTGCTCAAACTTAGGGTTAGTGATTTGATCATTACAAATCATACAACTTAAGTAGAGCTTCAGATTCAAATGTACACTTTTAGTGTACATTAAAAACCACTCTAAAACCAAGAGAACAGACCAGCTTGGCCAGTCTGCAAATTTTTTTTTTTTTTTTTTTTTGGCTTGGTATTTTGTCTAAATCCATAAGTAAGCATTTTCCTCTGAACATTTATTTGTAATACTGCACTGTAAAAAAAAAAAAAAAAAAGATTAATAAGTTATGACAACATATGTTTTTACATTGCTTTAACTCATCAAAAGAATTTAAGCAATTTTCAACTTTTTAATATAAATTATAAAAGATACATTTTTTAAAAGTCAGTTTAATGTGAAGTGACTTAAACACCCAAGTTGACAGTAGTATTTTTTTTTACAGTGAAAGTTCACCCAAAAATTCTGCCCCTCATGTTGTTTCAAATCTGTATGAGTTTCTTTCTTCTGCTCAACACAAAAGAAGATATTCTGAAGAACATTATGATGCAAACAACATTGGACCCCATTGACTTTAATTGTATGGACCAAAAAAAAAGAAGAAAAAAAGACAATATCCAATATAATATCCAATAATTTGGATATTTTCCAAAATATCTTTTTTTGTGTTCCATGTAAGTCATACAGATTTTTGGAATGATATTTTTGGTGAGCTACCCCTTTAAGGACTAGCAAGTCAAGCACCATTGTTGTCATTGAGCCAGAAGTGTCTTAACTGCAAAATTCCCTCTAGATATCCAAAGGTGCGGTCCGATCCACAGACTCCCGCAGGAAACCTCACCAGCGGTGACGGTGACCCGGGCCGCTTCGCAGGTCCGCGCAGGGAGGCCTGAGTCTGGAGGCAGGGCCCGGGGGCTCGTGGCAGCGCTAGTTCAGACCTCAACAAAGGAAATGGAGGTCAGTGTTGGTCGACTAGGCCCCGGTGCAGGAAGCACGCTTTGGCAGCGGAAAGAAATACAATACTGGACTTTCACAAAGCAACAGCCCGCACGGGAGTCCACGGTGCTAAAACACTCAAACAAACTAGCTCATTCTCGTCCCTAAACTGTCAATATTCCTATTGTTCGCCACAGACTTTGACAGGATCAAATAAATATTTGAGGCGGCGATGTGCACACACCGCTTGTTGCCTAGCGTAACCTTATCATTCAGTCATCGGGCCACATGTATGCGAGCCAGGGGACACGATGTTATGAAGCGTGAGCTATGACCCGTTCTGAGGCCTCACAGAACCAGGACCTGCCGCCGGCGTGATATGTTGAAACAACCTATCGATTGTGGTTTTGTCTTGGTGTATGCGGCCAACTGTAGCTTTAACTCCTTGTTGCGTCTGTTTTGCAGCAAGACCGCATGTTATATGTTTACTCGAAGCTTTCTCCTTGTCTCTGATTTGGCGTGTTGAGAGGCGCTTTCATGTTTCCACTTAAAATGGCCTCTCACTCGAGTGGCTTTGAACTCACATGCAGGTCTAAGTAAAATACACAGGCTGCCACAGTCTGTAGACTAGCGCTCCAGATGTCACCGTGTGTAACAATACATGCATATTGCAGGATAACGCACCACTTGATCCATACCATAACTATAATGGGCCCTGCTTTTTAATGGGATTAATGTCATGTGTTTGACAAGGCAGAGTGATTTTACTCATGAACACATGCAAACTCAAATGGCAGTTAGCAGAATACAAGAAACACACTGAACACCTTGACAGTCTCCACCAAAAAAAGGGACTGTTTGTAATAAGGTACAACAGTAAGATGCTCATACAATGGCATACAAAGAGTTTACAATGGCCTTGATAAACTCCAGATCGATCGTAAATAAAACTTTTATTTTAAAAGATCTGTTCTCTGTGCAGAGACTGGACTTTCTATTTCTTACTGAGACCTGGCTCTGTCCAGGAGATCTGAGCCCTTTTTCCGAACTTCTGCCAAACAAATGTCGCTATTTTAACTCCCCACGGACAACTGGCCGGGGTGGTGGACTAGTGTCTATATATAAAGAACACTTTAACTGTCGCTCGGTGGCGAGTAACATTTACAGCAGTTTTGAACTTCAGATGTTTTGCTTTGAACTTGCTGATCCACTTCTGATTGCTGTTATTTACCGACCACCAAAATATAACTCAAACTTTATAACAGATTTTGCAGAATTCCTTGGTGATCTGACCCCAAAATATGATAAGTTTCTTATCGTGGGTGATTTTAATGTGCATGTATGCTGCATGAATGATTGCTCGGCTAAGGAATTTATGCATCTACTAAATGCTTTTGATTTTATTATGGGGATCGATGTTTCCACACACAAAGGTGGCCATACCCTTGACCTAGTGCTCCAGCATGGAGTTTCTATCGTTGATTTGGAAATCAGTGAAAACGGGTTCTCTGATCATAAGACTGTTATGTTCACTGTACCCTGCCATGCGAAGATTTCTAAAATCTTATCTTATGAGGCTCCGTATCGCTACATTAATAATCATACAAAATCATCTTTCCTAACCATCTTTGACGAAGTGATGCCATCGCTCGATGAATTTGCTTGTGAGATCAGCGCGGAAGTACTTCTTTCCAGATTTAATTCCACCTGCTCTGATGTCTTGAACACCGTGGCACCTTTAAGATCACCGCGACAAAAATCCCATTATGAACCTTGGATTGATGATTCCATTCGTTGCCTTAGACGCTGTTGCAGAAGAGCGGAACGAAATTGGAAAAAGGACAGGCTTCAGGTGTCATTTGAGATTTTAAAGGACGTTCTGCACAGCTACCAGAAGGAAGTAAAAAAAGCCAAATGTCGACATCTATCAAACATTATTAACAAGAACTGCTCCAGACCAAAGACACTTTTTAATATTATAAATGCTACTTTAAATCCATCGGCCGTACTCTCTCCGGGGGTTGCATCCCCGTCATGTGATGAGTTTTTATTTTTCTTTGAAAACAAAATAAGAGATCTTAGACAGAGTATAATTTGTACATCCTCTACAATTTCTCTTAATCCTAATAACCATCTTTTAAATGAAACTGACGCTGTGTCATTTAATGAGTTTAACTCAGTTACTGAGGCGGAATTGTTAGAAATAGCTAAGCAGCTCAAGCCTTCTGGCTCACCACTGGATAGTCTTCCTCCTTTTTTATTCAGACAACTTATTGCTGATATGGCTCCATATCTTCTGATTATAATAAATCGCAGTCTAGAATCTGGCATTATGCCTGACTGCTTAAAGCATGCAGTGATCCGTCCAATGATTAAAAAATCGAACCTGGATTCATCTGTTTTGACAAATTTTAGGCCAATTTCTAATTTGCCATTTGTTTCTAAATTTTTTGAAAAAATTATTCTATTACAGTTACAGAGTTATTTAGCTGAGAACTCATTATTTGAAATATTTCAGTCTGGCTTTCGAAAATGTCACTCCACAGAGACCGCATTGGTCAGAGTTTTTAATGATATTTTAATTACTTGCGACTCTGGTGATTTCACAGTACTTGTTCTTCTCGATTTAACAGCAGCGTTTGATACAATTGATCATACTATCCTAACTGACCGTCTAAGGCACTATGTTGGTATAGGAGGTACAGCTTTGAAATGGTTAATATCATTTCTAACAAATAGGAGTTTCTCAGTTAAGATAGGAGAACGTTACTCGAGTACAGCACACCTACACTATGGAGTTCCGCAGGGCTCTATTTTAGCTCCATTATTATTTTCTTTATATATGCTTCCTCTTGGGTCCATTTTTAAAAAACACGGTCTGTCATTTCACTGCTACGCAGACGACACACAGGTCTATTTGCCCGTGAAACGAGATTTTTTAACCCTAACGTCTCTTACAGCATGCCTAGAGGAGGTAAAGGCATGGCTTTCTTTAAATTTTTTAATTTTTAATGAAAAGAAAACTGAAATCATTATGTTTAGCCCATCTGAGCAATCAAAATCTGTAAACCTAAATCTGGGTGAGATGTCCGTGTACTTGAGACCGTGGGTGAAAGATTTGGGTTTTGTTTTAGACGATAATCTAAAATTTGATCGTCAAATAAACTCCGTGGTAAAATCATGTTTTTATCAGCTACGTCTGCTCGTTAAAGCAAAACCGTTTCTCTCATTTAAAGATCTTGAGAAATTAATTCATGTATTTATTTCGTCGAGATTGGACTATTGTAACTCGTTATATCTGGGAATTAGTCAGCAAACACTATCTCGTTTACAATATGTCCAAAATGCTACGGCCCGTTTTCTGTGCGGAAAAAAAAAGAGAGAGCATATTACACCGATTCTAAGATCATTGCATTGGTTACCGGTGTGTTACAGAGTAGAATTTAAAGTATTACTTTTAGTTTATAAATCTTTAAATGGATTAGCACCAACGTACCTAGTAGAATTATTAATAGAACAAAAGCCTGCAAGGTCTCTACGCTCTTCAAATCTGGCCTTACTGTCTACCCCAAAATCGCTCCTAAAGCGCAGAGGAGATCGAGCGTTTTCCATCGCTGCACCTAGACTTTGGAATACTCTCCCAATTAGCTTAAGACAGGCTCCATCTCTTACTATTTTTAAATCCAAACTTAAAACCTATTTATTTTCAAAAGCTTTTGATTAAAGACTGTGTTTTGTATGTGTTTGCATGTTGCTTGAATATGGGGTTCCTTATTGATTTGTGAGTCTATGTGGAAAGCACATTGGTCAACAGCTGTTGTTTTTAATAGTGCTATACAAATAAATTGTCATTGTCATTGTCATTGTCATTACAAAGGATTTGTTAACGAATTAGTACAACGTGGTTAGTACCACGGTTGATCTAAAACAAGGGAATTAATTTAGAAGCATGGCTGCAAATGAATAAATTGTGGGAATTAATCTTAATTTGTGGCTATGATATCTATCTGTTATCTGTTTTGTATCTATCTGCTATCTGTCTGTTTTTCTTCAGAGCACACATTTTACATTTGCAGGTCCATCAATACACCATTTCTTTTTATACTTTGTGCCCTATCAGTGGTGATCTGAAATGAGGCGGCAAAGTTAATTAAATTTAAATTGATATCCCAGTTACACTTAATGTTGTCATATATTTTCCAGGTTAAAAAGAAAAACCAAATGCAATTCTATTTTGTATTTTTACATTGACTGATGTTCTATTTAATAAAACCAAGTATAGATCTCATTAACAGTAACAATTTTAACAATATATTTTATTTGTGAACTGATGTTCGGCTGTTCTTTTTAATAACTTCTTTTTGGAAAACCAGTCATCAAGCTCCATATCTGTAATTTCACCAAGCTGATTGCTCACTAAAACCTCCCACAGTCATCATGTTTTCAGGCCATTTCAAGTTTAATTTTGAGTGACATAAAGCGGTGATATCTATGATTTGTCTACTTAGTTTATAATTAGTGTTCATTCAGATTGATTCGCAAATGCGCAAGAAAACAAGAGGCGGGATTTATCGCATGAACCAATCATATCCAATCATAACTGATTATATCCTATCATATCGTGATGGAGGCATTGCCTCCTCTCACGCGACTTTCCCCCATTCATTCTCAATTACCCCAAACCAAACCCAGGGACTGCATTAGGGGATCTGTTAAAAATCAATGGACTCAGGGGAGGCAAGAGAGATGCGGACACCTGCTGTAACTTTACCTGCGGGTGTCGCTGTTGGACAGTGTTGCTTCAGACATGTAGGGATTTATACAGTGATTTATACTGTTGTGAATGTAAGTTTACAAGTTGTTGTCCCCAGTTATTATAATTGAATGGAAAAGAATGAGCAGTACATTCTTCAAAATTTCTCCTTTTGTGTTTCACAGAAGAAAAAAAAGAAAGAGGTGAGTAAATAATGACAAAATATCTCATTTTGGGGTGTACTGTCCCTTTAAGATGCTCTTCTATGGATGGATATTCTCTTATGGATATTTACATTGTAGATAATTCTTGTGGTTAGAATGATTAAGATATTAAATAGATTCATTCATGTAAAATAAGGGAATGTAGTAGGATAGTGCTTGTTTAACTGTACCCAGCTTTTACCTCAGCTGACTGACACGTGTTCGCGCACCATCCCTGGACCTCCAGTGGTGGTTTAACATTAATCCTTGCTAAAAAACAAAACAAACAAAAAAACACACATTGAAATATCTGATATAACTGATGTCTACTTAGCTCTTTGCATTCCAAACGGCACGTGAAGGCTTTTCTGTTTAGAAAAGGCTCGTGACAGCCTCGATTGAGCTATCCACTTTAGGTTTTTTTTTCTTTTCACAACCAAAACTGGTGTTAAAACCTGAACAAGACAGCACAGGTGTGACCACACCTGAGCAACGGTAGAAAACGCTCATATTTTGCTTGTTTATCAATCGCGCGCTCTCGCAGTAACCGTTATGTTGGCGCGAACAAGCGCGTGTTGAAATGGAAAGGTGTCGGTGCCTGACCGCTTGTTTGTTTTCTGAATTGGCTGCATAATGCGACATTGCGCTGGGCTGTTAACGTTTTTGAAAAGTGTCCGTCCGTCACAAATCTTTTGTAAACCGACACTGAAGTATGTGATGACACGCGACGTCTAAACGCATCCCGACCTTCCTGCAGGTGTCGCCACACTTTTCCAAAAATAATTGCAGAGCTCCATCCACCCTAACATGACCGTTTTTACATGGCAACTGCGCTGAGTCCTCTGGAGTGTACGCATGCTTTGAATGCAACAAGCCTGGCTGGAGGCTCCATACTTGACTTCATATTGTATATAGATAGATAAACAAATAGTGGAGTGATTGATTGCTCATTAAAAGAGGTTCCAGTGAATGACAGGCCCAGCTGTTGACAGCTGAGGGGATGTGGAGTAGGGCAGCAGATGAGGGCATGGGGCTCAGGATTTGAAAAGGAGGAAAACGGGCCCAGCGGTGCAGATCCTCTTGGGCCAGCCCTGTGTTTGTCTTGGCTCGTGACCAGCCTCCCATTTCTCCTTCTGATAAACAGCTTTCAGGACTATTTACAGCCCTGGTTCGTGCAAGCACCAAATCCTTTTCTCTTTTTTTCTCTCTCTCACTCCTTACCCTCATTTCTTGTCAGAAGGACAGTGTTATATACGGCATTGTTTGTTGAAACTTCAACCTCGATTCATTGGTTTCGCTCAATGAAGGGAGAATAATCACAGTATCCCATGGGCAAGACTTGGCCGATGATGAACTGAGATGTTCAGGGGATAGTTCATCCAGAAATTAAACTCCTTGTCATCATTTATTCACCCTCATGTCATTGCTGTTTTTTTCTTGGAGCTATTTCTTTCCCAGTTCACTTTTTCACATAACGACAGTTCACAGTGACCACAAAAAAAGAAAGCGCTTCAAAAAGAAAGAAAAAAAGGCCAATAACAAAGTTGTTCATGTTTCTTGTGCACTATTCCAAGTCTTCTGAAGTCATAAATCATTATGTGAGAAATTGAGTTAGTTGTTTAATGAAAATCTTCCCTTCCACTGCAGCTCTTAAATATCAATCTCTATTTGGGATTTTCCAACTGGTGTACCTGAAACACAAAGGAAATTGTTAAAATGTCAAAGCAGCTTCTTTTCCATTCAACAGAAAATGCTTGCTAATCAGGTTTCAATTAAAAACCGCAACCACGTGGTGCGTGACACCACTGTGAAAAGATTTTAAATGTAGTGCACATGTTATATGAATAACTTTTATGCTTTTAAATGGTATTTTTCTTCGTTTTGAACAACTCTCCTTTTTGAAATTTTCTTTTTAGGTTGCACAAGAAAATAATAACATCATACAGGTTTGGAACGACATGGTGGTTAAATAATGACATCGTAAATTATTTTTAGATGCATTGCAATTAAACTCGCCATATACTCTTGAGAGAATCCTGTAGACTATCTTTCCATCCACTCCTTTGATTTTTCTTTTTCTTTCTGAGATGGAGTTACATCATCATGCAGGCTCTCCAGCCAATGCATGCAATCATCAAACCAGCCTCTGCAGTTTTTTATTCAATCTCTTCACTGTCTTTTTGTCCATGCCGACACATTCCTGGAGGGCTATTTCCTTGATTTCTCCAAACATCTTGGCACCGTCTTGCAGGCAACAGCATATATTTGCTTCTCCCAAGCAAACAGCGAGATCTCATGTCAGCTCACTGGTTGGCACTGCACTGAATGCTTCCTGAAGGCAGTTGCTCATTTCCCATACGTATCTGCCTACATGTCATTTTAATGCATTTGTGTATGTGGTTTCAGGGCTTTTGGAGAGAGCGTGAAGGGGAGGAGGTGCAGGATGGAGACATTCTTCTTCTGTGCGCTCATCTAAACAGATTGAGTTAAAAGCTGTACTGAGCGGTGCGGCCGAGCTCCTTTGGTGGTACGTATCTGACTCTGCTCGGAGCTGGGCTTGAGTTTCCTATGGATGTCAAGGTGTGTTAAGCTTTCCCTGCAACTCGAGTTTCTTGGGCTGTGGAGGGCCGTCAGTCACTGTGGACCACCTCCCACTCCAACCCTGGATCTGATCCACACGCTGCTGAGCTCTGGGAGTCCCAGACCCTTCACCTTCTGTTGTCCATTTTCATGACTTTCTTTATCTAATGTTTCAATAGTTGACCATGGTTCCAATCCATCTCTCCACCTACAAATACTGTATGTGTGCGTCAAACTGAGTCATGTAAGATATATGGACATGGTTTTAATTACATGGTCATGACTTAATTACATTTGAATTTAGAATTTTTGAAATTATCTTTTTTTTTATTGATGAATTTATTTAAAATTAGTTATTTTTTCAGCATGGTTTGAATCTTAACAGGCTTGCCATTTATTTGTAAAGAAACAAGTTCAAATTAATTAAAATAAATATATAAAAAAATATTCCACCCTGATGAAAACAGCAAAATAATAAGCAAAGAAAGGAAGAACCAAACTTATTAAAAGAAACATGCATAGTTGGTGGGCAGCATCCTACTCATCCAAAGTTCCTTGGTTAACCAGTTTCACCAAAGAGATCATGCTGGTCAACCAACTAAGACCAGCACTGAACCAGACCGTAATAAAGTTCTTACGTACTTCCACTGCTGCAGGTCTTGCATGAATTCTCTGATGAACTTAAAATGCCCCTGTAGTCAATAATTGTATCCCTTAAAACTCATCTTTGATCACCAAAATGACACATTTAAAAGTTTTTTCCTTTGAAAAAATGTCTCCATGCCTTAAAATAGCTTGAATGTAACTCTACACCCTTGCCACATTTAGTATACGCAGTTCTATGAATATGCAAATTAGCCCCGCCTCCACTCACTCACACCAGCTCAGAGATCCACTCGTTGACGATCACACGTTGACCTGATTGGTTACAAGGTAGTGTGTGACGTCAGAAACACCAGCGATTTCAAACCGCGTTTTTGAGACTGTCTTTGGTTCACTGCAGTTTTAAGGAGAAAATACTCAGCAATGGTGTTGACTTATGAATCTGCACATGGTTTGTCTTAAAGCATATTAAAAACACCACATAGACATATAAACAACATTAAAAACGTGATTTTTTTTTTGACCACAGGAGGACTTTAAAATGCTCCAAAGTTTAACCTTTTACTTTGGTTCATGCCATAAGGTTCAATGAACTTTAACTTTTTTTGACCTTCTCATGTGTATACACCTTTCCTCATTGTCTTTTTTGTACCTTCCTATAACTTCCAGGTTTTATTGACTCATAGGGTCTTGACCGCCACGTCATTCATTGCTTCTGTTTTCCAGCTGTATTGGCTCTGCGACATTATTTAGGGTTTCTTCCATTCAACAGAACCCCTGTGTTTCCGCGTGCTGCCCGGACGTCCAAGTAAAGCCACGAGTCAAAGGAGGTGTGTTTGTTCCAGGTAACCACAGGATAGTGTGGGTCGGAAGAATCCTGTTTACTGCTGAAAGCCACACTGCTGCAGCTGCTCACTGGGAACAAGCGGCAAATCCAGGGAGGTCAAGCGCTTAGTCACTGGTTGGACGACACAATAGTCTTGGCGCTTGACATGAGAATGCGAAAGGATCTGGATTCTCCACAGCGCATTGTCTGGAGAGACCTCTGCACACTGTAATGAAGTATCAATTCCTCTGTTTATGATGGATTCACTCAGCCATCCTGGAAATCAAAAGAAGGATGTGAGGATCGGTTCATGATCTCGCTGTGTGTCGGTGTGTTAAAGGTTCAGATTATATTTACACTGCAGACCTCATTCAGTGACAGGAAGGCTGGAAGTGTTTAGCTGGTAGAAGGATCCTGAATCCAATTCAGTTTTGTCACTCAATGTAAAGGTCAGTGCTTTTGACATGATTACAACCATATTCATCAGGTCTCATGACTTCATTCTTGTTTACCGTGACCTTCCAGCCCTCTCCACTTCCACCAGCTATTTAGATTAACGCCGAATGACAACGGATCTTATAGCGATCTTTGCCGTTACAACTAACACAACTTGACTTGCAAATGGTGGTCGACCCATATGGGTTTCTCATAGACATAATTGCTGAAACTAAATGAACGTTTATTTGATTCAAATTCATTCAAGAATATTCAAGGAAGAAAATACGTCAGACTTCCATATTCTATCATAAAGACAAACCTAGCCAGCTACCATTAGGAGTAAAGGGATGTTCAGAAATGAGAAATTGGCCAAATTTAGCAATTTTTTCTTAGTCTTGAAAAACTTTTCAATTCACAATTCATCTTAATGCTACTTTCCTAGGATCGTCACTAATGAATGGTGGGACTACTTCTTGGGGAGGAACGCGCCCCGTCCTCTCCCCAACGCCCTGTCCGACAGAGAATAAGGGGCCCAATAGCAAAATCAATTCACATACCCAGAATTCCCAGCAATGCGCATGATTCCTTACATTTGAATTCAAATGGCAATTCTGCTTCCTGTTTGCTACTTCCATACAATTCTGAATGTCTTACAGCCTTAAGTGTAGTTTTAATTGGGTATGATTAAATGTGTTCATTTAAAATGATTGTTTTAACATGTTATATTGTCAGCCCTGGTCTATACACTTATTTTACACCAAGTCATTGGAGTCTAGTTATTATTGTAGTAACGCCGATAGAAGAAAGAACAAGTGCATTATTAACCCTCTGGGGCTCTTCGCGTGTTAGTCAAAAATTACAGATTTTTTTTTTTTTCACTGAAATTAATGTACTATATTTTAGTTTGATAATGTTTTTATTTAATATTTTGTATTTTTAGGGGATTTTATGGTACTAAATTAAATTTATGCTGTATTTATAATCCATTTATTCACTTTTTGAACATAGAAAATGAAATTTCCAACTTAAACTGTCGTAAATCTTGAATGCTTTAGCGCACAGACTTAAGTTTGATCTCTTTTCAAAGACGACACTCTGCAAATTATTGCTGCAGTGAAATGTTTTTTTTTAAGTTAACTTAAAAGTTACTTTTATTGTTATTTTACATTTATTGTTATGAAAAATACACAAAAATATTATTTGCAATTTCTTTATGAAATATATATTTTCAAAAACATGTTTTATGATATACCCGATATACTCGCAGCGAAGTTCTTTTGTTGTTGTTCTTGAAGTTGAAAATACCTTTGCAGCGATATACTTATGTTTTAACAAACGTCCACGCAGCTAAATGACAGATGAATGTAAATGTGCTGCATGCTTTCCAACAAAAAGGACAGCAGTAAGAAAGCATCTGATCATAACGATATGGATTTGTTTGCACCAGCTCTGCAATTCAATGGCATCATGTCGGCAGGTGAGGTGGGCCGGCCAAATAATGTCTTTGTCTTATAGGATTGCAGGAACGCTGGCGGGATGCTGGTGGTGGAGAACAGACGAGGGAACTAGGAGACAGGATCTTGGAGAAATCTTAGAGGATAACTCTCTCAGGTAGACCAGAGTGTGTGTGTGCTTAAATGTGCTGATCAAGTGCAGGAGGAATGCTGGGAATTGTAGTTTTGAGTGATATGGCTGGACTATGTGTGTGTGAATGGAGTATGGAGTGCATCAGGGAACCACAGACAGTTGAACTATGACAATAGCCCCTTTAAAGAATGAATATTTTTAATATAATAATTTGAATATTTCACAGTGATATAGTTTCTAACAAATGCTTTCAATTTAAAATGAGCATTTTTGTTTTCGTGTTCTTTGTCCCAGTGGGTTTGGTTAAGCAATAGCGATCTAAGTGCATCACTATGGGGCATCCATGTGACAAGTCAATACAATCAATGACTATATAAAATCTGCTGTCAAACACTTCTGAGGTGAGATTAGTTCACCAGTTTATGGACATGAGCGGCACAGACAGTAGCCGAGGTTTGAAGCAGACCCGCACCTTGAAAGCGAGTCCCCGGTTCATGCCAGGCAACTGTGTGGTTCGGGTGTTTTGTGTGAACACTGATGTGATGTGATGTGAATGAGAGATGAAGTCCAGTCCACCCGTCCAACTTCCTGAACACAAATAAGCACCTCACTTCCACGTTTGCCTTGCCTGTTAGTGTCCAGCCGTACACAACCCAATTACAACCACCATGGCTTTAATTGTGTATGCGGTGAGTTTGCGAATACTAAGTAAAATAACTTTTTGCAAAGAAAAATAAACGACGGGGGATTTTTCCTGGGAGGAAACCTTTAGTTTACTATATGACATGTTTCTTAATAGTGCTAAAGTGTTCTGTGTTCTTTAAATAAACAATGGGGAGTTTTGCATAGAGGGGCATGAAAGAATGCAGGATTTCACTGCTCCTCGCACACATGTCAGCAATTTGGCTGCCTTGTGTATTTTGGATGTTAAAAAAAAAGCAGCATTTCAAAGTAAACGAAAGAGGGAGAGTCTTATCCGCCTGGCAGCTGCGCTCGGTACCAAATTGCTTTCAGCTGATACTCTGCTGCTCAAACTTGCTTGGGTAATGTCAAGTGATGCATTGCAATACTGAGAAAACAACACAGACAAAAATAAATAAGGGGAGAGAAAGTTCCTCTGCTTATCCTTGGCCTTCACCTCTGAGACCCCTGTTGTGCATTGTCCATCTAGGCCTAAAAAGACAACCTTAGACCTGGACAGGAGTACAGAGGCTTTTTTTGTTTTTTTGTTGGAATGACAGTGATGCACCTTAAAAATGGCACATGCAAATATATATTTGCAAACATTTTAGTAAACAGGTTGTGTAATTTATGACAAATAAACAATTGAAAAAAGTTTTTAGTTAGTAATGATATCATTAACAGATTTGTTTGATACCAGTGTCACTCAGGTAAATACCTAATTTTGTGGATTAATGTATACAATGTCAATCGTTTTTTTTATTGAGTCATTTTTCTAAACAATAAAAAATACAGTAGCTTGATTTTATTATTTTTTTCCAGACCCCCCTGTGTTTGTTAATTACACATTTTAATTCATAAAAATTACTAAAGTCTGGAATAATTAAAATATACTTATTATTTATAAGATCAAACGTACTGTAAAAAATCACAATATTGTAACACATTATTATAATATAAAATAATAGGGTTTTATTTAAATATATTTTAAAATGTATTTTATTCCTGTGGTGTCAAAGCTGAATTTTTAGGATCTTTACTGCAGTCTTCAGTGTCACATGATCCTTCAGAAATCATATATATAATTGATAAATATGATATATCTCGTCACTTCTAGAACCACTGGACTCACATGGACTATTTTAACGATGTCTTTGTGACCTTTCTGGGATATGAAAGTGGTAATAATGTTGCCGTCTGTAGAGGATCAGAAAGCTCTTGTATTTCATCGAAATATCTTCATTTGTGTTCCGAAGATGAACGAATGTCTTACTGGTTTGGAACGACATGAGGGTGAGTAATGACAGAATTTGTGGGTGAACTAAACCTTTAACACATGCTTGAGATCAACTTAAAGTAAGAAACTAGAAGTGCGCCCCTTTAATGCAGGTCTATGGGATTCTTCCCCCTGTTTTATCATCCGCCAGGTGATAATCGTTCATTGCACAGGTCACCCCTGTCCATAACCAGTAGGCCCATATTACCTCATTATGAGCTCTTCAAAGCTCTGAAATAAAGCTCTTTTGCAATTAGTAATTGTTTTTGCACAATTATAAAAAGGACTACATGGTTTTCTTTCAGCTCTGATATCTCCATATTGTTCCAGTTCCTGGATTCCCACCCACAAAAGACCTTGAAATGTATCCTTTGGAGTGAAGCCACCCACCATGCAACATGCTTTTGGAAAATCCTCGAATCAACTCAGTTTCTCCTTCAAACCTGACAAGCATTGGTTAGGAAAATGGATTCAGCAAATTTGCACCCTCATTGTTCTACTAACTTCCAGTCTGACACAGTGTGCTGTTGTTTATACTGTCAGAGCCGAGGAATCTGGAAGCATTTGGTGGGTTCGCTCGCTGGGAACTATCCGCCGATTTCTTTTTAAACTATTTTGATATCAGCTCTGTGGAGAGTTGACTTGCGCCTGAGAAACGAGACCTTCTGGGCTCTAAGGCCTGGCTGCGCTGTAAGAATAAACACAACAACAGGATGAAACCACAGCCGGACGGGGACTTTCAAGAGCAGGAACGCGTCCCACAGCTGTTACGTAGTTTCATCATCCATCACTGTGGGTGTTACGTACAAGACTGGTGGATCGGGATGGCACTGCCTTTGTGGTGATATCTTGGTTTCAATTATCCAAGCCATTAAGGTCAACGGCAATCAGGATATTGGAAGCTCCTCTGGCCTATACGGCAATTACGACTGCTTAGCTTCGAACTCCGCCACACGCTCAGACACGTAACCGTCCTAAAACGAGCAAGTCTGTTCCTTGTGACCTATTACCCAAATGTGTTTATTCTGGGAGCCGCCATTACCCTGGCCACGATCCCACTTTGGAGCTAATGGCTGAAATTCCCTGCATAAGTTTTTGTGAAATAATTGATCACATGTGAGTGTGCCGGTGCGTGTTTCCTCCATTTTGAAGGTGATATCATGCGGTCAGAGTTTTCCTGTGATACTGTGATTGCTTCCTTGGCCGTGGCCAGGGCATTGAGATGGCGGCATTACGCCACGGCACTGGAGCGCTCTTATCAAAGTGTGCCGTTATCACTAGCGCAAACTGCCCTGGACTGTGGCCACATGGACTCAGCAAGTATGCAGTGTCTGCCATCAACATTACGTGGCAGGGAAATTTGACTACAATTAAGCTTGAAGGCCTTTAAGATGTTTTCAAGACAAAAATCAAGGGGGAAAATTTCGACTAGGGACGTCCAGCTGTTGCTCTTGTGCACGTGTTGGCTCTTTCAAATGAACACAGTGCTGCTTTATACAAGTCAACTTTCCTCCGAGCCAAAGAAATCATAATTTGATAAATACTATGTAGACTTCAAAGGGTTTGCTCACTTCTTTGGTCGAACCTGCAAGTCAAGTTTCTGGCTGAGTTTCTTACGCAGTCCCACTATATTCACTCAGTACTCCGTCCAAACAGTTGTTTGAATCGGATTTTTTCGTCCATCTTCATTTGTTCATCTTGTTTTGTATACAAAACCACGGAGTACTACAGGACAATCTTGACTCCTCTCCAACACTGAGTGAAGGACCTTCTCCATTAATCTAACTGCTTTATTTTTCGTATTTAGACAAATTTGTGTTTCCAGGAAGTGGCTGAGGTCAGCGCAGCATCTGTTGCTACTTATGTCCAAGATGCATGCGTTGCTTTGTGTTGGTTGCCAGGGAAACCATGTCTGCACAATCACCTCTGAATGGTCACATCTTCAAAGACCCCACGAGACGTCAAGCCGGATGATTCTGACCAAGCAGCAGTACTAAGGGTATGTTAATGTAACTGTCCGATTTCAATGCATATTTACTAATAAAGGATAATAAGAACATATTTATTCACCCTTATTCATTCAAAACCTGTATGTGTTTCTTTCTATTGCAGAATGCAAAAGAAAGAATTCAGAGGAATGCTTTTTTTATCTATACAATGAAAGCAATGGGGCTCCATAGTTGTTTTGGACCCCATTGACTTTGAGTGTTTGTAAAAAAATATATATATATACGGTATACATTCTCAAACATTCTTCAAAGTATCTCCTTTTGTGCTCCACAGATGAAAGAAAGTTATTGTTTGGAACAACATGAGGGTGAGAAAATGGTAATCGAATTTTCATTTTAGGGTGAACTATCCCTTAGATATCTTGTTTTACCAAATATGGGTAAAAAGACATCATGAATGAAAAAAGAAAACATGACATACAATTATGAAATAGGAATTCCAAGACAAAAGACAGACATTAAAAAAAATGCCTGTGGATGATCTGTACTGCTTGCAAATTTCACAGAGGTTAAAACAAACATTTAAACTCAAGTTTTCTTGTGAGAAACCTCTGTGAGAAATGAATACTGGATACTTTTTTTTAAATTTGATGATAAGGTAAGCGTTGCTTTTTTTTTACTCATAGTCGTGATCAAATGTTTACATATATACACCATCCAGAATCTGCAAAATGTTAATTATTTTCACAAAATAAGAGGGATCATACAAAATGCTAAATACTATTTTTATTTATTTAGTACTGTCCTGTTAATTATTTTCACAAAATAAGAGGGATCATACAAAATGCTAAATACTATTTTTTTTTTTATTTAGTACTGTCCTGAATAAGATTATTATTATTTTTATTTTTATTTTACATAAAAGATGTTTACATGTAGTCCACAAGACAAAAAAAAAAAAGGTTTATAAAAATTACCCCGGTCAAAAGTTTACATACCCCTGATTCTTAATACTGAGTGTCATTACCTGGATGATCTTCAACTTTTTCTTTTTCTTTTTTTTTATGGTTGTTCTTGAGTTCCTTGTTTGTCCTGACTGCCCAACGTTCTTCAGAAAAATCCGTCAGGTCCTGCAAATTCTTCAGTTTTCCAGCATCTTTTGCATATTTGAACCCTTTCCAGCAGTGACTGTACGATTTTGAGATCCATCTTTTTACACTGATGACAATTAAGGGACTAAAACCCAACTATTAAAAAAGTTTCAAACATTCACCGATGCTCCAGAAGAAAACACGAGGCATTAAGAGACGGGGGTGAAAACATTTTGAATTTGAAGAGCAAGGTAAATTGTACTTAATTTGTTTTTCGAGAAACATGTAAGTATCTTCTGTTCCTTCCAAAGGGGCTGTACAAAAAAAAAAAAAAAAAAAAAAAGATATTTAAACAAAATAAGAAAAAATTTGGACATAATTCATCCAGTTCAAAAGTTTTCACCCCCCGTGAAAATCTATCTGGACTATGTAAAATAAAATAAAAATCTTTTAAGTAAAACATCTTATTCAGGACAGTACTAAATAATATGACCATAACATGCATTTTGTATGATCCCTCTTATTTTGTTAAAATAACATTTTGCAGATTCTGCAAGGGGTTTGTAAACTTTTGAGCACAACTATACATATATATCCCATTTAAAATCTCACTTATATTGAAATCATTTCTAGAAACCATAATATCATTTGACATTGGGCCAGTAAGCAAATACCTAGCAACACCATGGAAACCACCCAGGCAACGTCCTGGCAAAACCTTAGCACTGTGGTGGCAAATTTGCACAAGTGCTACTCACATTTTCTTGTTGTATTTACATGTCCTGGTTGTGTGTGTTAACCACTTCAACAACATCACAGACTGATCCCTTGTAAAAGAAAGAGTTGTTTTATAGAGGATCATTTTGTCAAATGGCTCTATCGACAAGCTAATGAATTCGAGATCTGTGCTTGACAACACTGGCTCACTCAGCTGATGCCTCAGTTAGTTTATTAATTTACTTTTTGGCAGGATCCACAAACTGTGCTTTCGTCTTTCCACTCTTGAACTGAAATGTATGCACTTCCACACAGGAAACCCTTCTGGGCTCTGCCAATACTGTCACCAAGGGAACATCTCGAAAACCGATTTATCAGTTTTGGCAGATAGGTCTGTCTCAAGGATGTACATCTGTGGTTTCCTACTGGCACAGTCCCTTCTGTATCCTGATGAAGGCTAATGAACTAATGAATCAATTTTACAGGCATTCCATTGATTAGTGACGCTCAATTGAAAGACGCTTTTGAATCTGATCTGGGTTCTTCTCTGGAAGGGAACCCGCATTCAGGAAGATGCTAACGCTAGGTTTGCGTACTGGGGGCGGACATTTAGCAATGTGTTGTGCTAACAGGGCATTCTCCTTGTTGTGAGAGGACCACCCCTACACTAGTTTCCCCCAAAACTCAACCAGATGTGTAATGAGCTTCGCTACGCTAGTAGTAGTAATTATTTTCACCTGTCCTATGACAGTCTCCCGTGTAGATGCTAATATGTGCAGCCCCACCGCGGCCCTTTTGCTCCTCAGAGACCGCATGAACCTCGCAAACTTCGCTCTCATTTCCTTGTGTGTCATTGGCCCAGAGCTACGCCTCTCTTGTAGACAAGCTGAGAAAGGTCTGTCACCGACGTGAGCTCAGTCCTGCCAATTGCCTACATCAGATTCTTATTTCTGATTCTCCCCCAAAATCCTTTTTTTTTTTGCCGTGCTATTTTCCATCTCTGTTCGACAACATGAGGATTTAATTTACCCTTTCCTTCTAAGCCCCCATCTTGCTCATTTTTACCTTACAGCTGTTGTTTTGGATTAGCGAAATAGCTGCTGTCAAACAGGACAATCTTTCTCCAGCGCCACCCACTAAGCCACTGGAATTGACAGGCGAATGTCAAGACACGTCAAGGGTTCCCGCAGTGACCGTGGACGGCAGTGTCCTATTCATTGCCAGGTAGCGGATCGAAGCTGGTGTGCTGTTCACACCTTCCTGTGGTTTGTTACACACTGGGAGGAATGTCGTAAATTCTGTGCTTTCTTCCTCACCTCTTGTACCTCCTGCGCGCACACTGTTTTCCTGTCCCATAGACTGAGGATAACAACTGTGTTTCGACAGCTTTAATTCCTTTGTCATTGACGTACAAGCCTAAATGCTATTTTTGTGTGGTATATAAAAAAAAGTCGATTTTTCCAAAAAGCATTCCAGTTACTGGGACAAAACCAATGATTTAACTTCCATTTCAATTCGAAGTGTGACTAATGTCATCAAATGTAATATCAATTTCCTCCAAGTCATACCTCCGTGCTTTAGTTATTACGGCATTGTCACACATTCAGATCAAAAACATAACAGAAACTTAGGAACCGTAAACCCAAATGACTACATTTGAATTCAAAATAATGAAAAATATCCATTCCTATCACAACTAAATATTTTGTCACATAAATTATGTACTACAAGGAAGCTGTATGATTAAAGGGATAGTTCACTTTGAAATTAATTTTTGGTATGTTTTAGCTTACCTCAAGGGCATCCATGATGTAGGTGTCTTTGTTTCCGCAGTAGTTTCAATTTTGATATTTTTAGGTCCAACCGTTCTTGTCTGTCAGTCATATAATGCAGGTCTAAGGTCACCACCTCAAAGAGCATGCACAGAGAAGTCCAAATTAAACATGATTTAATGACTTGTAAATGTAAGTACACATTGATGGCCTGAGACACGAAACGAGCGGTTTGTGTGAGAAAACGAACAGTATTTATATCGTTTTTACCTCTTGTAAACACAGCCACTTCCAAGTGATCTGAGGGCGCGGGCGCTTCGGTCTGTGCATTACAAGAGGTAAAAACGATAAATACTGTTCGTTTTCTCACACAAACCGCTCGTTTCGTGTCTTAGGCCATCAATGTGTACTTACATTTACGAGTCATTAAATCATGTTTAATTTGGACTTCTCTGTGCATGCTCTTTGAGGTGGTGACCTTAGACCTGCATTATATGACTGACAGACAAGTACGGTTGGACCTAAAAATATCAAAATTGAAACTACTGCGGAAACAAAAACCCCTTTCACACAGAGATTCCGGAAAATACACGGATAAAGCGACCCGGGATTTGACCCGGGTTCGTTTGATTTTGCTTCATTCACACTGCCAGTGATTTACCGGAATCAGAGAGCGCGTTCACACACAACCCGTGTATGTAACGTGTATAGTTTGCTTATGAGCTGCGATTTCTCTCTGGGGAAACCACGCTTGTGCATTTTTTTCTCTGATTCGATCATAAACTAGCGCATTACCTACCGTTTCACTAGCCTGCTTTCACTTCACTTCAGCGTCATCATTACGACACGCCATTGGTTACGGCTTTTGTTCACACAGCGCGCGTTCCGGGTCTGAACACGGCAATGTTACTAGGTCCCCAACCCGGCATCGATCCCGGCATCAATCCCGGGTCGTGTTTGCGTTCACACAGAAGGCACTCTGGCAATTTGCCGGCAATTTGCCGGGTTCAAAGCGCTGTGTGAAAGGGGCTAAAGACACCTACATCTTGGATGCCCTTGAGGTAAGCTAAAACATATCAAAAATTTATTTCAAAGTGAACTATCCCTTTAACACTACAAACTTGCTTTTTGCTCACTGATCTCTAGATAATAGATATATAATATTATAGTGTCTAAAGAACAGTATGTTTCAAAAATCGACACGCCCCTTCAAACATCACTCGCAACTCGTGTATCGTCAAGGATTCCAAGTTTCCTACTTGTAAATATGACTTCATTGAGCCAATTGTAATATGATATTTTTCCAACTCCACTTGAAAGGCAAATAATACCTAACAGGTTTCCTTAATACTCCCTTCATCTTCCATTGGTCAGAAAAACTGATGGCCCCACCCCAAACTCACGGCATTGGTTGAACCACTATGCTAATGCACAAACAAATGGAGCAATGTTTTAAAAGTGAGTAATGAGCTGCATCCAGACCCTGTACTAAATTGAACCTCAAGCCCTCGTGATCTTCCTCTTAGGCCACACTTTCTTAACGTAATCCCGCTTTGACTGTCGGGTGGAATTATGGCTCGGCAAAAGTGCGCATCAAAGGCGCATATCAGCCGCAAAGGGGGCACTCGCGAGCAGCCTTCTGAAACCTAAAATGGCAAATGGGACACCCTCCAGTCTTGTGGATTTAACGAACACACGCAGGCAGCAGCCATTGTAAGGCAAGACCTCAAGTGCACATGAAGTGTGCCATTTGGGACAGGGCCCCAATTCAGAGGCTGCATTCGAAGGCCGAAAGCGGCACAGTGGCGGGACGAAGGCCATCCCAATTCAAAGGATTCCTCGAACGCAGCCTACAAATGTGTCCTTCGTTTCCGGGGCTGCGAATGATAGAACAAGTGGATCCTTCACAGCCTAGCCTATCCCGACCCAAGATTCACTATGCGCTCCAGTGATGACTGGATTTTTTCAGTCAGAGCAGAGAAAATTCTGGATATCAACATACAAATGGCTTACTTAGTTGTCTTTGGGATAGGAAAAGGGTATTTTAAAATGAAAAAATTAAACAATGTTTAATGATGTAATTAAACAACTTTAACCATAGTTTATTTTTCGCTATTAGCGAAGTGAGATCATTACATTACAACCAGCAGCTTGATGGCAAAGTAATAGTTTTCATTAAACACGAGGTCTGTTTCACATGTGCAAAACTGCAAACAGTATGCACATTTACCACATTTTCAAACTAAAATAAACACGTGTACAAATATTGTAGCTTTAATCAATGAAATGGTGAGTGTAATGATGTTTCTGTTGACCAGCTTCTCTTTTTTTTAATCTGTTGCAGATTAACGTACGGTTGGAAGACGTCACAGATGAGTGGACATTGGAGCTAATTATTTTCAGCGTAGCTACTGCAGACATTACTGGTTGATGGTTGATATCCAGTATGTTTGCTTATTCTTCATGGTGACCCTAATACAACAGAGTGACATTGAACAAAGCATGATGAATGGCCCCTGCTGATGGCTTCCAGAGTTGAGCTGTGATTGGATCAGGAGTTTCGCCAGGTGTTAAAGGGATTCTTTGCCTAAAAGTGAAAACTCTGTCATCATTTACTCACCGTCATGTTGTTCCAAATGCATAAGAATATATACATTTTTACGAATGTTTCAGCAGTTTTGTTCATGTTATGAAAGTCCCAAAGCTCTAAGGACATAAAGATAGTATGGAAATATATAACTCAACTCACTGTAAAAATTATTTTTCATGATTTTTTATCACAACGTTATATCTTTTGTCAAATCAACTTAGATAATTAATGCGGTTCATATAACATCATATTTTGAGTTTCTATTTATTAAACCAATCTCCTTCATTGTATTAACGTAAACTTTTAATTTCAATGAACTCAAAATTTAAGGTGACCAGGTAACTTCCTTTTTTTAATTTAAACCAACAATAATTTTCTAGCGTGTATCGCGGTGAATTTAAAGTTGCTTCCTTAAATGAACTACAATCAACTTGGATTTTTAAGTCATTTCAACTTAAATTACATTAAACTGACTTAAAAAAATGAGTTGAATCTTGAATAACTTATAAAAAAGTTGAAATTGCTTAACTTATTTTGATGAGTTAAAGCAATGTAAAACATGTTATCATAACTTATTGATAATATCATTTTTTACAGTCTTTATTCACTCTCAAGTCAAATCAAAACATGCAACAAATGCACACAAAGACGATCCATAAATCCAATGTCAATTATCGTTAAACCACTTTGGTTCACACACATTGTGCATTTGAGGTTTGCATTGCCATATTTTATGTAGTCTGTGTAACCATGTGTTGAACGATTTATGGAGTTTGACATTTGGTCATGTTCTTTCATTGTATGGAAGTTTCCTTTAGTTTTACACTGAATTAAGAAAGTCAAACCGGTTTGGAATGCCATGAGGGCGAGTAAACGCTACTCTTTTTGTTATCGTAGTTGCTGTTGCTCTTGCAAACATCTGCAGATCTCCCCTCCTGTCCTCTTTCTTCTGCTGCCCCTGTGGCCCCTGGATGGAGTGAAGACGTAGCCAGGCCTCACTTGTGCGCAGGTTTCCTTTGAGAGACAATAGGGGGGACGTTCCAGGGTTGAGTGGGCAGATTTATTGCAGAGGAAACAGAAACGGGTGTCAGAGAGAACAATAGGGGATTCACACAGCAGTGGTGTCCCTAGAACAGACACTTACTTTTAACCAGGACTCTTTCCCCTTAGCCAGGAACTCCCTTCCTACAGAGTGGCTAGAACAGCCAGTCAGAGAGAGCAGGAGGGACGCAGAGAAAAGAGAGATCAACATCTGACAGGGGGTCTGCCGCAGACCTGACAGCACACGCCTGTAGGTCATCACATAGTGATATATGGGTTCACCAGCCCCCCCGTGGAGACAGTGGGGTTCCTGTCTGTACTGGCCTGCTGCCCATTTCTTGATATTGAGATGCACCACCCTTCTCAGGCACTGAAATGTGTCTGATTGCACTCGAGAGCGCCCCTGCTGTCAGATATCAGAACTGACTGGCACACACAAAGACTACATGTCCCCAAAAAGTAAGCAATTGTCAAAAATGTATTTATCACTGAGATAATGAAATATCAAGGTAGGTTTTATTTTTTTTAGATAATCTTAATGCACTTTTACAAAAGTAAAACATTTCACAAAAAGTTTAGGTTTAAATGATAAGTTAAGTGTTAAGTGTGAGGACCATTTCTAGTCGTTAAAAGTTGGTGTAACGTTATTAGCTCATGCAATGTGGTTACTCTGATGGGACACCTGAAGTGATGTCCCACTTAAACTCACTGCAACACGTAGCAAAAAGTGAAGCTCTAGCATTATTTGTTTGTAGATGGCACTTGGTTTGATAGTTGACTAGTGATACAAAATTTAAAGTGTGATATTATAAATTATGTAGTTCTGCTTTTGATTTTGGTGTATTTAAAACTTAAAAAAATATGTTTCCATTAACGTTAATTAAATACACAAGTTAACATGAACTATCAAAAATAATTATTTTTAATAACATTTATTAATCTTAGTTAAAGGTGCATTGCGCACCTCTCTGAGTTTTTGCAGAACTATGCCCCCCTCTGGCGACAAGCGAAACTGCCTTACTGTCTTTGTCTTGCGTGGAGTTTGCGTTGGGGTTTATGAACTACAAGCCGATCTCTTTGAATCCATCTTCTACTTTTGTCGAAAGTTGACTGAAGTTTTGTCGCTTGAGTTGTCTTCGCTAATACGGAGAATGGCGGCGAATACACAAACCTGCCAGACATAGCCAGGGAAGCGTGAGCATGACGTCACGCCCAGTCTCACGTTCCGGCCCGAATCCCTCTTATTTATTTTACTGTACAGGATTATAGAGGCAATCGCAGTGATCAGAGAAGGGCTCATTCAGCCCATCAGGCAATTGTTTAAGCATGTATGGGTTCGAAAAACGGGTATTTTTAACATGAAATGTTGCACAATGCACCTTTAATGTTAATTTCAACATGAAATATTATTAAAATCAAAAGTTGTACCTGTTAACATTATTTAAAGGGGTGGTTGATTATGATTTCACTTTTCTAACTTTAGTTAGTGTGTAATGTTGCTGTTTGAGCATAAACAACATCTGCAAAGTTACAACGCTCAAAGTTCAAAGCAAAGGAAGATATTTGCTTTTAAAGAAATCGTTTATTAAGGACTACAACAAACGGCTGGTAGGGACTACATGACATTGCTCCCGGGTTAGTGACATCACAAACCCTAAAATGTACATAAACCCCGCCCCCGTAAACACGCAGTCCATGTTGAGAAGAGGAAGGGTTGTTGTAGTCGAGCACATTTGTGAGTCTGCTCAAGCTGTCGCATTCGTCTTTTCAAATGCAATACAGTACGTAACACAAACGCAATAGAATGTCACTCTGTAGGCATCTTACAACAGTTCCCACACAAGCGATTTTATAGATTATCATGACCGAAAATGCTAATTGAAGTTGTCACTTCTTCTTGAGTCACTCCATAATTGTCCGTGAGGTAATCGGAGCTGCTAACACACATGAGCTCTTGAAGCCCCGCCCTCTGTGCCGGGAGCAGCAGCTCATTTGCATTTAAAGGGACACACACGAAACTACGCGTTTTTACTGACTCTGAAAAAGGAACAATTTTAACATGCTGTAAAAAATTATCCGTGGGTTTTTTTGAGCTAAAACTTCACATACACACTCTGGGGACAAAAGAGACTTATTTTACATATTGTAAAAAGGGGCATTATACCAGCCCTTTAATGGACAATATACATCTGCATTTTTAATATTGTTAATAAAGATTAATAAATACTGTAGCAAATGTATTGCTCAGTGTTAGTTCATTTTAGTTAAAGGCCCACTGAAGTGCTTTGAAACGCGCAGCATTATTCGATGTGTTGACGTAATTTCCACTGAAACAGGAAGACAGGGCGGGACATATCGAACAGCTCCTCCCTTTAAAAAAAAATAGTTAATAGTATTTAGTTTATATCACAGCTCGACCAGAGCCGGTGAGCTCTGTAAAGCCGCAGTTTCCTTCTAATCTCTAACCGTTTCTCCTCCTAATCTCCCATAGCATCCTGTGCAGAATTCAAATTTGTCCGATATGTTTTCTGGTCTGCGGCGACTCACGCATATGATCCGCTCTGTGCTATCGTGTCTCTTGACCAGTGCAGACTTTGTGCGCAGCGGCGGTTCCTGTGACACTAACGTGAAACCAGACTTCATTCTGACTCGTTCCCTATAGTGCACTGTGTGCCATTCTCTATAGAAAATAGTAATAGTGTGAACTAGTGACCGATTTCAGCCGCAGCTTTATCATTATAATGAAGGGGGCGGGACGCTTTAGATTCTAGAGAGCATTTGATTGGACAGAAAATCTGATGAGAAGCTGAAGTGCAGAGTGATGTCATCAAAATCATAAATCCATTTTGGCAGAAGTGAGAGACTGTAAGATGTGAATGTCTTCTAGCTATATGCAAATTGTGTCATTGTTTTGGAGCACACTAGCTTATAGATAACAGTAGCCTAAACCTAACAAATTCATACTAAAAGCCAAAAAACGTTTGATTTCATGGGGACTTTAATGCAGTAACTATGGAATGGGATCATAATATTGTAAAGTGTATACCATTATGTCATATCCATGTGCACAGCATTTAATCACATTTAATGCAGAACATTTCTTTTTTTTTTTTTTTTAAATGTCAGTGCTAAATTTGTATGTCTAAAAGTGAGTATAGTTCTTCCTAATTGTTGCCTATTTCTATTTAATTTTAACCATTATATGTTTTTGGGGTGAGTTGAGGGGGTCCCAAAGGGCAAGAAGCGACTCAAGTCCACCCTTCTCACAAGCTGCAGGAATTACCATAGACCGTAGCCTACTATAGCTTTCCATCTGACATTTTTCATATTCCCATTATGACGGAGAGGTAATTGTTGTTCTCCACGCGAGACAAGCGGCTTCTAACGAGCACGCGCCCGCCGAGGGAAAAAGGTGATATAAATGCATAAGATTATGTTGTTTCATTAAGTTCGTCTCCCTTCTCTTTCACAATGCGTTAACAGCCATTCAGAGCATAAAGCGCCGTAAATATAGTGTTTAGTGTTGTTGGCTGGTAATTGAAACTTTTTTTATTCGGCTTTTGTGTCTGCGGCGGTGATTGGCAGACTCGAGTGCGCGCGGATGAAACGGCTGCAGTGTTAATGAATAGCGCGCTGATTGCAGGATCCCGAGCTGCAAATTAGCAGTGCCGCCATGCTGACGTGCAATTACCGGCCCCCCTTCATGCATATTCATCACCCTGTTTTGCATATTGATCAACAACTTCAGCTCTCCCCACCAACAGCTAGAAAGGACTTGAAGAATTCTTTGGTCGGAAGTCGAAGGTATTTCTCCTGGGGTTCATAATTGGTGGTAACAAGACTTTTGCATCCCACAAAGCCTGTTTCGTGCCCACATTTAAGTTCCAGCTCTTTTCCATACGCTTCTAAAGAGCATATTGCAGGTCACTGTGAAGAAATATTTCGGAAGCCCACCACAATTATTTCAGTCCAAATATGCACGCACAATAATAACAGTTATTCACCTGGCATTTGTATTACATTACGAGTTTAAATATAAAACATGTATGACCCAAATGATGCTCTTATTACAATTAGCCTGCATTCAGTTACAATTAGGCCTACATAATTTTGGCAGCAGTTAATTATTTTATTTACTAAATAAAGTTGACAACAGCAAATGTGGCATGACGCATATTAAAATTAAAAAGCAACTAGATGAGGCACATTTAACTTCAGAACTGTATCTTACCAACTAAAGCGTTTTAAAAATTGCGGGATTAGGCTATTAATTTGCTGGCAATTCAAACATTCTTCACGTTGTGACGTAGAATTGTGTATTTTACATTAGCTACCATAATGCTATTTTTTTGACTTGGCTACTCTGGCTTTGCATTAATACTAAGTAGAAATGTTGTTTTCTCATCTATAAATATTAATTTCCTCTGCAGTAGGCCGATTTAAAATGGATTAAAACCAAGGAAAAATGGTTAATCTCTATACACTGATTGTGTTATCGCACACCACATAGCCACTGAAAGTCATACATTCAATATGAAAATGTGAAAGAATAGATCGAGGAAACATTTAGTAATAGTAGGAAAGTAGAAATGCTGCCAAGAGCCGTATTGTGCAATCTAGACGAGTCAGAATCAGTGGCCTTCTGTAGGGACAGGCTTTAAAACAATGTGGTTGGTTATAATTACAGATATCATAATGGGATTTTTTTTTTAGTTTCTGCATTCATACATTCATCATCACACCCAGTGTTTCCTGCATCGACGAATCTCCATGCACACAGCAAAAGAAATCCCCTTTTACCCGAGTTGTGAGTTTAGTCAGTCCGATTCACTCGCGAATATTGAATCGTTCAAAAAGAATCGCATTCTCACGGCTTACCTGTCAGGTTGAATCAGTCTGACAAATCCTTCACTGAATGACTCACTGAATCGATTAGAGCGTCGTGCTTATTTTTGAGTCCCTTTTAAAATAATTTGATAAATTCATGACATATATCACTCTATTCTATAAAACATGTTTAGTTTGAATTCATTTTTAGTACATTTAAATAACCTACATATTATTTTATGTTTTATTATCTTAAACCCCCAAAATGTCAGGTGGTGCAACTGTCCGAACAAATGAACGGATTAAGAAATCTATTTGGTGTTTTAATAATAAAAATTAGATTTGAATAGATTTGAAACTTTTAATATAAACACATTTTATAAATATCAGAATACTGTAAAAAAAAAAGTTTCTGCCTTAAATCTTTAAGTACAATCAACTTGGATGGTTTAGTAATTCCAACTTAAATTATATTAAACGGACTTAAGAGTTGAATCTTGTATAACTTATAAAAAGTTGAAGCAACGTGAAAACATATGTTGTCATAACCTTTTTTTTCCCAATTTTTTTTTAAAGCTGTTGAAATAATTTGGAAACCTTTTCCAGCAATTTGTATTCTCAAATGTCAGGGTGGCACAAATGCAAACATGGTTATTTTATTATGAATTTACAAGGTAATAATCAGGAACCTGTTTAAAGATAGCAAGTCTCTTTCTTTTTCAAACACAGGAAAATGAATGTTTTTAGAAAAAATAACAGTAAAGATGATAATGCATCATCCAGAAGAGCCCAACTGATGCTTGTGGCAGAGTGAAAAGGTTTGTAAATCTCTCTCAAATACTGGTAAGCTGCTGATTTCAATTATGGAAGTACAAGCAGTATGGTACACTTTCCATGTCAGGTGGTACAACTAGTAAATAAATACAACTACCTGGTTGTACCGCCTGACATAAAAACAGTCAAAAGTCAAAACAAAAATGTAAACACTTTGAAATGTTATTTAACAACTGAAACTTGTTTAAGCACAATTTTCATGTTTTAAGCTTTATTTGTCAATCTACATTTCTTGTAAAACTAATATTTAAAAAAAAACATTACAGTCTAATTTTGTATTGATACACATTTATTTAAAAGTAGGCTATACTTAATGAAAATAAAAGCACTTCTATGTTTCGTAATCTATTAGCATTTTTAAAAATATTTGTTCTGAAGTATAAAAGAAACATTGTTCACTGTGTAATGTTAATGAGTGATTTTGAATGTTATATTGCCAATTTCTATAAAAGACGTTGCTCCGTTTAGTTATAACAACTTATAATTTGTTGAGATAACTTCAATATCCAACTTAACTAAACTTAATATTTTAAGTCAAGCACAAACACATACTTTTTTTAAGTTGAAACAACATATTTCTTATTCTGTTGTTAAATTTTAAGTTGTGATAAATAATCACAGCAATAATTTGTTTACAGTGTTCTAAAGGCAGCATGAATAATAGGTGTTATTTTTCCACAAATATTAGGAAATTAAAGAAATAACCAGCTCTAAATATAATGCTATTGTCATTTGGTCATTAAATTCTTATCTGAAACAACACATCTGCAAAACTTAGCCTTTTTGGAAGCTAAGAATAACTTGGCCAGGCCGTATCACATTAAAAATCCTACAATTAACCATAGCCTCATATTTTATGCAACTCAAATTCTCTCCTTTTGACTTAAGGCCATTTTTTGAAGGCATGCTTCTTCTTGATTATCTCTCTCCGTCTTTTAACAATTTCCCAAAGCCTTTCACTATCGCCTGTGCGTTTTTTTGTTTTTTTAATACCCCGGGTTCTCATCGCTCGAAGGATGGAAAATGATATTAAAAGCAGCGGTTTTAAAAGCCGCTGTGTTCTGGCCAGCGGTTAAAGTGTTCACACACGGACCCTCTCCAGATCGCGATCTCTCCCTCAGACATGTCCATTCACATTTTGACTGCCTCTGTTGGGCCTTTTGAAGCACAAAAGCAACCTGCGCTTTGGGAGAGGAAACACAAAC